>NC_060068.1:31088478-31388478 GCF_922984935.1 Meles meles
AGCGGCCGGGTATTCCCATTTCAGGAAACAACTTAGAAACAGGGCAGACTAGAATCCAGTTGGATACTCTGAGTTTAGTGCAAGTGCAGTCCCTTATATTTACAAAACGTATAATCGCACCTTAAGGTGAAATCTCCTAAGTGCCAGTGTTTACCCAGAAAGGAAGGGATAATGAACAAGAGTGGTCTGGACTCTAGGCCGGTGGGAGACTGAGTTAAGTGCCCGCCAATGCAATTTTTACTTCCAAAACTTATAATAGAACTTAAGGTGAAGTCTTGTAAGTGTCAGTGTGTTCCCAGTTAAGGAAAGAATATAGAACAGGGGCTGACTCTAGGCAGGTAGGAGACACTGAGTTACGTGAGAGCCAATGTGCTTTTGCTTCCAAAACGTATAGTAGCACTTAAGGTGAAGTCTTGTAAGTGTCAGTGTTTTCCCAGTTAAGGAATGTATATAGAACAGGGGCTGACTCTAGGCATGTTGGAGACACTGAGTTACGTGCGTGCCAATGCGCTTTTGCTTCCAAAACATATAGTAGCACTTAAGGTGAAGTCTTGTAAGTGCCAGTGTTTTCCCCAGTTAAGGAAAGTATATAGAACAGGGGCTGGACTCTAGGCAGGTTGGAGACACTGAGTTACGTGAGCGCCAATGCGCTTTTGCTTCCAAAATATATAAGCGGCCATGTGTTCCCATTTCACGAAACAACTTAGAACCAGGGCAGACTAGAAGCCAGTTGGATACTCTGAGTTTAGTGCAAGTTCAGTCCCTTATGCTTCCAAAACGTATAATCGCACTTAAGATGAAATCTCCTAAGTGCCAGTGTTTATCCAGAAAGGAAGGGATATTGAACAAGGGTGGTCTGAACTCTAAGCCTGTGGGAGACAGAGTTAAGTGCCCGCCAATGCGCTTTTGCTTCCAAAACGTAGAATAGCACTTAAGGTGAAGTCTTGTAAGTGCCAGTGTTTTCCCAGTTAAGGAAAGTATATAGAACAGGGGCTGACTCTAGGCAGGTTGAGACACTGAATTACGTGCGTGCCAATGCGCTTTTGCTTCCAAAACGTATAGTAGCACTTAAGGTGAAATCTTGTAAGTGTCAGTGTTTTCCGAGTTAAGGGAAGTATATAGAACAGGGGCAGACTCTAGGCACGTTGGAGACTCTGAGTTAAGTGCTCGCCAATGCGCTTTTGCTTCCAAAACATATAATCGCACTTAAGGTGAAGTCCCATAAGCGGCCGGGTGTTCCCATTTCAGGAAAGAACTTAGAAACAGGCCACACGAGAAGCCAGCTGGATACTCTGAGTTTAGTGCAAGTCCAGTCCCTTATGCTTCCAAAAAGTATAATCGCCCTTAAGGTGAAGTCTCAATAGTGGCAGTGTTTACCCAGAAAGGAAAGGAGATTGAACAAGGGTGGACTGGATTCCTGGACGGTGAGAGACACCGAGTTAAGTGCCCACCAATGCGCTTTTGCTTCCAAAACGTAGAATAGAACTTAAGGTGAAGTCTTGTAAGTGTCAGTGTTTTCCCAGTTAAGGAAGGTTTATAGAACAGGGGCTGACTCTAGGCAGGTTGGAGGCACTGAGTTACGTGCGCGCCAATGCGCTTTCGCTTCCAAAACGTATAGTACCACTTAAGGTGAAGTCTTATAAGTGGCAGTGTGTTCCCAATTAAGGAAAGTGTATACAACAGGGGCTGACTCTAGGCAGGTTGGAGACACTGAGTTACGTGAGCGCCAATGCGCTTTTGCTTCCAAAACATATAATCGCACTTAACGTGAATTCTTGTAAGTGTCAGTGTTTTCCCAGTTAAGGAAAGTATATAGAAAAGGGGCTGACTCTAGGCAGGTTGGAGACACAGAGTTACGTGAGAGCCAATGCGCTTTTGCTTCCAAAACGTATAGTAGCACTTAAGGTGAAGTCTTGTAAGTGTCAGTGTTTTCCCAGTTAAGGAAAGTACATAGAACAGGGGCTGACTCTAGGCATGTTGGACACACTGAGTTACGTGCGTGCCAATGCGCTTTTGCTTCCAAAACATATAGTAGCACTAAAAGTGAAGTCTTGTAAGTGCCAGTGTTTTCCCAGTTAGGAAAGTATATAGAACAGGGGCTGACTCTAGGCAGGTTGGAGACACTGAGTTACGTGCGCGCCCAATGCGCTTTTGCTTCCAAAACGTATAGTAGCACTTAAGGTGAAGTCTTGTAAGTGGCAGTGTGTTCCCAGTTAAGGAAAGTGTATACAACAGGGGCTGATTCTAGGCAGGTTGGAGACACTGTTACGTGAGCGCCAATACGCTTTTGCTTCCAAAACATATAATCTCACTTAAGGTGAAGTCTTGTAAGTGTCAGTGTTTTCCCAGTTAAGGAAAGTATATAGAACAGGGGCTGACTCTATGCAGGTTGGAGACACTGAGTTACGTGAGAGCCAATGCGCTTTTGCTTCCAAAACGTATAGTAGCACTTAAGGTGAAGTCTTGTAAGTGTCAGTGTTTTCCCAGTTAAGGAAAGTATATAGAACAGGGGCTGACTCTAGGCACGTTGGAGCCTCTGAGTTAAGTGCTCGCCAATGCGCTTTTGCTTCCAAAACATATAATCGCACTTAAGGTGAAGTCCCATAAGCGGCCGGGTGTTCCCATTTCAGGAAAGAACTTAAAACGAGGCCAGACTAGAAGCCAGCTGGATACTCTGAGTTTAGTGCAAGTCCAGTCCCTTATGCTTTCAAAACGTATAATCGCCCTTAAGGTGAAGTCTCAATAGTGGCAGTGTTTACCCAGAAAGGAAAGGAGATTGATCGTGGGGGGACTGGACTCTTGGCCGGTGAGAGACTTCGAGTTAAGTGCCCACTAATGCGGCTTTTGCTTCCAAAACGTATAATAGCACTTAAGGTGAAGTCTTGTAAGTGGCAGTGTGTTCCCAGTTAAGGAAAGTATATAGAACAGGGGCTAACTCGAGGCAGGTTGGAGACACTGAGTTACATGCGCGCCAATACGCTTTTGCTTCCAAAACATATAATCGCACTTAAGGTGAAGTCCCATAAGCGGCCGGGTGTTCCTATTTCAGGAAACAACTTAGAACCAGGGCAGACTAGAAGCCAGTTGGATACTCTGAGTTTAGTGCAAGTGCAGTTTCTTATGCTTCCAAAACGTATAATCGCACTTAAGGTGAAATCTCCTAAGTGCCAGTGTTTACCCAGAATGGAAGGGATATTGAACAAGGGTGGTCTGGACTCTAGGCCTGTGGGAGACTGAGTTAAGTGCCCGACAATGCGCTTTTACTTCCAAAACTTATAATAGCACTTAAGGTGAAGTCTTGTAAGTGTCAGTGTTTTCCCCAGTTAAGGAAAGTATATAGAACAGGGGCTGAATCTAGGCAGGCTGGAGACACTGAGTTACGAGCGCGCCAATGCGATTTTGCTTCCAAAACGTATAGTAGCACTTAAGGTGAAGTCTTGTAAGTGTCAGTGTTTTCCCAGTTAAGGAAAGTATATAGAACAGGGGCTGACTCTAGGCAGGTTTGAGACACTGAGTTACGTGAGCACCAATGCGCTTTTGCTTCCAAAGCATATAATCGCACTTAAGGTGAAGTCCCATAAGCGGCCGGGTGTTCCCATTTCAGGAAAGAACTTAGAACCAGGGCAGAATAGAAGCCAGTTGGATACTCTGAGTTTAGTGCAAGTGCAGTCCCTAATGCTTCCAAAACGTATAATCGCACTTAAGTTGAAATGCTCCTAAGTGCCAGTGTTTACCCAGAAAGGAAGGGATATTGAACAAGTGTGGTCTGGACTCTAGGCCGGTGAGAGACTCCGAGTTAAGTGCCCGCCAATGCGCTTTTACTTCCAAAACGTATAATAGCACTTAACGTGAAGTCTTGTAAGTGGCAGTGTGTTCCCAGTTAAGGAAAGTATATAGAAGAGGGGCTGACTCTAGGCAGGTTGGAGACACTGAGTTACGTGCGCGCCAATGCGCTTTTGCTTCCAAAACTATAGTAGGACTTAAGGTGAAGTCTTGTAAGTGTCAGTGTTTTCCCAGTTAAGGAAAGTAATATAGAACAGGGGGCTGACTCTAGGCAGGTTGGAGACTCTGATTTAAGTGCTCGCCAATGCGCTTTTGCTTCCAAAACATATAATCGCACTTAAGGTGAAGTCCCATAAGCGGCCGGGTGTTCCCATTTCAGGAAAGAACTTAGAACCAGGCCAGACTAGAAGCCAACTGGATACTCTGATTTTAGTGCAAGTCCAGTCCTTATGCTTCCAAAACGTATAATCGCCCTTAAGTTGAAGTCTCAATAGTGGCAGTGTTTACCCAGAAAGGAAAGGAGATTGAACATCGGCGGAATGGACTCATTGGCCGGTGAGAGACTCCGAGTTAAGTGCCCACAAATGCGCTTTTGCTTCCAAAACGTAAAATAGCACTTAAGGTGAAGTCTTGTAAGTGGCAGTGTGTTCCCAGTTAAGGAAAGTATATAGAACAGGGGCTGACTCTAGGCAGGTTGGAGACACTGAGTTGTGTGAGCGCCAATGAGCTTTTGCTTCCAAAACATATAATCGCACTTAAGGTGAAGTCCCATAAGCGGCCGGTTGTTCCCATTTCAGGAAACGACTTAGAACCAGGGCAGACTAGAAGCCAGTTGGATACTCTGAGTTTAGTGCAAGTGCAGTCCCTTATAATTCCAAAACGTATAATCGCACTTAAGGTGAAATCTCCTAATTGGCAGTGTTTACCCAAAGAGGAAGGGATATTGTACAAGCGTGGTCTGGACTCTAGCCCGGTGGAAGACTGAGTTAAGTGCCCGCCAATGTGCTTTTACCTCCAAAACTTATAATACTACTTAAGGTGAAGTTTTGTAAGTGGCAGTGTGTTCCCAGTTAAGGAAAGTATATAGAACAGGGGCTGACCCTAGGCAGGTTGGAGACACTGAGTTTCGTGCGTGCCAATGCGCTTTTGCTTCCAAAACGTATAGGAGCACTTAAGGTGAAGTCTTGTGTCAGTGTTTTCCCAGTTAAGGAAAGTATATAGAACAGGGCCTGACTCTAGGCACGTTCGAGACTCTGAGTTAAGTGCTCGCCAATGCGCTTTTGCTTCCAAAACATATACTCGCACTTAAGGTGAAGTCCCATAAGCGGCCGGGTGTTCCCATTTCAGGAAAGAACTTAGAACCAGGCCAGACTAGAAGCCAGCTGGATACTCTGAGTTTAGTGCAAGTCCAGTCCCTTATGCTTCCAAAACGTATAATCGCCCTTAAGGTGAAGTCTCAATAGTGGCAGTGTTTACCCAGAAAGGAAAGGAGATTGACATGGGCGACTGGACTCTTGCCGGTGAGAGACTCGAGTTAAGTGCCCACCAATGCGCTTTGGCTTCCAACAACGTATAGTAGCACTTAAGGTGAAGTCTTGTAAGTGTCAGTGTTTTTCCCAGTTAAGGAAAGTATATAGAACAGGGGCTGATTCTAGGCACGTTGGAGACTCTGAGTTAAGTGCTCGCCAATGCGCTTTTGCATCCAAAATATATAATCGCACTTAACGTGAAGTCCCATAAGCGGCCGGGTGTTCCCATTTCAGGAAACAACTTAGAACCAGGGCAGACTAGAAGCCTGTTGGATACTCTGAGTTGAGTGCAAGTGCAGTCCCTTATACTTCCAAAACGTATAATCGCACTTAAGGTGAAATCTCCTAGTGCCAGTGTTTACCCAGAAAGGAAGGGATATTGAAGAAGGGTGGTCTGGACTCTAGGCCGGTGGGAGACTGAGTTAAGAGCCCGCCAATGAGCTTTTGCTTCCAAAACGTATAATAGCACTTAAGGTGAAGTCTTGAAAGTGGCAGTGTGTTCCCAGTTAAGGAAAGTATATAGAACAGGGGCTGACTCTAGGCAGGTTGGAGACACTGAGTTACGTGCGCGCCAATGCGCTTTTGCTTCCAAAACGTATAGTAGCACTTAAGGTGAAGTCCTGTAAGTGTCAGTGTTTTCCAAGTTAAGGAAAGTGTATAGAACAGGGGCTGACTCTAGGCACGTTGTAGACTCTGAGTTAAGTTCTCGCCAATGCGCTTTTGCTTCCAAAACATATAATCGCACTTAAGGTGAAGTCCCATAAGCGTCCGGGTGTTCCCATTTCAGGAAAGAACTTAGAACCAGGCCAGACTGGAAGCCAGCTGGATACTCTGAGTTTAGTGCAAGTCCATGCCCATATGCTTCCAAAACGTATAATCGCCCTAAAGGTGAAGTCTCAATAGTGGCAGTGTTTACCCAGAAAGAAAGGAGATTGAACATGGGCGGACTGGACTCTTGGCCGGTGAGAGAATCGAGTTAAGTGCCCACCAATGCGCTTTTGCTTCCAAAAGGTATAATAGCACTTAAGGTGAAGTCTTGAAAGTGGCAGTGTGTTCCCAGTTAAGGAAAGTATATAGAACAGGGGCTGACTCTAGGCAGGTTGGAGACACTGAGTTACGTGAGCGCCAATGCGCTTTTGCTTCCAAAACACAAAATCGCACTTAAGGTGAAGTCCCATAAGCGGCCGCGTGTTCCCATTTCAGGAAACAACTTAGAACCAGGCCAGACTAGAAGCCAGTTGGATACTCTGAGTTTAGTGCAAGTTCAGTCCCTTATGTTCCAAAACGTATAATTGCACTTAAGGTGAAATCTCCTAAGTGCCAGTGTTTTCCCAGAAAGGAAGGGATATTGAACAAGGGTGGTCTGGCCTCTAAGACTGCGGGAGAGTGAGTTAAGTGCCCGCCAATGCAATTTTACTTCCAAAACGTATAATAGCACTTAAGGTGAAGTCTTGTAAGTGTCAGTGTTTTCCCAGTTAAGGAAAGAATATAGAAGAGTGGCTGACTCTAGGTAGGTTGGAAACACTGAGTTACATGCGCGCCAATGCGCTTTTGCTTCCAAAACGTATAGTAGCACTTAAGGTGAAGTCTTGTAAGTGTCACTGTTTTCCCAGTTAAGGAAAGTATATAGAAGAGGGGCTGACTCTAGGCAGGTTGGAGACACTGAGTTTCGTGAGAGCCAATGCGCTTTTGCTTCCAAAACGTATAGTAGCACTTAAGGTGAAGTCCCATAAGCGGCCGGGTGTTCCCATTTCAGGAAAGAACTTAGAACCAGGCCAGACTAGAAGCCAGCTGGATACTCTGAGTTTAGTGCAAGTCCAGAACCTTATGCTTGCAAAACGTATAATCCCACTTAAGGTGAAATCTCCTAAGTGCCGGTGTTTACCCAGAAAGGAAGGGATATTGAACAAGGGTGGTCTGGACTCTAAGCCTGTGGGAGACTGAGTTAAGTGCCCGTCAATGCGCTTTTACTTCCAAAACTTATAATAGCACTTAAGGTGAAGTCTTGTAAGTGTCAGTGTTTTCCCAGTTAAGGAAAGTATATAGAACAGGGGCTGAGTCTAGGTAGGTTGGAGACACTGAGTTACGTGCGCGCCAATGCGCTTTTGCTTCCAAAAGGTATAGTAGCACTTAAGGTGAAGTCTTATAAGTGTCAGAGTTTTCCCAGTTAAGGAAAGTATATAGAACAGGGGCTGACTCTAGGCAGGTTGGAGACAATGAGTTACGTGCGCACCAATGAGCTTTTGCTTCCAAAACGTATAGTAGCACTTAAGGTGAAGTCTTGTAAGTGTCAGTGTTTTTCCAGTTAAGGAAAGTATATAGAACAGGGGCTGACTCTAGGCACGTTGGAGACTCTGAGATAAGTTCGCGCCAATGCGCTTTTGCTTCCAAAACATATAATCGCACTTAAGGTGACGTCCCATAAGCGGCCGGGTGTTCCCATTTCAGGAAAGAACTTAGAACCAGGCCAGACAAGAAGCCTACTGGATACTCTGAGTTTAGTGCAAGTCCAGTAACTTATGCTTCCAAAACGTATAATCGCCCTTAAAGTGAAGTCTCAATAGTGGCAGTGTTTACCCAGAAAGGAAAGGAGATTGAACAAGGGCGGACTGGACTCTTGGCCGGTGAGAGACTCCGAGTTAAGTGCCCACTAATGCGCTTTTGCTTCCATAACGTAGAATAGCACTTAAGGTGAAGTATTGTAAGTGGCAGTGTGTTCCCAGTTAAGGAAAGTATATAGAGCAGGGGCTGACTCTAGGCAGGTTGGAGACACTGAGTTACGTGAGCACCAGTGCGCTTTTGCTTCCAAAACATATAATCGCACTTAAGGTGAAGTCCCATAAGCGGCCATGTGTTCCCATTTCAGGAAACAACTTAGAACCAGGGCAGACTAGAAGCCAGTTGGATACTCTGAGTTTAGTGCAAGTTCAGTCCCTTATGCTTCCAAAACGTATAATCGCACTTAAGGTGAAATCTCCTAAGTGCCAGTGTTTACCCAGAAAGGAAGGGATATTGAACAAGGGTGGTCTGGACTCTAAGCCTGTGGGAGACTGAGTTAAGTGCCCTCCAATGCACTTTTACTTCCAAACTTATAATAGCACTTAAGGTGAAGTCTTGTAAGTGTCAGTGTTTTCCCAGTTAAGGAAAGTATATAGAACAGGGGCTTACTCTACGTAGGTTGGAGACACTGAGTTACGTGCGCGCCAATGCGCTGTTGCTTCCAAAACGTATAGTAGCACTTAAGGTGAAGTCTTGTAAGTGTCAATGTTTTCCCAGTTAAGGAAAGTATATAGAACAGGGGCTGACTCTAGGCAGGTAGGAGACAATGAGTTACGTGCGCGTCAATGCGCTTTTGCTTCCAAAACGTATAGTAGCACTTAAGGTGAAGTCTTGTAAGTGTCAGTGTTTTCCCAGTTAAGGAAAGTATATAGAACAAGGCCTGACTCTAGGCACGTTGGAGACTCTGAGTTAAGTGCTCGCCAATGCGCTTTTGCTTCCCAAACATATAATCGCACTTAAGGTGAAGTCCCATAAGCGGCCGCGTGTTCCCATTTCAGGAAAGAACTTAGAACCAGGCCAGACTAGAAGCCAGCTGGATACTCTGAGTTTAGTGCAAGTCCAGTAACTTATGCTTCCAAAACGTATAATCGCCCTTAAGTTGAAGTCTTAATAGTGGCAGTGTTTACCCAGAAAGGAAAGGAGATTGACAAGGGCGGACTGGACTCTTGGCCGGTGAGAGACTCCGAGTTAAGTGCCACCAATGCGCTTTTGCTTCCAAAACGTAGAATAGCACTTAAGGTGAAGTCTTGTAAGTGGCAGTGTGTTCCCAGTTAAGGAAAGTATATAGAACAGGGGCTGACTCTAGGCAGGTTGGAGACACTGAGTTACGTGCGCACCAATGCGCTTTTGCTTCCAAAACGTATAGTAGGACTTAAGGTGAAGTCTTGTAAGTGTCAGTGTTTTCCCAGATAAGGAAAGTATATAGAGCAGGGGCTGACTCTAGGCAGGTTGGAGACACTGACTTACATGCGCGCCAATGCGATTTTGATTCCAAAACGTATAGTAGGACTTAAGGTGAAGTCTTGTTAGTGTCAGTGTTTTCCCAGTTAAGGAAAGTACATAGAATAGGGGCTGACTCTAGGCAGTTTGGAGACACTGAGTTACGTGAGCGCCAATGAGCTTTTGCTTCCAAAACATATAATCGCACTTAAGGTGAAGTCCCATAAGCGGCCGGGTGTTCCCATTTCAGGAAACGACTTAGAACCAGGCCAGACTAGATGCCAGCTGGATACTCTGAGTTTAGTGCAAGTCCAGTCCCTTATGCATTCAAAACGTATAATCGCCCTTAAGGTGAAGTCTCAATAGTGGCAGTGTTTACCCAGAAAGGAAAGGAGATTGATCGTGGGGGGACTGGACTCTTGGCCGGTGAGAGACTCCGAGTTAAGTGCCCACTAATGCGCTTTTGCTTCCAAAACGTATAATAGCACTTAAGGTGAAGTCTTGTAAGTGGCAGTGTGTTCCCAGTTAAGGAAAGTATATAAACAGGGGCTGACTCGAGGCAGGTTGGAGACACTGAGTTACATGCGCGCCAATACGCTTTTGCTTCCAAAACATATAATCGCACTTAAGGTGAAGTCCCATAAGCGGCCGGGTGTTCCCATTTCAGGAAAGAACTTAGAAACAGGCCAGACTAGAAGCCAACTGGATACTCTGAGTTTAGTGCAATTCCTCTCCCTTATGCCTCCAAAACGTATAATCGCCCTTACGTTGAAGTCTCAATAGTGGCAGTGTTTACCCAGAAAGGAAAGGAGATTGAACATGGGCAGAATGGACTCTTGGCCGGTGAGACACTCCGAGTTAAGTGCCCACCAATGCGCTTTTGCTTCCAAAACGTATAATAGCACTTAAGGTGAAGTCTTGTAAGTGGCAGTGTGTTCCCAGTTAAGGAAAGTATATAGAACAGGGGCTGACTCTACCCACGTTGGAGACTCTGTGTTAAGTGCTCGCCAATGCGCTTTTGCTTACAAAACATATAATCGCACTTAAGGTGAAGTCCCATAAGCGGCCGGGTGTTCCCATTTCAGGAAAGAACTTAGAACCAGGCCAGACTAGAAGCCTGCTGGATACTCTGAGTTTAGTGCAAGTGCAGTCCCTTATGCTTCCAAAACGTATAATCGCTCTTAAGGTGAAATCTCCTAAGTGCCAGTGTTTACCCAGAAAGGAAGGGATATTGAACAAGGGTGGTCTGGACTCTAGGCCGGTGGGAGACTGAGTTAAGTGCCCGCCAATGCGCTTTTACTTCCAAATCTTATAATAGCACTTAAGGTGAAGTCTTGTAAGTGGCAGTGTGTTCCCACTTAAGGAAAGTATATAGAACAGGGGCTGACTCTAGGCAGGTTAGAGACACTGAGTTACGTGCGCGCCAATGCGCTTTTGCTTCCAAAATATATAGTAGCACTTAAGGTGAAGTCTTGTAAGTGTAAGTGTTTTCCCAGTTAAGGAAAGTATATAGAACAGGGCCTGACTCTAGGCACGTTGGTGACTCTGAGTTAAGTGCTCCCCAATGCGCTTTTGCTTCCAAAACATATAATCGCACTTAAGGTGAAGTTCCATAAGCGGCCGGGTGTTCCCATTTCAGGAAACAACTTAGAACCAGGGCAGACTAGAAGCTAGTTGGATATTCTGAGTTTAGTGCAAGTTGAGTCCCTTATGCTTCCAAAACGTATAATCGCAATTAAGGTGAAGTCCCATAAGCGGCCGGGTGTTCCCATTTCGGGAAAGAACTTAGAAACAGAACAGACTAGAAGCCAGCTGGATACACTGAGTTTAGTGCAAGTCCAGTCCCTTATGCTTCCAAAACGTACTTAAGATGAAGTCTCAAAGCGGAAGTGTTTACGCAGAAAGGAAAGGAGATTGAACAAGGGCGGACTGGACTATTGGCCGGTGAGAGACTCCGAGTTAAGTGCCCACCAATGTGCTTTTGCTTCCAAAACGTATAATAGCACTTAAGGTGAAGTCTTGTAAGTGGCAGTGTGTTCCCAGTTAAGGAAAGTATATAGAACAGGGGCTGACTCGAGGCAGGTTGGAGACACTGAGTTACGTGCGCGCCAATGCGCTTTTGCTTCCAAAACGTAGAGTAACACTTAAGGTGAAGTCTTGTAAGTGTCAGTGTTTTCCCAGTTAAGGAAAATTTATAGAAGAGGGGCTGACTCTAGGCAGGTTGGAGACACTGAGTTACATGCGCGCCAATGCGCTTTTGCTTCCAAAACGTTTAGTAGGACATAAGGTGAAGTCTTGTAAGTGTCAGTGTTTTCCCAGTTAAGGAAAGTATATAGAACAGGGGCTGACTCTAGGCAGGTTGGAGACACTGAGTTACGTGCGCGCCAATGCGCTTTTGCTTCCAAAATGTATAGTAGCACTTAAGATGAAGTCTTTTAAGTGTCAGTGTTTTCCCAGTTAAGGAAAGTATATAGAACAGGGGTTGACTCTAGGCACGTTGGAGACTCTGATTTAAGTGCTCGCCAATGCGCTTTTGCTTCCAAAACATATAATCGCACTTAAGGTGAAGTCCCATAAGCGGCCGGGTGTTCCCATTTCAGGAAAGAACTTAGAACCAGGCCAGACTAGAAGCCAGCTGGATACTCTGAGTTTAGTGCAAGTCCAGTCCCTCATGCTTCCAAAACGTATAATCGCACTTATGGTGAAATCTCCTAATTGGCAGTGTTTACCCAGAAAGGAAGGGATATTGAACAAGGGTGGTCTGGATTCTAGGCCGGTGGGAGACTGAGTTAAGTGCCCGCCAATGCGCTTTTCCTTCCAAAACGTATAGTAGGACTTAAGGTGAAGTCTTGTAAGTGTCAGTGTTTTCCCAGATAAGGAAAGTATATAGAGCAGGGGCTGACTCTAGGCAGGTTGGAGACACTGACTTACATGCGCGCCAATGCGATTTTGATTCCAAAACGTATAGTAGGACTTAAGGTGAAGTCTTGTTAGTGTCAGTGTTTTCCCAGTTAAGGAAAGTACATAGAATAGGGGCTGACTCTAGGCAGTTTGGAGACACTGAGTTACGTGAGCGCCAATGAGCTTTTGCTTCCAAAACATATAATCGCACTTAAGGTGAAGTCCCATAAGCGGCCGGGTGTTCCCATTTCAGGAAACGACTTAGAACCAGGCCAGACTAGATGCCAGCTGGATACTCTGAGTTTAGTGCAAGTCCAGTCCCTTATGCATTCAAAACGTATAATCGCCCTTAAGGTGAAGTCTCAATAGTGGCAGTGTTTACCCAGAAAGGAAAGGAGATTGATCGTGGGGGGACTGGACTCTTGGCCGGTGAGAGACTCCGAGTTAAGTGCCCACTAATGCGCTTTTGCTTCCAAAACGTATAATAGCACTTAAGGTGAAGTCTTGTAAGTGGCAGTGTGTTCCCAGTTAAGGAAAGTATATAAACAGGGGCTGACTCGAGGCAGGTTGGAGACACTGAGTTACATGCGCGCCAATACGCTTTTGCTTCCAAAACATATAATCGCACTTAAGGTGAAGTCCCATAAGCGGCCGGGTGTTCCCATTTCAGGAAAGAACTTAGAAACAGGCCAGACTAGAAGCCAACTGGATACTCTGAGTTTAGTGCAATTCCTGTCCCTTATGCCTCCAAAACGTATAATCGCCCTTAAGTTGAAGTCTCAATAGTGGCAGTGTTTACCCAGAAAGGAAAGGAGATTGAACATGGGCAGAATGGACTCTTGGCCGGTGAGACACTCCGAGTTAAGTGCCCACCAATGCGCTTTTGCTTCCAAAACGTATAATAGCACTTAAGGTGAAGTCTTGTAAGTGGCAGTGTGTTCCCAGTTAAGGAAAGTATATAGAACAGGGGCTGACTCTAGGCAGGTTGGAGACACTGAGTTACATGCGCGCCAATACGCTTTTGCTTCCAAAACATATAATCGCACTTAAGGTGAAGTCCCATAAGCGGCCGGGTGTTCCCATTTCAGGAAAGAACTTAGAACGAGGCCAGACTAGAAGCCAGCTGGATACTCTGAGTTTAGTGCAAGTCCAGTCCCTTATGCTTTCAAAACGTATAATCGCCCTTAAGGTGAAGTCTCAATAGTGGCAGTGTTTACCCAGAAAGGAAAGGAGATTGATCGTGGGGGGACTGGACTCTTGGCCGGTGAGAGACTTCGAGTTAAGTGCCCACTAATGCGCTTTTGCTTCCAAAACGTATAATAGCACTTAAGGTGAAGTCTTGTAAGTGGCAGTGTGTTCCCAGTTAAGGAAAGTATATAGAACAGGGGCTAACTCGAGGCAGGTTGGAGACACTGAGTTACATGCGCGCCAATACGCTTTTGCTTCCAAAACATATAATCGCACTTAAGGTGAAGTCCCATAAGCGGCCGGGTGTTCCTATTTCAGGAAACAACTTAGAACCAGGGCAGACTAGAAGCCAGTTGGATACTCTGAGTTTAGTGCAAGTGCAGTTTCTTATGCTTCCAAAACGTATAATCGCACTTAAGGTGAAATCTCCTAAGTGCCAGTGTTTACCCAGAATGGAAGGGATATTGAACAAGGGTGGTCTGGACTCTAGGCCTGTGGGAGACTGAGTTAAGTGCCCGACAATGCGCTTTTACTTCCAAAACTTATAATAGCACTTAAGGTGAAGTCTTGTAAGTGTCAGTGTTTTCCCAGTTAAGGAAAGTATATAGAACAGGGGCTGAATCTAGGCAGGCTGGAGACACTGAGTTACGAGCGCGCCAATGCGATTTTGCTTCCAAAACGTATAGTAGCACTTAAGGTGAAGTCTTGTAAGTGTCAGTGTTTTCCCAGTTAAGGAAAGTATATAGAACAGGGGCTGACTCTAGGCAGGTTTGAGACACTGAGTTACGTGAGCACCAATGCGCTTTTGCTTCCAAAGCATATAATCGCACTTAAGGTGAAGTCCCATAAGCGGCCGGGTGTTCCCATTTCAGGAAAGAACTTAGAACCAGGGCAGAATAGAAGCCAGCTGGATACTCTGAGTTTAGTGCAAGTGCAGTCCCTTATGCTCCCAAAACGTATAATCGCACTTAAGTTGAAATCTCCTAAGTGCCAGTGTTTACCCAGAAAGGAAGGGATATTGAACAAGTGTGGTCTGGACTCTAGGCCGGTGAGAGACTCCGAGTTAAGTGCCCGCCAATGCGCTTTTACTTCCAAAACGTATAATAGCACTTAACGTGAAGTCTTGTAAGTGGCAGTGTGTTCCCAGTTAAGGAAAGTATATAGAAGAGGGGCTGACTCTAGGCAGGTTGGAGACACTGAGTTACGTGCGCGCCAATGCGCTTTTGCTTCCAAAACTATAGTAGGACTTAAGGTGAAGTCTTGTAAGTGTCAGTGTTTTCCCAGTTAAGGAAAGTATATAGAACAGGGGCTGACTCTAGGCAGGTTGGAGACTCTGATTTAAGTGCTCGCCAATGCGCTTTTGCTTCCAAAACATATAATCGCACTTAAGGTGAAGTCCCATAAGCGGCCGGGTGTTCCCATTTCAGGAAAGAACTTAGAACCAGGCCAGACTAGAAGCCAACTGGATACTCTGATTTTAGTGCAAGTCCAGTCCCTTATGCTTCCAAAACGTATAATCACCCTTAAGTTGAAGTCTCAATAGTGGCAGTGTTTACCCAGAAAGGAAAGGAGATTGAACATCGGCGGAATGGACTCTTGGCCGGTGAGAGACTCCGAGTTAAGTGCCCACAAATGCGCTTTTGCTTCCAAAACGTAAAATAGCACTTAAGGTGAAGTCTTGTAAGTGGCAGTGTGTTCCCAGTTAAGGAAAGTATACAGAACAGGGGCTGACTCTAGACAGGTTGGAGACACTGAGTTGTGTGAGCGCCAATGAGCTTTTGCTTCCAAAACATATAATCGCACTTAAGGTGAAGTCCCATAAGCGGCCGGTTGTTCCCATTTCAGGAAACGACGTAGAACCAGGGCAGACTAGAAGCCAGTTGGATACTCTGAGTTTAGTGCAAGTGCAGTCCCTTATAATTCCAAAACGTATAATCGCACTTAAGGTGAAATCTCCTAATTGGCAGTGTTTACCCAAAGAGGAAGGGATATTGTACAAGCGTGGTCTGGACTCTAGCCCGGTGGAAGACTGAGTTAAGTGCCCGCCAATGTGCTTTTACCTCCAAAACTTATAATACTACTTAAGGTGAAGTTTTGTAAGTGGCAGTGTGTTCCCAGTTAAGGAAAGTATATAGAACAGGGGCTGACCCTAGGCAGGTTGGAGACACTGAGTTTCGTGCGCGCCAATGCGCTTTTGCTTCCAAAACGTATAGTAGCACTTAAGGTGAAGTCTTGTGTCAGTGTTTCCCAGTTAAGGAAAGTATATAGAACAGGGCCTGACTCTAGGCACGTTCGAGACTCTGAGTTAAGTGCTCGCCAATGCGCTTTTGCTTCCAAAACATATACTCGCACTTAAGGTGAAGTCCCATAAGCGGCCGGGTGTTCCCATTTCAGGAAAGAACTTAGAACCAGGCCAGACTAGAAGCCAGCTGGATACTCTGAGTTTAGTGCAAGTCCAGTCCCTTATGCTTCCAAAACGTATAATCGCCCTTAAGGTGAAGTCTCAATAGTGGCAGTGTTTACCCAGAAAGGAAAGGAGATTGAACATGGGCGGACTGGACTCTTGGCAGGTGAGAGACTCGAGTTAAGTGCCCACCAATGCGCTTTGGCTTCCAAAACGTATAGTAGCACTTAAGGTGAAGTCTTGTAAGTGTCAGTGTTTTCCCAGTTAAGGAAAGTATATAGAACAGGGGCTGATTCTAGGCACGTTGGAGACTCTGAGTTAAGTGCTCGCCAATGCGCTTTTGCTTCCAAAATATATAATCGCACTTAACGTGAAGTCCCATAAGCGGCCGGGTGTTCCCATTTCAGGAAACAACTTAGAACCAGGGCAGACTAGAAGCCTGTTGGATACTCTGAGTTGAGTGCAAGTGCAGTCCCTTATACTTCCAAAATGTATAATCGCCCTTAAGTTGAAGTCTCAATAGTGGCAGTGTTTACCCAGAAAGGAAAGGAGATTGAACATGGGCGGACTGGACTCTTGGCCGGTGAGAGACTCCGAGTTAAGTGCCCACCAATGCGCTTTTGCTTCCAAAACGTATAATAGCACTTAACGTGAAGTCTTGTAAGTGGCAGTGTGTTCCCAGTTAAGGAAATTATATAGAACAGGGGCTGACTCTAGGCAGGTTGGAGACACTGAGTTACGTGAGCGCCAATGCGCTTTTGCTTCCAAAACATATAATCGCACTTAAGGTGAAGTCCTATAAGCGGCCGGGTGTTCCCATTTCAGGAAAGAACTTAGAACCAGGGCAGAATAGAAGCCAGCTGGATACTCTGAGTTTAGTGCAAGTGCAGTCCCTTATGCTTCCAAAACTTATAATCGCACTTAAGGTGAAATCTCCTAAGTGCCAGTGTTTACCCAGAAAGGAAGGGATATTGAACAAGGGTGGTCTGGACTCTAGGCCGGTGAGAGACTCCGAGTTAAGTGCCCGCCAATGCGCTTTTACTTCCAAAACGGATAATAGCACTTAACGTGAAGTCTTGTAAGTGGCAGTGTGTTCCCAGTTAAGGAAAGTATATAGAACAGGGGCTGACTCTAGGCAGGTTGGAGACACTGAGTTACGTGCGCGCCAATGCGCTTTTGCTTCCAAAACTATAGTAGGACTTAAGGTGAAGTCTTGTAAGTGTCAGGGTTTTCCCAGTTAAGGAAAGTATATAGAACAGGGGCTGACTCTAGGCAGGTTGGAGACACTGAGTTACGTGCGCGCCAATGCGCTTTTGCTTCCAAAAGGTATAGTAGCACTTAAGTTGAAGTCTTGTAAGTGTCAGTGTTTTCCCAGTTAAGGAAAGTATATAGAACAGGGGCTGACTCTAGGCACGTTGGAGACTCTGATTTAAGTGCTCACCAATGCGCTTTTGCTTCCAAAACATATAATCGCACTTAAGGTGAAGTCCCATAAGCGACCGGGTGTTCCCATTTCAGGAAAGAACTTTGAACCAGGGCAGACAAGAAGCCAGTTGGATACTCTGAGTTTAGTGCAAGTGTAGTCCCTTATAATTCCAAAACATATAATCGCACTTAAGGTGAAATCTCCTAATCGGCAGTGTTTACCCATAAAGGAAGGGATATTGTACAAGCATGGTCTGGACTTTAGGCCGGTGGGAGACTGAGTTAAGTGCCCGCCAAAGCGCTTTTACTTCCAAAACTTATAATAGCACTTAAGGTGAAGTCTTGTAAGTGGCAGTGTGTTCCCAGTTAAGGAAAGTATATAGAACAGGGGCTGACTCTAGGCAGGTTGGAGACACTGAGTTTCGTGCGCGCCAATGCGCTTTTGCTTCCAAAACGTATAGTAGCACTTAAGGTGAAGTCTTCTGTCAGTGTTTTCCCAGTTAAGGAAAGTATATAGAACAGGCCCTGACTCTAGGCACGTTCGAGACTCTGAGTTAAGTGCTCGCCAATGCGCTTTTGCTTCCAAAACATATACTCGCACTTAAGGTGAAGTCCCATAAGCGGCCGGGTGTTCCCATTTCAGGAAAGAACTTGGAACCAGGCCAGACTAGATGCCAGCTGGATACTCTGAGTTTAGTGCAAGTCCAGTCCCTTATGCTTCCAAAACGTATAATCGCCCTTAAGGTGAAGTCTCAATAGTGGCAGTGTTTACCCAGAAAGGAAAGGAGATTGAACATGGGCGGACTGGACTCTTGGCCGGTGAGAGACTCCGAGTTAAGTGCCCACCATTGCGCTTTTGCTTCCAAAACGTATAAGAGCACTTAAGGTGAAGTCTTGTAAGTGGCAGTGTGTTCCCAGTTAAGGAAATTATATAGAACAGGGGCTGACTCTAGGCAGGTTGGAGACACTGAGTTACGTGCGCGCCAGTGTGCTTTCGCTTCCAAAACATATAGTAGCACTTAAGGTGAATTCTTGTAAGTGTCACTGTGTTCCCAGTTAAGGAAAGTGTATACAACAGGGGCTGACTCTAGGCAGGTTGGAGACACTGAGTTACGTGCGCGCCAATGCGCTTTTGCTTCCAAAACGTATAGTAGCACTTAAGGTGAAGTCTTGTAAGTGTCGGTGTTTTCCCATTTAAGGAAAGTATATAGAACAGGGGCTGACTCTAGGCACGTTGGAGACTCTGAGTTAAGTGCTCGCCAATGCGCTTTTGCTTCCAAAACATATAATCGCACTTAAGGTGAAGTCCCATAAGCGGCCGGGTATTCCCATTTCAGGAAACAACTTAGAAACAGGGCAGACTAGAATCCAGTTGGATACTCTGAGTTTAGTGCAAGTGCAGTCCCTTATATTTACAAAACGTATAATCGCACTTAAGGTGAAATCTCCTAAGTGCCAGTGTTTACCCAGAAAGGAAGGGATAATGAACAAGAGTGGTCTGGACTCTAGGCCGGTGGGAGACTGAGTTAAGTGCCCGCCAATGCAATTTTACTTCCAAAACTTATAATAGAACTTAAGGTGAAGTCTTGTAAGTGTCAGTGTGTTCCCAGTTAAGGAAAGAATATAGAACAGGGGCTGACTCTAGGCAGGTAGGAGACACTGAGTTACGTGAGAGCCAATGTGCTTTTGCTTCCAAAACGTATAGTAGCACTTAAGGTGAAGTCTTGTAAGTGTCAGTGTTTTCCCAGTTAAGGAATGTATATAGAACAGGGGCTGACTCTAGGCATGTTGGAGACACTGAGTTACGTGCGTGCCAATGCGCTTTTGCTTCCAAAACATATAGTAGCACTTAAGGTGAAGTCTTGTAAGTGCCAGTGTTTTCCCAGTTAAGGAAAGTATATAGAACAGGGGCTGACTCTAGGCAGGTTGGAGACACTGAGTTACGTGAGCGCCAATGCGCTTTTGCTTCCAAAATATATAAGCGGCCATGTGTTCCCATTTCACGAAACAACTTAGAACCAGGGCAGACTAGAAGCCAGTTGGATACTCTGAGTTTAGTGCAAGTTCAGTCCCTTATGCTTCCAAAACGTATAATCGCACTTAAGATGAAATCTCCTAAGTGCCAGTGTTTATCCAGAAAGGAAGGGATATTGAACAAGGGTGGTCTGAACTCTAAGCCTGTGGGAGACAGAGTTAAGTGCCCGCCAATGCGCTTTTGCTTCCAAAACGTAGAATAGCACTTAAGGTGAAGTCTTGTAAGTGCCAGTGTTTTCCCAGTTAAGGAAAGTATATAGAACAGGGGCTGACTCTAGGCAGGTTGGAGACACTGAATTACGTGCGTGCCAATGCGCTTTTGCTTCCAAAACGTATAGTAGCACTTAAGGTGAAATCTTGTAAGTGTCAGTGTTTTCCGAGTTAAGGGAAGTATATAGAACAGGGGCAGACTCTAGGCACGTTGGAGACTCTGAGTTAAGTGCTCGCCAATGCGCTTTTGCTTCCAAAACATATAATCGCACTTAAGGTGAAGTCCCATAAGCGGCCGGGTGTTCCCATTTCAGGAAAGAACTTAGAAACAGGCCACACGAGAAGCCAGCTGGATACTCTGAGTTTAGTGCAAGTCCAGTCCCTTATGCTTCCAAAAAGTATAATCGCCCTTAAGGTGAAGTCTCAATAGTGGCAGTGTTTACCCAGAAAGGAAAGGAGATTGAACAAGGGTGGACTGGATTCCTGGACGGTGAGAGACACCGAGTTAAGTGCCCACCAATGCGCTTTTGCTTCCAAAACGTAGAATAGAACTTAAGGTGAAGTCTTGTAAGTGTCAGTGTTTTCCCAGTTAAGGAAGGTTTATAGAACAGGGGCTGACTCTAGGCAGGTTGGAGGCACTGAGTTACGTGCGCGCCAATGCGCTTTCGCTTCCAAAACGTATAGTACCACTTAAGGTGAAGTCTTATAAGTGGCAGTGTGTTCCCAATTAAGGAAAGTGTATACAACAGGGGCTGACTCTAGGCAGGTTGGAGACACTGAGTTACGTGAGCGCCAATGCGCTTTTGCTTCCAAAACATATAATCGCACTTAACGTGAATTCTTGTAAGTGTCAGTGTTTTCCCAGTTAAGGAAAGTATATAGAAAAGGGGCTGACTCTAGGCAGGTTGGAGACACAGAGTTACGTGAGAGCCAATGCGCTTTTGCTTCCAAAACGTATAGTAGCACTTAAGGTGAAGTCTTGTAAGTGTCAGTGTTTTCCCAGTTAAGGAAAGTACATAGAACAGGGGCTGACTCTAGGCATGTTGGACACACTGAGTTACGTGCGTGCCAATGCGCTTTTGCTTCCAAAACATATAGTAGCACTAAAAGTGAAGTCTTGTAAGTGCCAGTGTTTTCCCAGTTAAGGAAAGTATATAGAACAGGGGCTGACTCTAGGCAGGTTGGAGACACTGAGTTACGTGCGCGCCAATGCGCTTTTGCTTCCAAAACGTATAGTAGCACTTAAGGTGAAGTCTTGTAAGTGGCAGTGTGTTCCCAGTTAAGGAAAGTGTATACAACAGGGGCTGATTCTAGGCAGGTTGGAGACACTGTTACGTGAGCGCCAATACGCTTTTGCTTCCAAAACATATAATCTCACTTAAGGTGAAGTCTTGTAAGTGTCAGTGTTTTCCCAGTTAAGGAAAGTATATAGAACAGGGGCTGACTCTATGCAGGTTGGAGACACTGAGTTACGTGAGAGCCAATGCGCTTTTGCTTCCAAAACGTATAGTAGCACTTAAGGTGAAGTCTTGTAAGTGTCAGTGTTTTCCCAGTTAAGGAAAGTATATAGAACAGGGGCTGACTCTAGGCACGTTGGAGCCTCTGAGTTAAGTGCTCGCCAATGCGCTTTTGCTTCCAAAACATATAATCGCACTTAAGGTGAAGTCCCATAAGCGGCCGGGTGTTCCCATTTCAGGAAAGAACTTAAAACGAGGCCAGACTAGAAGCCAGCTGGATACTCTGAGTTTAGTGCAAGTCCAGTCCCTTATGCTTTCAAAACGTATAATCGCCCTTAAGGTGAAGTCTCAATAGTGGCAGTGTTTACCCAGAAAGGAAAGGAGATTGATCGTGGGGGGACTGGACTCTTGGCCGGTGAGAGACTTCGAGTTAAGTGCCCACTAATGCGCTTTTGCTTCCAAAACGTATAATAGCACTTAAGGTGAAGTCTTGTAAGTGGCAGTGTGTTCCCAGTTAAGGAAAGTATATAAACAGGGGCTGACTCGAGGCAGGTTGGAGACACTGAGTTACATGCGCGCCAATACGCTTTTGCTTCCAAAACATATAATCGCACTTAAGGTGAAGTCCCATAAGCGGCCGGGTGTTCCCATTTCAGGAAAGAACTTAGAAACAGGCCAGACTAGAAGCCAACTGGATACTCTGAGTTTAGTGCAATTCCTCTCCCTTATGCCTCCAAAACGTATAATCGCCCTTACGTTGAAGTCTCAATAGTGGCAGTGTTTACCCAGAAAGGAAAGGAGATTGAACATGGGCAGAATGGACTCTTGGCCGGTGAGACACTCCGAGTTAAGTGCCCACCAATGCGCTTTTGCTTCCAAAACGTATAATAGCACTTAAGGTGAAGTCTTGTAAGTGGCAGTGTGTTCCCAGTTAAGGAAAGTATATAGAACAGGGGCTGACTCTACCCACGTTGGAGACTCTGTGTTAAGTGCTCGCCAATGCGCTTTTGCTTACAAAACATATAATCGCACTTAAGGTGAAGTCCCATAAGCGGCCGGGTGTTCCCATTTCAGGAAAGAACTTAGAACCAGGCCAGACTAGAAGCCTGCTGGATACTCTGAGTTTAGTGCAAGTGCAGTCCCTTATGCTTCCAAAACGTATAATCGCTCTTAAGGTGAAATCTCCTAAGTGCCAGTGTTTACCCAGAAAGGAAGGGATATTGAACAAGGGTGGTCTGGACTCTAGGCCGGTGGGAGACTGAGTTAAGTGCCCGCCAATGCGCTTTTACTTCCAAATCTTATAATAGCACTTAAGGTGAAGTCTTGTAAGTGGCAGTGTGTTCCCACTTAAGGAAAGTATATAGAACAGGGGCTGACTCTAGGCAGGTTAGAGACACTGAGTTACGTGCGCGCCAATGCGCTTTTGCTTCCAAAATATATAGTAGCACTTAAGGTGAAGTCTTGTAAGTGTAAGTGTTTTCCCAGTTAAGGAAAGTATATAGAACAGGGCCTGACTCTAGGCACGTTGGTGACTCTGAGTTAAGTGCTCCCCAATGCGCTTTTGCTTCCAAAACATATAATCGCACTTAAGGTGAAGTTCCATAAGCGGCCGGGTGTTCCCATTTCAGGAAACAACTTAGAACCAGGGCAGACTAGAAGCTAGTTGGATATTCTGAGTTTAGTGCAAGTTGAGTCCCTTATGCTTCCAAAACGTATAATCGCAATTAAGGTGAAGTCCCATAAGCGGCCGGGTGTTCCCATTTCGGGAAAGAACTTAGAAACAGAACAGACTAGAAGCCAGCTGGATACACTGAGTTTAGTGCAAGTCCAGTCCCTTATGCTTCCAAAACGTACTTAAGATGAAGTCTCAAAGCGGAAGTGTTTACGCAGAAAGGAAAGGAGATTGAACAAGGGCGGACTGGACTATTGGCCGGTGAGAGACTCCGAGTTAAGTGCCCACCAATGTGCTTTTGCTTCCAAAACGTATAATAGCACTTAAGGTGAAGTCTTGTAAGTGGCAGTGTGTTCCCAGTTAAGGAAAGTATATAGAACAGGGGCTGACTCGAGGCAGGTTGGAGACACTGAGTTACGTGCGCGCCAATGCGCTTTTGCTTCCAAAACGTAGAGTAACACTTAAGGTGAAGTCTTGTAAGTGTCAGTGTTTTCCCAGTTAAGGAAAATTTATAGAAGAGGGGCTGACTCTAGGCAGGTTGGAGACACTGAGTTACATGCGCGCCAATGCGCTTTTGCTTCCAAAACGTTTAGTAGGACATAAGGTGAAGTCTTGTAAGTGTCAGTGTTTTCCCAGTTAAGGAAAGTATATAGAACAGGGGCTGACTCTAGGCAGGTTGGAGACACTGAGTTACGTGCGCGCCAATGCGCTTTTGCTTCCAAAATGTATAGTAGCACTTAAGATGAAGTCTTTTAAGTGTCAGTGTTTTCCCAGTTAAGGAAAGTATATAGAACAGGGGTTGACTCTAGGCACGTTGGAGACTCTGATTTAAGTGCTCGCCAATGCGCTTTTGCTTCCAAAACATATAATCGCACTTAAGGTGAAGTCCCATAAGCGGCCGGGTGTTCCCATTTCAGGAAAGAACTTAGAACCAGGCCAGAGTAGAAGCCAGCTGGATACTCTGAGTTTAGTGCAAGTCCAGTCCCTCATGCTTCCAAAACGTATAATCGCACTTATGGTGAAATCTCCTAATTGGCAGTGTTTACCCAGAAAGGAAGGGATATTGAACAAGGGTGGTCTGGATTCTAGGCCGGTGGGAGACTGAGTTAAGTGCCCGCCAATGCGCTTTTCCTTCCAAAACGTATAGTAGGACTTAAGGTGAAGTCTTGTAAGTGTCAGTGTTTTCCCAGATAAGGAAAGTATATAGAGCAGGGGCTGACTCTAGGCAGGTTGGAGACACTGACTTACATGCGCGCCAATGCGATTTTGATTCCAAAACGTATAGTAGGACTTAAGGTGAAGTCTTGTTAGTGTCAGTGTTTTCCCAGTTAAGGAAAGTACATAGAATAGGGGCTGACTCTAGGCAGTTTGGAGACACTGAGTTACGTGAGCGCCAATGAGCTTTTGCTTCCAAAACATATAATCGCACTTAAGGTGAAGTCCCATAAGCGGCCGGGTGTTCCCATTTCAGGAAACGACTTAGAACCAGGCCAGACTAGATGCCAGCTGGATACTCTGAGTTTAGTGCAAGTCCAGTCCCTTATGCATTCAAAACGTATAATCGCCCTTAAGGTGAAGTCTCAATAGTGGCAGTGTTTACCCAGAAAGGAAAGGAGATTGATCGTGGGGGGACTGGACTCTTGGCCGGTGAGAGACTCCGAGTTAAGTGCCCACTAATGCGCTTTTGCTTCCAAAACGTATAATAGCACTTAAGGTGAAGTCTTGTAAGTGGCAGTGTGTTCCCAGTTAAGGAAAGTATATAAACAGGGGCTGACTCGAGGCAGGTTGGAGACACTGAGTTACATGCGCGCCAATACGCTTTTGCTTCCAAAACATATAATCGCACTTAAGGTGAAGTCCCATAAGCGGCCGGGTGTTCCCATTTCAGGAAAGAACTTAGAAACAGGCCAGACTAGAAGCCAACTGGATACTCTGAGTTTAGTGCAATTCCTGTCCCTTATGCCTCCAAAACGTATAATCGCCCTTAAGTTGAAGTCTCAATAGTGGCAGTGTTTACCCAGAAAGGAAAGGAGATTGAACATGGGCAGAATGGACTCTTGGCCGGTGAGACACTCCGAGTTAAGTGCCCACCAATGCGCTTTTGCTTCCAAAACGTATAATAGCACTTAAGGTGAAGTCTTGTAAGTGGCAGTGTGTTCCCAGTTAAGGAAAGTATATAGAACAGGGGCTGACTCTAGGCAGGTTGGAGACACTGAGTTACATGCGCGCCAATACGCTTTTGCTTCCAAAACATATAATCGCACTTAAGGTGAAGTCCCATAAGCGGCCGGGTGTTCCCATTTCAGGAAAGAACTTAGAACGAGGCCAGACTAGAAGCCAGCTGGATACTCTGAGTTTAGTGCAAGTCCAGTCCCTTATGCTTTCAAAACGTATAATCGCCCTTAAGGTGAAGTCTCAATAGTGGCAGTGTTTACCCAGAAAGGAAAGGAGATTGATCGTGGGGGGACTGGACTCTTGGCCGGTGAGAGACTTCGAGTTAAGTGCCCACTAATGCGCTTTTGCTTCCAAAACGTATAATAGCACTTAAGGTGAAGTCTTGTAAGTGGCAGTGTGTTCCCAGTTAAGGAAAGTATATAGAACAGGGGCTAACTCGAGGCAGGTTGGAGACACTGAGTTACATGCGCGCCAATACGCTTTTGCTTCCAAAACATATAATCGCACTTAAGGTGAAGTCCCATAAGCGGCCGGGTGTTCCTATTTCAGGAAACAACTTAGAACCAGGGCAGACTAGAAGCCAGTTGGATACTCTGAGTTTAGTGCAAGTGCAGTTTCTTATGCTTCCAAAACGTATAATCGCACTTAAGGTGAAATCTCCTAAGTGCCAGTGTTTACCCAGAATGGAAGGGATATTGAACAAGGGTGGTCTGGACTCTAGGCCTGTGGGAGACTGAGTTAAGTGCCCGACAATGCGCTTTTACTTCCAAAACTTATAATAGCACTTAAGGTGAAGTCTTGTAAGTGTCAGTGTTTTCCCAGTTAAGGAAAGTATATAGAACAGGGGCTGAATCTAGGCAGGCTGGAGACACTGAGTTACGAGCGCGCCAATGCGATTTTGCTTCCAAAACGTATAGTAGCACTTAAGGTGAAGTCTTGTAAGTGTCAGTGTTTTCCCAGTTAAGGAAAGTATATAGAACAGGGGCTGACTCTAGGCAGGTTTGAGACACTGAGTTACGTGAGCACCAATGCGCTTTTGCTTCCAAAGCATATAATCGCACTTAAGGTGAAGTCCCATAAGCGGCCGGGTGTTCCCATTTCAGGAAAGAACTTAGAACCAGGGCAGAATAGAAGCCAGCTGGATACTCTGAGTTTAGTGCAAGTGCAGTCCCTTATGCTCCCAAAACGTATAATCGCACTTAAGTTGAAATCTCCTAAGTGCCAGTGTTTACCCAGAAAGGAAGGGATATTGAACAAGTGTGGTCTGGACTCTAGGCCGGTGAGAGACTCCGAGTTAAGTGCCCGCCAATGCGCTTTTACTTCCAAAACGTATAATAGCACTTAACGTGAAGTCTTGTAAGTGGCAGTGTGTTCCCAGTTAAGGAAAGTATATAGAAGAGGGGCTGACTCTAGGCAGGTTGGAGACACTGAGTTACGTGCGCGCCAATGCGCTTTTGCTTCCAAAACTATAGTAGGACTTAAGGTGAAGTCTTGTAAGTGTCAGTGTTTTCCCAGTTAAGGAAAGTATATAGAACAGGGGCTGACTCTAGGCAGGTTGGAGACTCTGATTTAAGTGCTCGCCAATGCGCTTTTGCTTCCAAAACATATAATCGCACTTAAGGTGAAGTCCCATAAGCGGCCGGGTGTTCCCATTTCAGGAAAGAACTTAGAACCAGGCCAGACTAGAAGCCAACTGGATACTCTGATTTTAGTGCAAGTCCAGTCCCTTATGCTTCCAAAACGTATAATCACCCTTAAGTTGAAGTCTCAATAGTGGCAGTGTTTACCCAGAAAGGAAAGGAGATTGAACATCGGCGGAATGGACTCTTGGCCGGTGAGAGACTCCGAGTTAAGTGCCCACAAATGCGCTTTTGCTTCCAAAACGTAAAATAGCACTTAAGGTGAAGTCTTGTAAGTGGCAGTGTGTTCCCAGTTAAGGAAAGTATACAGAACAGGGGCTGACTCTAGACAGGTTGGAGACACTGAGTTGTGTGAGCGCCAATGAGCTTTTGCTTCCAAAACATATAATCGCACTTAAGGTGAAGTCCCATAAGCGGCCGGTTGTTCCCATTTCAGGAAACGACGTAGAACCAGGGCAGACTAGAAGCCAGTTGGATACTCTGAGTTTAGTGCAAGTGCAGTCCCTTATAATTCCAAAACGTATAATCGCACTTAAGGTGAAATCTCCTAATTGGCAGTGTTTACCCAAAGAGGAAGGGATATTGTACAAGCGTGGTCTGGACTCTAGCCCGGTGGAAGACTGAGTTAAGTGCCCGCCAATGTGCTTTTACCTCCAAAACTTATAATACTACTTAAGGTGAAGTTTTGTAAGTGGCAGTGTGTTCCCAGTTAAGGAAAGTATATAGAACAGGGGCTGACCCTAGGCAGGTTGGAGACACTGAGTTTCGTGCGCGCCAATGCGCTTTTGCTTCCAAAACGTATAGTAGCACTTAAGGTGAAGTCTTGTGTCAGTGTTTCCCAGTTAAGGAAAGTATATAGAACAGGGCCTGACTCTAGGCACGTTCGAGACTCTGAGTTAAGTGCTCGCCAATGCGCTTTTGCTTCCAAAACATATACTCGCACTTAAGGTGAAGTCCCATAAGCGGCCGGGTGTTCCCATTTCAGGAAAGAACTTAGAACCAGGCCAGACTAGAAGCCAGCTGGATACTCTGAGTTTAGTGCAAGTCCAGTCCCTTATGCTTCCAAAACGTATAATCGCCCTTAAGGTGAAGTCTCAATAGTGGCAGTGTTTACCCAGAAAGGAAAGGAGATTGAACATGGGCGGACTGGACTCTTGGCAGGTGAGAGACTCGAGTTAAGTGCCCACCAATGCGCTTTGGCTTCCAAAACGTATAGTAGCACTTAAGGTGAAGTCTTGTAAGTGTCAGTGTTTTCCCAGTTAAGGAAAGTATATAGAACAGGGGCTGATTCTAGGCACGTTGGAGACTCTGAGTTAAGTGCTCGCCAATGCGCTTTTGCTTCCAAAATATATAATCGCACTTAACGTGAAGTCCCATAAGCGGCCGGGTGTTCCCATTTCAGGAAACAACTTAGAACCAGGGCAGACTAGAAGCCTGTTGGATACTCTGAGTTGAGTGCAAGTGCAGTCCCTTATACTTCCAAAATGTATAATCGCCCTTAAGTTGAAGTCTCAATAGTGGCAGTGTTTACCCAGAAAGGAAAGGAGATTGAACATGGGCGGACTGGACTCTTGGCCGGTGAGAGACTCCGAGTTAAGTGCCCACCAATGCGCTTTTGCTTCCAAAACGTATAATAGCACTTAACGTGAAGTCTTGTAAGTGGCAGTGTGTTCCCAGTTAAGGAAATTATATAGAACAGGGGCTGACTCTAGGCAGGTTGGAGACACTGAGTTACGTGAGCGCCAATGCGCTTTTGCTTCCAAAACATATAATCGCACTTAAGGTGAAGTCCTATAAGCGGCCGGGTGTTCCCATTTCAGGAAAGAACTTAGAACCAGGGCAGAATAGAAGCCAGCTGGATACTCTGAGTTTAGTGCAAGTGCAGTCCCTTATGCTTCCAAAACTTATAATCGCACTTAAGGTGAAATCTCCTAAGTGCCAGTGTTTACCCAGAAAGGAAGGGATATTGAACAAGGGTGGTCTGGACTCTAGGCCGGTGAGAGACTCCGAGTTAAGTGCCCGCCAATGCGCTTTTACTTCCAAAACGGATAATAGCACTTAACGTGAAGTCTTGTAAGTGGCAGTGTGTTCCCAGTTAAGGAAAGTATATAGAACAGGGGCTGACTCTAGGCAGGTTGGAGACACTGAGTTACGTGCGCGCCAATGCGCTTTTGCTTCCAAAACTATAGTAGGACTTAAGGTGAAGTCTTGTAAGTGTCAGGGTTTTCCCAGTTAAGGAAAGTATATAGAACAGGGGCTGACTCTAGGCAGGTTGGAGACACTGAGTTACGTGCGCGCCAATGCGCTTTTGCTTCCAAAAGGTATAGTAGCACTTAAGTTGAAGTCTTGTAAGTGTCAGTGTTTTCCCAGTTAAGGAAAGTATATAGAACAGGGGCTGACTCTAGGCACGTTGGAGACTCTGATTTAAGTGCTCACCAATGCGCTTTTGCTTCCAAAACATATAATCGCACTTAAGGTGAAGTCCCATAAGCGACCGGGTGTTCCCATTTCAGGAAAGAACTTTGAACCAGGGCAGACAAGAAGCCAGTTGGATACTCTGAGTTTAGTGCAAGTGTAGTCCCTTATAATTCCAAAACATATAATCGCACTTAAGGTGAAATCTCCTAATCGGCAGTGTTTACCCATAAAGGAAGGGATATTGTACAAGCATGGTCTGGACTTTAGGCCGGTGGGAGACTGAGTTAAGTGCCCGCCAAAGCGCTTTTACTTCCAAAACTTATAATAGCACTTAAGGTGAAGTCTTGTAAGTGGCAGTGTGTTCCCAGTTAAGGAAAGTATATAGAACAGGGGCTGACTCTAGGCAGGTTGGAGACACTGAGTTTCGTGCGCGCCAATGCGCTTTTGCTTCCAAAACGTATAGTAGCACTTAAGGTGAAGTCTTCTGTCAGTGTTTTCCCAGTTAAGGAAAGTATATAGAACAGGCCCTGACTCTAGGCACGTTCGAGACTCTGAGTTAAGTGCTCGCCAATGCGCTTTTGCTTCCAAAACATATACTCGCACTTAAGGTGAAGTCCCATAAGCGGCCGGGTGTTCCCATTTCAGGAAAGAACTTGGAACCAGGCCAGACTAGATGCCAGCTGGATACTCTGAGTTTAGTGCAAGTCCAGTCCCTTATGCTTCCAAAACGTATAATCGCCCTTAAGGTGAAGTCTCAATAGTGGCAGTGTTTACCCAGAAAGGAAAGGAGATTGAACATGGGCGGACTGGACTCTTGGCCGGTGAGAGACTCCGAGTTAAGTGCCCACCAATGCGCTTTTGCTTCCAAAACGTATAAGAGCACTTAAGGTGAAGTCTTGTAAGTGGCAGTGTGTTCCCAGTTAAGGAAATTATATAGAACAGGGGCTGACTCTAGGCAGGTTGGAGACACTGAGTTACGTGCGCGCCAGTGTGCTTTCGCTTCCAAAACATATAGTAGCACTTAAGGTGAATTCTTGTAAGTGTCACTGTGTTCCCAGTTAAGGAAAGTGTATACAACAGGGGCTGACTCTAGGCAGGTTGGAGACACTGAGTTACGTGCGCGCCAATGCGCTTTTGCTTCCAAAACGTATAGTAGCACTTAAGGTGAAGTCTTGTAAGTGTCGGTGTTTTCCCATTTAAGGAAAGTATATAGAACAGGGGCTGACTCTAGGCACGTTGGAGACTCTGAGTTAAGTGCTCGCCAATGCGCTTTTGCTTCCAAAACATATAATCGCACTTAAGGTGAAGTCCCATAAGCGGCCGGGTATTCCCATTTCAGGAAACAACTTAGAAACAGGGCAGACTAGAATCCAGTTGGATACTCTGAGTTTAGTGCAAGTGCAGTCCCTTATATTTACAAAACGTATAATCGCACTTAAGGTGAAATCTCCTAAGTGCCAGTGTTTACCCAGAAAGGAAGGGATAATGAACAAGAGTGGTCTGGACTCTAGGCCGGTGGGAGACTGAGTTAAGTGCCCGCCAATGCAATTTTACTTCCAAAACTTATAATAGAACTTAAGGTGAAGTCTTGTAAGTGTCAGTGTGTTCCCAGTTAAGGAAAGAATATAGAACAGGGGCTGACTCTAGGCAGGTAGGAGACACTGAGTTACGTGAGAGCCAATGTGCTTTTGCTTCCAAAACGTATAGTAGCACTTAAGGTGAAGTCTTGTAAGTGTCAGTGTTTTCCCAGTTAAGGAATGTATATAGAACAGGGGCTGACTCTAGGCATGTTGGAGACACTGAGTTACGTGCGTGCCAATGCGCTTTTGCTTCCAAAACATATAGTAGCACTTAAGGTGAAGTCTTGTAAGTGCCAGTGTTTTCCCAGTTAAGGAAAGTATATAGAACAGGGGCTGACTCTAGGCAGGTTGGAGACACTGAGTTACGTGAGCGCCAATGCGCTTTTGCTTCCAAAATATATAAGCGGCCATGTGTTCCCATTTCACGAAACAACTTAGAACCAGGGCAGACTAGAAGCCAGTTGGATACTCTGAGTTTAGTGCAAGTTCAGTCCCTTATGCTTCCAAAACGTATAATCGCACTTAAGATGAAATCTCCTAAGTGCCAGTGTTTATCCAGAAAGGAAGGGATATTGAACAAGGGTGGTCTGAACTCTAAGCCTGTGGGAGACAGAGTTAAGTGCCCGCCAATGCGCTTTTGCTTCCAAAACGTAGAATAGCACTTAAGGTGAAGTCTTGTAAGTGCCAGTGTTTTCCCAGTTAAGGAAAGTATATAGAACAGGGGCTGACTCTAGGCAGGTTGGAGACACTGAATTACGTGCGTGCCAATGCGCTTTTGCTTCCAAAACGTATAGTAGCACTTAAGGTGAAATCTTGTAAGTGTCAGTGTTTTCCGAGTTAAGGGAAGTATATAGAACAGGGGCAGACTCTAGGCACGTTGGAGACTCTGAGTTAAGTGCTCGCCAATGCGCTTTTGCTTCCAAAACATATAATCGCACTTAAGGTGAAGTCCCATAAGCGGCCGGGTGTTCCCATTTCAGGAAAGAACTTAGAAACAGGCCACACGAGAAGCCAGCTGGATACTCTGAGTTTAGTGCAAGTCCAGTCCCTTATGCTTCCAAAAAGTATAATCGCCCTTAAGGTGAAGTCTCAATAGTGGCAGTGTTTACCCAGAAAGGAAAGGAGATTGAACAAGGGTGGACTGGATTCCTGGACGGTGAGAGACACCGAGTTAAGTGCCCACCAATGCGCTTTTGCTTCCAAAACGTAGAATAGAACTTAAGGTGAAGTCTTGTAAGTGTCAGTGTTTTCCCAGTTAAGGAAGGTTTATAGAACAGGGGCTGACTCTAGGCAGGTTGGAGGCACTGAGTTACGTGCGCGCCAATGCGCTTTCGCTTCCAAAACGTATAGTACCACTTAAGGTGAAGTCTTATAAGTGGCAGTGTGTTCCCAATTAAGGAAAGTGTATACAACAGGGGCTGACTCTAGGCAGGTTGGAGACACTGAGTTACGTGAGCGCCAATGCGCTTTTGCTTCCAAAACATATAATCGCACTTAACGTGAATTCTTGTAAGTGTCAGTGTTTTCCCAGTTAAGGAAAGTATATAGAAAAGGGGCTGACTCTAGGCAGGTTGGAGACACAGAGTTACGTGAGAGCCAATGCGCTTTTGCTTCCAAAACGTATAGTAGCACTTAAGGTGAAGTCTTGTAAGTGTCAGTGTTTTCCCAGTTAAGGAAAGTACATAGAACAGGGGCTGACTCTAGGCATGTTGGACACACTGAGTTACGTGCGTGCCAATGCGCTTTTGCTTCCAAAACATATAGTAGCACTAAAAGTGAAGTCTTGTAAGTGCCAGTGTTTTCCCAGTTAAGGAAAGTATATAGAACAGGGGCTGACTCTAGGCAGGTTGGAGACACTGAGTTACGTGCGCGCCAATGCGCTTTTGCTTCCAAAACGTATAGTAGCACTTAAGGTGAAGTCTTGTAAGTGGCAGTGTGTTCCCAGTTAAGGAAAGTGTATACAACAGGGGCTGATTCTAGGCAGGTTGGAGACACTGTTACGTGAGCGCCAATACGCTTTTGCTTCCAAAACATATAATCTCACTTAAGGTGAAGTCTTGTAAGTGTCAGTGTTTTCCCAGTTAAGGAAAGTATATAGAACAGGGGCTGACTCTATGCAGGTTGGAGACACTGAGTTACGTGAGAGCCAATGCGCTTTTGCTTCCAAAACGTATAGTAGCACTTAAGGTGAAGTCTTGTAAGTGTCAGTGTTTTCCCAGTTAAGGAAAGTATATAGAACAGGGGCTGACTCTAGGCACGTTGGAGCCTCTGAGTTAAGTGCTCGCCAATGCGCTTTTGCTTCCAAAACATATAATCGCACTTAAGGTGAAGTCCCATAAGCGGCCGGGTGTTCCCATTTCAGGAAAGAACTTAAAACGAGGCCAGACTAGAAGCCAGCTGGATACTCTGAGTTTAGTGCAAGTCCAGTCCCTTATGCTTTCAAAACGTATAATCGCCCTTAAGGTGAAGTCTCAATAGTGGCAGTGTTTACCCAGAAAGGAAAGGAGATTGATCGTGGGGGGACTGGACTCTTGGCCGGTGAGAGACTTCGAGTTAAGTGCCCACTAATGCGCTTTTGCTTCCAAAACGTATAATAGCACTTAAGGTGAAGTCTTGTAAGTGGCAGTGTGTTCCCAGTTAAGGAAAGTATATAGAACAGGGGCTAACTCGAGGCAGGTTGGAGACACTGAGTTACATGCGCGCCAATACGCTTTTGCTTCCAAAACATATAATCGCACTTAAGGTGAAGTCCCATAAGCGGCCGGGTGTTCCTATTTCAGGAAACAACTTAGAACCAGGGCAGACTAGAAGCCAGTTGGATACTCTGAGTTTAGTGCAAGTGCAGTTTCTTATGCTTCCAAAACGTATAATCGCACTTAAGGTGAAATCTCCTAAGTGCCAGTGTTTACCCAGAATGGAAGGGATATTGAACAAGGGTGGTCTGGACTCTAGGCCTGTGGGAGACTGAGTTAAGTGCCCGACAATGCGCTTTTACTTCCAAAACTTATAATAGCACTTAAGGTGAAGTCTTGTAAGTGTCAGTGTTTTCCCAGTTAAGGAAAGTATATAGAACAGGGGCTGAATCTAGGCAGGCTGGAGACACTGAGTTACGAGCGCGCCAATGCGATTTTGCTTCCAAAACGTATAGTAGCACTTAAGGTGAAGTCTTGTAAGTGTCAGTGTTTTCCCAGTTAAGGAAAGTATATAGAACAGGGGCTGACTCTAGGCAGGTTTGAGACACTGAGTTACGTGAGCACCAATGCGCTTTTGCTTCCAAAGCATATAATCGCACTTAAGGTGAAGTCCCATAAGCGGCCGGGTGTTCCCATTTCAGGAAAGAACTTAGAACCAGGGCAGAATAGAAGCCAGTTGGATACTCTGAGTTTAGTGCAAGTGCAGTCCCTTATGCTTCCAAAACGTATAATCGCACTTAAGTTGAAATCTCCTAAGTGCCAGTGTTTACCCAGAAAGGAAGGGATATTGAACAAGTGTGGTCTGGACTCTAGGCCGGTGAGAGACTCCGAGTTAAGTGCCCGCCAATGCGCTTTTACTTCCAAAACGTATAATAGCACTTAACGTGAAGTCTTGTAAGTGGCAGTGTGTTCCCAGTTAAGGAAAGTATATAGAAGAGGGGCTGACTCTAGGCAGGTTGGAGACACTGAGTTACGTGCGCGCCAATGCGCTTTTGCTTCCAAAACTATAGTAGGACTTAAGGTGAAGTCTTGTAAGTGTCAGTGTTTTCCCAGTTAAGGAAAGTATATAGAACAGGGGCTGACTCTAGGCAGGTTGGAGACTCTGATTTAAGTGCTCGCCAATGCGCTTTTGCTTCCAAAACATATAATCGCACTTAAGGTGAAGTCCCATAAGCGGCCGGGTGTTCCCATTTCAGGAAAGAACTTAGAACCAGGCCAGACTAGAAGCCAACTGGATACTCTGATTTTAGTGCAAGTCCAGTCCCTTATGCTTCCAAAACGTATAATCGCCCTTAAGTTGAAGTCTCAATAGTGGCAGTGTTTACCCAGAAAGGAAAGGAGATTGAACATCGGCGGAATGGACTCTTGGCCGGTGAGAGACTCCGAGTTAAGTGCCCACAAATGCGCTTTTGCTTCCAAAACGTAAAATAGCACTTAAGGTGAAGTCTTGTAAGTGGCAGTGTGTTCCCAGTTAAGGAAAGTATATAGAACAGGGGCTGACTCTAGGCAGGTTGGAGACACTGAGTTGTGTGAGCGCCAATGAGCTTTTGCTTCCAAAACATATAATCGCACTTAAGGTGAAGTCCCATAAGCGGCCGGTTGTTCCCATTTCAGGAAACGACTTAGAACCAGGGCAGACTAGAAGCCAGTTGGATACTCTGAGTTTAGTGCAAGTGCAGTCCCTTATAATTCCAAAACGTATAATCGCACTTAAGGTGAAATCTCCTAATTGGCAGTGTTTACCCAAAGAGGAAGGGATATTGTACAAGCGTGGTCTGGACTCTAGCCCGGTGGAAGACTGAGTTAAGTGCCCGCCAATGTGCTTTTACCTCCAAAACTTATAATACTACTTAAGGTGAAGTTTTGTAAGTGGCAGTGTGTTCCCAGTTAAGGAAAGTATATAGAACAGGGGCTGACCCTAGGCAGGTTGGAGACACTGAGTTTCGTGCGTGCCAATGCGCTTTTGCTTCCAAAACGTATAGGAGCACTTAAGGTGAAGTCTTGTGTCAGTGTTTTCCCAGTTAAGGAAAGTATATAGAACAGGGCCTGACTCTAGGCACGTTCGAGACTCTGAGTTAAGTGCTCGCCAATGCGCTTTTGCTTCCAAAACATATACTCGCACTTAAGGTGAAGTCCCATAAGCGGCCGGGTGTTCCCATTTCAGGAAAGAACTTAGAACCAGGCCAGACTAGAAGCCAGCTGGATACTCTGAGTTTAGTGCAAGTCCAGTCCCTTATGCTTCCAAAACGTATAATCGCCCTTAAGGTGAAGTCTCAATAGTGGCAGTGTTTACCCAGAAAGGAAAGGAGATTGAACATGGGCGGACTGGACTCTTGGCCGGTGAGAGACTCGAGTTAAGTGCCCACCAATGCGCTTTGGCTTCCAAAACGTATAGTAGCACTTAAGGTGAAGTCTTGTAAGTGTCAGTGTTTTCCCAGTTAAGGAAAGTATATAGAACAGGGGCTGATTCTAGGCACGTTGGAGACTCTGAGTTAAGTGCTCGCCAATGCGCTTTTGCATCCAAAATATATAATCGCACTTAACGTGAAGTCCCATAAGCGGCCGGGTGTTCCCATTTCAGGAAACAACTTAGAACCAGGGCAGACTAGAAGCCTGTTGGATACTCTGAGTTGAGTGCAAGTGCAGTCCCTTATACTTCCAAAACGTATAATCGCACTTAAGGTGAAATCTCCTAGTGCCAGTGTTTACCCAGAAAGGAAGGGATATTGAAGAAGGGTGGTCTGGACTCTAGGCCGGTGGGAGACTGAGTTAAGAGCCCGCCAATGAGCTTTTGCTTCCAAAACGTATAATAGCACTTAAGGTGAAGTCTTGAAAGTGGCAGTGTGTTCCCAGTTAAGGAAAGTATATAGAACAGGGGCTGACTCTAGGCAGGTTGGAGACACTGAGTTACGTGCGCGCCAATGCGCTTTTGCTTCCAAAACGTATAGTAGCACTTAAGGTGAAGTCCTGTAAGTGTCAGTGTTTTCCAAGTTAAGGAAAGTGTATAGAACAGGGGCTGACTCTAGGCACGTTGTAGACTCTGAGTTAAGTTCTCGCCAATGCGCTTTTGCTTCCAAAACATATAATCGCACTTAAGGTGAAGTCCCATAAGCGTCCGGGTGTTCCCATTTCAGGAAAGAACTTAGAACCAGGCCAGACTGGAAGCCAGCTGGATACTCTGAGTTTAGTGCAAGTCCATGCCCATATGCTTCCAAAACGTATAATCGCCCTAAAGGTGAAGTCTCAATAGTGGCAGTGTTTACCCAGAAAGAAAGGAGATTGAACATGGGCGGACTGGACTCTTGGCCGGTGAGAGAATCGAGTTAAGTGCCCACCAATGCGCTTTTGCTTCCAAAAGGTATAATAGCACTTAAGGTGAAGTCTTGAAAGTGGCAGTGTGTTCCCAGTTAAGGAAAGTATATAGAACAGGGGCTGACTCTAGGCAGGTTGGAGACACTGAGTTACGTGAGCGCCAATGCGCTTTTGCTTCCAAAACACAAAATCGCACTTAAGGTGAAGTCCCATAAGCGGCCGCGTGTTCCCATTTCAGGAAACAACTTAGAACCAGGCCAGACTAGAAGCCAGTTGGATACTCTGAGTTTAGTGCAAGTTCAGTCCCTTATGTTCCAAAACGTATAATTGCACTTAAGGTGAAATCTCCTAAGTGCCAGTGTTTTCCCAGAAAGGAAGGGATATTGAACAAGGGTGGTCTGGCCTCTAAGACTGCGGGAGAGTGAGTTAAGTGCCCGCCAATGCAATTTTACTTCCAAAACGTATAATAGCACTTAAGGTGAAGTCTTGTAAGTGTCAGTGTTTTCCCAGTTAAGGAAAGAATATAGAAGAGTGGCTGACTCTAGGTAGGTTGGAAACACTGAGTTACATGCGCGCCAATGCGCTTTTGCTTCCAAAACGTATAGTAGCACTTAAGGTGAAGTCTTGTAAGTGTCACTGTTTTCCCAGTTAAGGAAAGTATATAGAAGAGGGGCTGACTCTAGGCAGGTTGGAGACACTGAGTTTCGTGAGAGCCAATGCGCTTTTGCTTCCAAAACGTATAGTAGCACTTAAGGTGAAGTCCCATAAGCGGCCGGGTGTTCCCATTTCAGGAAAGAACTTAGAACCAGGCCAGACTAGAAGCCAGCTGGATACTCTGAGTTTAGTGCAAGTCCAGAACCTTATGCTTGCAAAACGTATAATCCCACTTAAGGTGAAATCTCCTAAGTGCCGGTGTTTACCCAGAAAGGAAGGGATATTGAACAAGGGTGGTCTGGACTCTAAGCCTGTGGGAGACTGAGTTAAGTGCCCGTCAATGCGCTTTTACTTCCAAAACTTATAATAGCACTTAAGGTGAAGTCTTGTAAGTGTCAGTGTTTTCCCAGTTAAGGAAAGTATATAGAACAGGGGCTGAGTCTAGGTAGGTTGGAGACACTGAGTTACGTGCGCGCCAATGCGCTTTTGCTTCCAAAAGGTATAGTAGCACTTAAGGTGAAGTCTTATAAGTGTCAGAGTTTTCCCAGTTAAGGAAAGTATATAGAACAGGGGCTGACTCTAGGCAGGTTGGAGACAATGAGTTACGTGCGCACCAATGAGCTTTTGCTTCCAAAACGTATAGTAGCACTTAAGGTGAAGTCTTGTAAGTGTCAGTGTTTTTCCAGTTAAGGAAAGTATATAGAACAGGGGCTGACTCTAGGCACGTTGGAGACTCTGAGATAAGTTCGCGCCAATGCGCTTTTGCTTCCAAAACATATAATCGCACTTAAGGTGACGTCCCATAAGCGGCCGGGTGTTCCCATTTCAGGAAAGAACTTAGAACCAGGCCAGACAAGAAGCCTACTGGATACTCTGAGTTTAGTGCAAGTCCAGTAACTTATGCTTCCAAAACGTATAATCGCCCTTAAAGTGAAGTCTCAATAGTGGCAGTGTTTACCCAGAAAGGAAAGGAGATTGAACAAGGGCGGACTGGACTCTTGGCCGGTGAGAGACTCCGAGTTAAGTGCCCACTAATGCGCTTTTGCTTCCATAACGTAGAATAGCACTTAAGGTGAAGTATTGTAAGTGGCAGTGTGTTCCCAGTTAAGGAAAGTATATAGAGCAGGGGCTGACTCTAGGCAGGTTGGAGACACTGAGTTACGTGAGCACCAGTGCGCTTTTGCTTCCAAAACATATAATCGCACTTAAGGTGAAGTCCCATAAGCGGCCATGTGTTCCCATTTCAGGAAACAACTTAGAACCAGGGCAGACTAGAAGCCAGTTGGATACTCTGAGTTTAGTGCAAGTTCAGTCCCTTATGCTTCCAAAACGTATAATCGCACTTAAGGTGAAATCTCCTAAGTGCCAGTGTTTACCCAGAAAGGAAGGGATATTGAACAAGGGTGGTCTGGACTCTAAGCCTGTGGGAGACTGAGTTAAGTGCCCTCCAATGCACTTTTACTTCCAAACTTATAATAGCACTTAAGGTGAAGTCTTGTAAGTGTCAGTGTTTTCCCAGTTAAGGAAAGTATATAGAACAGGGGCTTACTCTACGTAGGTTGGAGACACTGAGTTACGTGCGCGCCAATGCGCTGTTGCTTCCAAAACGTATAGTAGCACTTAAGGTGAAGTCTTGTAAGTGTCAATGTTTTCCCAGTTAAGGAAAGTATATAGAACAGGGGCTGACTCTAGGCAGGTAGGAGACAATGAGTTACGTGCGCGTCAATGCGCTTTTGCTTCCAAAACGTATAGTAGCACTTAAGGTGAAGTCTTGTAAGTGTCAGTGTTTTCCCAGTTAAGGAAAGTATATAGAACAAGGCCTGACTCTAGGCACGTTGGAGACTCTGAGTTAAGTGCTCGCCAATGCGCTTTTGCTTCCCAAACATATAATCGCACTTAAGGTGAAGTCCCATAAGCGGCCGCGTGTTCCCATTTCAGGAAAGAACTTAGAACCAGGCCAGACTAGAAGCCAGCTGGATACTCTGAGTTTAGTGCAAGTCCAGTAACTTATGCTTCCAAAACGTATAATCGCCCTTAAGTTGAAGTCTTAATAGTGGCAGTGTTTACCCAGAAAGGAAAGGAGATTGACAAGGGCGGACTGGACTCTTGGCCGGTGAGAGACTCCGAGTTAAGTGCCACCAATGCGCTTTTGCTTCCAAAACGTAGAATAGCACTTAAGGTGAAGTCTTGTAAGTGGCAGTGTGTTCCCAGTTAAGGAAAGTATATAGAACAGGGGCTGACTCTAGGCAGGTTGGAGACACTGAGTTACGTGCGCACCAATGCGCTTTTGCTTCCAAAACGTATAGTAGGACTTAAGGTGAAGTCTTGTAAGTGTCAGTGTTTTCCCAGATAAGGAAAGTATATAGAGCAGGGGCTGACTCTAGGCAGGTTGGAGACACTGACTTACATGCGCGCCAATGCGATTTTGATTCCAAAACGTATAGTAGGACTTAAGGTGAAGTCTTGTTAGTGTCAGTGTTTTCCCAGTTAAGGAAAGTACATAGAATAGGGGCTGACTCTAGGCAGTTTGGAGACACTGAGTTACGTGAGCGCCAATGAGCTTTTGCTTCCAAAACATATAATCGCACTTAAGGTGAAGTCCCATAAGCGGCCGGGTGTTCCCATTTCAGGAAACGACTTAGAACCAGGCCAGACTAGATGCCAGCTGGATACTCTGAGTTTAGTGCAAGTCCAGTCCCTTATGCATTCAAAACGTATAATCGCCCTTAAGGTGAAGTCTCAATAGTGGCAGTGTTTACCCAGAAAGGAAAGGAGATTGATCGTGGGGGGACTGGACTCTTGGCCGGTGAGAGACTCCGAGTTAAGTGCCCACTAATGCGCTTTTGCTTCCAAAACGTATAATAGCACTTAAGGTGAAGTCTTGTAAGTGGCAGTGTGTTCCCAGTTAAGGAAAGTATATAAACAGGGGCTGACTCGAGGCAGGTTGGAGACACTGAGTTACATGCGCGCCAATACGCTTTTGCTTCCAAAACATATAATCGCACTTAAGGTGAAGTCCCATAAGCGGCCGGGTGTTCCCATTTCAGGAAAGAACTTAGAAACAGGCCAGACTAGAAGCCAACTGGATACTCTGAGTTTAGTGCAATTCCTCTCCCTTATGCCTCCAAAACGTATAATCGCCCTTACGTTGAAGTCTCAATAGTGGCAGTGTTTACCCAGAAAGGAAAGGAGATTGAACATGGGCAGAATGGACTCTTGGCCGGTGAGACACTCCGAGTTAAGTGCCCACCAATGCGCTTTTGCTTCCAAAACGTATAATAGCACTTAAGGTGAAGTCTTGTAAGTGGCAGTGTGTTCCCAGTTAAGGAAAGTATATAGAACAGGGGCTGACTCTACCCACGTTGGAGACTCTGTGTTAAGTGCTCGCCAATGCGCTTTTGCTTACAAAACATATAATCGCACTTAAGGTGAAGTCCCATAAGCGGCCGGGTGTTCCCATTTCAGGAAAGAACTTAGAACCAGGCCAGACTAGAAGCCTGCTGGATACTCTGAGTTTAGTGCAAGTGCAGTCCCTTATGCTTCCAAAACGTATAATCGCTCTTAAGGTGAAATCTCCTAAGTGCCAGTGTTTACCCAGAAAGGAAGGGATATTGAACAAGGGTGGTCTGGACTCTAGGCCGGTGGGAGACTGAGTTAAGTGCCCGCCAATGCGCTTTTACTTCCAAATCTTATAATAGCACTTAAGGTGAAGTCTTGTAAGTGGCAGTGTGTTCCCACTTAAGGAAAGTATATAGAACAGGGGCTGACTCTAGGCAGGTTAGAGACACTGAGTTACGTGCGCGCCAATGCGCTTTTGCTTCCAAAATATATAGTAGCACTTAAGGTGAAGTCTTGTAAGTGTAAGTGTTTTCCCAGTTAAGGAAAGTATATAGAACAGGGCCTGACTCTAGGCACGTTGGTGACTCTGAGTTAAGTGCTCCCCAATGCGCTTTTGCTTCCAAAACATATAATCGCACTTAAGGTGAAGTTCCATAAGCGGCCGGGTGTTCCCATTTCAGGAAACAACTTAGAACCAGGGCAGACTAGAAGCTAGTTGGATATTCTGAGTTTAGTGCAAGTTGAGTCCCTTATGCTTCCAAAACGTATAATCGCAATTAAGGTGAAGTCCCATAAGCGGCCGGGTGTTCCCATTTCGGGAAAGAACTTAGAAACAGAACAGACTAGAAGCCAGCTGGATACACTGAGTTTAGTGCAAGTCCAGTCCCTTATGCTTCCAAAACGTACTTAAGATGAAGTCTCAAAGCGGAAGTGTTTACGCAGAAAGGAAAGGAGATTGAACAAGGGCGGACTGGACTATTGGCCGGTGAGAGACTCCGAGTTAAGTGCCCACCAATGTGCTTTTGCTTCCAAAACGTATAATAGCACTTAAGGTGAAGTCTTGTAAGTGGCAGTGTGTTCCCAGTTAAGGAAAGTATATAGAACAGGGGCTGACTCGAGGCAGGTTGGAGACACTGAGTTACGTGCGCGCCAATGCGCTTTTGCTTCCAAAACGTAGAGTAACACTTAAGGTGAAGTCTTGTAAGTGTCAGTGTTTTCCCAGTTAAGGAAAATTTATAGAAGAGGGGCTGACTCTAGGCAGGTTGGAGACACTGAGTTACATGCGCGCCAATGCGCTTTTGCTTCCAAAACGTTTAGTAGGACATAAGGTGAAGTCTTGTAAGTGTCAGTGTTTTCCCAGTTAAGGAAAGTATATAGAACAGGGGCTGACTCTAGGCAGGTTGGAGACACTGAGTTACGTGCGCGCCAATGCGCTTTTGCTTCCAAAATGTATAGTAGCACTTAAGATGAAGTCTTTTAAGTGTCAGTGTTTTCCCAGTTAAGGAAAGTATATAGAACAGGGGTTGACTCTAGGCACGTTGGAGACTCTGATTTAAGTGCTCGCCAATGCGCTTTTGCTTCCAAAACATATAATCGCACTTAAGGTGAAGTCCCATAAGCGGCCGGGTGTTCCCATTTCAGGAAAGAACTTAGAACCAGGCCAGACTAGAAGCCAGCTGGATACTCTGAGTTTAGTGCAAGTCCAGTCCCTCATGCTTCCAAAACGTATAATCGCACTTATGGTGAAATCTCCTAATTGGCAGTGTTTACCCAGAAAGGAAGGGATATTGAACAAGGGTGGTCTGGATTCTAGGCCGGTGGGAGACTGAGTTAAGTGCCCGCCAATGCGCTTTTCCTTCCAAAACGTATAGTAGGACTTAAGGTGAAGTCTTGTAAGTGTCAGTGTTTTCCCAGATAAGGAAAGTATATAGAGCAGGGGCTGACTCTAGGCAGGTTGGAGACACTGACTTACATGCGCGCCAATGCGATTTTGATTCCAAAACGTATAGTAGGACTTAAGGTGAAGTCTTGTTAGTGTCAGTGTTTTCCCAGTTAAGGAAAGTACATAGAATAGGGGCTGACTCTAGGCAGTTTGGAGACACTGAGTTACGTGAGCGCCAATGAGCTTTTGCTTCCAAAACATATAATCGCACTTAAGGTGAAGTCCCATAAGCGGCCGGGTGTTCCCATTTCAGGAAACGACTTAGAACCAGGCCAGACTAGATGCCAGCTGGATACTCTGAGTTTAGTGCAAGTCCAGTCCCTTATGCATTCAAAACGTATAATCGCCCTTAAGGTGAAGTCTCAATAGTGGCAGTGTTTACCCAGAAAGGAAAGGAGATTGATCGTGGGGGGACTGGACTCTTGGCCGGTGAGAGACTCCGAGTTAAGTGCCCACTAATGCGCTTTTGCTTCCAAAACGTATAATAGCACTTAAGGTGAAGTCTTGTAAGTGGCAGTGTGTTCCCAGTTAAGGAAAGTATATAAACAGGGGCTGACTCGAGGCAGGTTGGAGACACTGAGTTACATGCGCGCCAATACGCTTTTGCTTCCAAAACATATAATCGCACTTAAGGTGAAGTCCCATAAGCGGCCGGGTGTTCCCATTTCAGGAAAGAACTTAGAAACAGGCCAGACTAGAAGCCAACTGGATACTCTGAGTTTAGTGCAATTCCTGTCCCTTATGCCTCCAAAACGTATAATCGCCCTTAAGTTGAAGTCTCAATAGTGGCAGTGTTTACCCAGAAAGGAAAGGAGATTGAACATGGGCAGAATGGACTCTTGGCCGGTGAGACACTCCGAGTTAAGTGCCCACCAATGCGCTTTTGCTTCCAAAACGTATAATAGCACTTAAGGTGAAGTCTTGTAAGTGGCAGTGTGTTCCCAGTTAAGGAAAGTATATAGAACAGGGGCTGACTCTAGGCAGGTTGGAGACACTGAGTTACATGCGCGCCAATACGCTTTTGCTTCCAAAACATATAATCGCACTTAAGGTGAAGTCCCATAAGCGGCCGGGTGTTCCCATTTCAGGAAAGAACTTAGAACGAGGCCAGACTAGAAGCCAGCTGGATACTCTGAGTTTAGTGCAAGTCCAGTCCCTTATGCTTTCAAAACGTATAATCGCCCTTAAGGTGAAGTCTCAATAGTGGCAGTGTTTACCCAGAAAGGAAAGGAGATTGATCGTGGGGGGACTGGACTCTTGGCCGGTGAGAGACTTCGAGTTAAGTGCCCACTAATGCGCTTTTGCTTCCAAAACGTATAATAGCACTTAAGGTGAAGTCTTGTAAGTGGCAGTGTGTTCCCAGTTAAGGAAAGTATATAGAACAGGGGCTAACTCGAGGCAGGTTGGAGACACTGAGTTACATGCGCGCCAATACGCTTTTGCTTCCAAAACATATAATCGCACTTAAGGTGAAGTCCCATAAGCGGCCGGGTGTTCCTATTTCAGGAAACAACTTAGAACCAGGGCAGACTAGAAGCCAGTTGGATACTCTGAGTTTAGTGCAAGTGCAGTTTCTTATGCTTCCAAAACGTATAATCGCACTTAAGGTGAAATCTCCTAAGTGCCAGTGTTTACCCAGAATGGAAGGGATATTGAACAAGGGTGGTCTGGACTCTAGGCCTGTGGGAGACTGAGTTAAGTGCCCGACAATGCGCTTTTACTTCCAAAACTTATAATAGCACTTAAGGTGAAGTCTTGTAAGTGTCAGTGTTTTCCCAGTTAAGGAAAGTATATAGAACAGGGGCTGAATCTAGGCAGGCTGGAGACACTGAGTTACGAGCGCGCCAATGCGATTTTGCTTCCAAAACGTATAGTAGCACTTAAGGTGAAGTCTTGTAAGTGTCAGTGTTTTCCCAGTTAAGGAAAGTATATAGAACAGGGGCTGACTCTAGGCAGGTTTGAGACACTGAGTTACGTGAGCACCAATGCGCTTTTGCTTCCAAAGCATATAATCGCACTTAAGGTGAAGTCCCATAAGCGGCCGGGTGTTCCCATTTCAGGAAAGAACTTAGAACCAGGGCAGAATAGAAGCCAGCTGGATACTCTGAGTTTAGTGCAAGTGCAGTCCCTTATGCTCCCAAAACGTATAATCGCACTTAAGTTGAAATCTCCTAAGTGCCAGTGTTTACCCAGAAAGGAAGGGATATTGAACAAGTGTGGTCTGGACTCTAGGCCGGTGAGAGACTCCGAGTTAAGTGCCCGCCAATGCGCTTTTACTTCCAAAACGTATAATAGCACTTAACGTGAAGTCTTGTAAGTGGCAGTGTGTTCCCAGTTAAGGAAAGTATATAGAAGAGGGGCTGACTCTAGGCAGGTTGGAGACACTGAGTTACGTGCGCGCCAATGCGCTTTTGCTTCCAAAACTATAGTAGGACTTAAGGTGAAGTCTTGTAAGTGTCAGTGTTTTCCCAGTTAAGGAAAGTATATAGAACAGGGGCTGACTCTAGGCAGGTTGGAGACTCTGATTTAAGTGCTCGCCAATGCGCTTTTGCTTCCAAAACATATAATCGCACTTAAGGTGAAGTCCCATAAGCGGCCGGGTGTTCCCATTTCAGGAAAGAACTTAGAACCAGGCCAGACTAGAAGCCAACTGGATACTCTGATTTTAGTGCAAGTCCAGTCCCTTATGCTTCCAAAACGTATAATCACCCTTAAGTTGAAGTCTCAATAGTGGCAGTGTTTACCCAGAAAGGAAAGGAGATTGAACATCGGCGGAATGGACTCTTGGCCGGTGAGAGACTCCGAGTTAAGTGCCCACAAATGCGCTTTTGCTTCCAAAACGTAAAATAGCACTTAAGGTGAAGTCTTGTAAGTGGCAGTGTGTTCCCAGTTAAGGAAAGTATACAGAACAGGGGCTGACTCTAGACAGGTTGGAGACACTGAGTTGTGTGAGCGCCAATGAGCTTTTGCTTCCAAAACATATAATCGCACTTAAGGTGAAGTCCCATAAGCGGCCGGTTGTTCCCATTTCAGGAAACGACGTAGAACCAGGGCAGACTAGAAGCCAGTTGGATACTCTGAGTTTAGTGCAAGTGCAGTCCCTTATAATTCCAAAACGTATAATCGCACTTAAGGTGAAATCTCCTAATTGGCAGTGTTTACCCAAAGAGGAAGGGATATTGTACAAGCGTGGTCTGGACTCTAGCCCGGTGGAAGACTGAGTTAAGTGCCCGCCAATGTGCTTTTACCTCCAAAACTTATAATACTACTTAAGGTGAAGTTTTGTAAGTGGCAGTGTGTTCCCAGTTAAGGAAAGTATATAGAACAGGGGCTGACCCTAGGCAGGTTGGAGACACTGAGTTTCGTGCGCGCCAATGCGCTTTTGCTTCCAAAACGTATAGTAGCACTTAAGGTGAAGTCTTGTGTCAGTGTTTCCCAGTTAAGGAAAGTATATAGAACAGGGCCTGACTCTAGGCACGTTCGAGACTCTGAGTTAAGTGCTCGCCAATGCGCTTTTGCTTCCAAAACATATACTCGCACTTAAGGTGAAGTCCCATAAGCGGCCGGGTGTTCCCATTTCAGGAAAGAACTTAGAACCAGGCCAGACTAGAAGCCAGCTGGATACTCTGAGTTTAGTGCAAGTCCAGTCCCTTATGCTTCCAAAACGTATAATCGCCCTTAAGGTGAAGTCTCAATAGTGGCAGTGTTTACCCAGAAAGGAAAGGAGATTGAACATGGGCGGACTGGACTCTTGGCAGGTGAGAGACTCGAGTTAAGTGCCCACCAATGCGCTTTGGCTTCCAAAACGTATAGTAGCACTTAAGGTGAAGTCTTGTAAGTGTCAGTGTTTTCCCAGTTAAGGAAAGTATATAGAACAGGGGCTGATTCTAGGCACGTTGGAGACTCTGAGTTAAGTGCTCGCCAATGCGCTTTTGCTTCCAAAATATATAATCGCACTTAACGTGAAGTCCCATAAGCGGCCGGGTGTTCCCATTTCAGGAAACAACTTAGAACCAGGGCAGACTAGAAGCCTGTTGGATACTCTGAGTTGAGTGCAAGTGCAGTCCCTTATACTTCCAAAATGTATAATCGCCCTTAAGTTGAAGTCTCAATAGTGGCAGTGTTTACCCAGAAAGGAAAGGAGATTGAACATGGGCGGACTGGACTCTTGGCCGGTGAGAGACTCCGAGTTAAGTGCCCACCAATGCGCTTTTGCTTCCAAAACGTATAATAGCACTTAACGTGAAGTCTTGTAAGTGGCAGTGTGTTCCCAGTTAAGGAAATTATATAGAACAGGGGCTGACTCTAGGCAGGTTGGAGACACTGAGTTACGTGAGCGCCAATGCGCTTTTGCTTCCAAAACATATAATCGCACTTAAGGTGAAGTCCTATAAGCGGCCGGGTGTTCCCATTTCAGGAAAGAACTTAGAACCAGGGCAGAATAGAAGCCAGCTGGATACTCTGAGTTTAGTGCAAGTGCAGTCCCTTATGCTTCCAAAACTTATAATCGCACTTAAGGTGAAATCTCCTAAGTGCCAGTGTTTACCCAGAAAGGAAGGGATATTGAACAAGGGTGGTCTGGACTCTAGGCCGGTGAGAGACTCCGAGTTAAGTGCCCGCCAATGCGCTTTTACTTCCAAAACGGATAATAGCACTTAACGTGAAGTCTTGTAAGTGGCAGTGTGTTCCCAGTTAAGGAAAGTATATAGAACAGGGGCTGACTCTAGGCAGGTTGGAGACACTGAGTTACGTGCGCGCCAATGCGCTTTTGCTTCCAAAACTATAGTAGGACTTAAGGTGAAGTCTTGTAAGTGTCAGGGTTTTCCCAGTTAAGGAAAGTATATAGAACAGGGGCTGACTCTAGGCAGGTTGGAGACACTGAGTTACGTGCGCGCCAATGCGCTTTTGCTTCCAAAAGGTATAGTAGCACTTAAGTTGAAGTCTTGTAAGTGTCAGTGTTTTCCCAGTTAAGGAAAGTATATAGAACAGGGGCTGACTCTAGGCACGTTGGAGACTCTGATTTAAGTGCTCACCAATGCGCTTTTGCTTCCAAAACATATAATCGCACTTAAGGTGAAGTCCCATAAGCGACCGGGTGTTCCCATTTCAGGAAAGAACTTTGAACCAGGGCAGACAAGAAGCCAGTTGGATACTCTGAGTTTAGTGCAAGTGTAGTCCCTTATAATTCCAAAACATATAATCGCACTTAAGGTGAAATCTCCTAATCGGCAGTGTTTACCCATAAAGGAAGGGATATTGTACAAGCATGGTCTGGACTTTAGGCCGGTGGGAGACTGAGTTAAGTGCCCGCCAAAGCGCTTTTACTTCCAAAACTTATAATAGCACTTAAGGTGAAGTCTTGTAAGTGGCAGTGTGTTCCCAGTTAAGGAAAGTATATAGAACAGGGGCTGACTCTAGGCAGGTTGGAGACACTGAGTTTCGTGCGCGCCAATGCGCTTTTGCTTCCAAAACGTATAGTAGCACTTAAGGTGAAGTCTTCTGTCAGTGTTTTCCCAGTTAAGGAAAGTATATAGAACAGGCCCTGACTCTAGGCACGTTCGAGACTCTGAGTTAAGTGCTCGCCAATGCGCTTTTGCTTCCAAAACATATACTCGCACTTAAGGTGAAGTCCCATAAGCGGCCGGGTGTTCCCATTTCAGGAAAGAACTTGGAACCAGGCCAGACTAGATGCCAGCTGGATACTCTGAGTTTAGTGCAAGTCCAGTCCCTTATGCTTCCAAAACGTATAATCGCCCTTAAGGTGAAGTCTCAATAGTGGCAGTGTTTACCCAGAAAGGAAAGGAGATTGAACATGGGCGGACTGGACTCTTGGCCGGTGAGAGACTCCGAGTTAAGTGCCCACCAATGCGCTTTTGCTTCCAAAACGTATAAGAGCACTTAAGGTGAAGTCTTGTAAGTGGCAGTGTGTTCCCAGTTAAGGAAATTATATAGAACAGGGGCTGACTCTAGGCAGGTTGGAGACACTGAGTTACGTGCGCGCCAGTGTGCTTTCGCTTCCAAAACATATAGTAGCACTTAAGGTGAATTCTTGTAAGTGTCACTGTGTTCCCAGTTAAGGAAAGTGTATACAACAGGGGCTGACTCTAGGCAGGTTGGAGACACTGAGTTACGTGCGCGCCAATGCGCTTTTGTTTCCAAAACGTATAGTAGCACTTAAGGTGAAGTCTTGTAAGTGTCGGTGTTTTCCCATTTAAGGAAAGTATATAGAACAGGGGCTGACTCTAGGCACGTTGGAGACTCTGAGTTAAGTGCTCGCCAATGCGCTTTTGCTTCCAAAACATATAATCGCACTTAAGGTGAAGTCCCATAAGCGGCCGGGTATTCCCATTTCAGGAAACAACTTAGAAACAGGGCAGACTAGAATCCAGTTGGATACTCTGAGTTTAGTGCAAGTGCAGTCCCTTATATTTACAAAACGTATAATCGCACTTAAGGTGAAATCTCCTAAGTGCCAGTGTTTACCCAGAAAGGAAGGGATAATGAACAAGAGTGGTCTGGACTCTAGGCCGGTGGGAGACTGAGTTAAGTGCCCGCCAATGCAATTTTACTTCCAAAACTTATAATAGAACTTAAGGTGAAGTCTTGTAAATGTCAGTGTGTTCCCAGTTAAGGAAAGAATATAGAACAGGGGCTGACTCTAGGCAGGTAGGAGACACTGAGTTACGTGAGAGCCAATGTGCTTTTGCTTCCAAAACGTATAGTAGCACTTAAGGTGAAGTCTTGTAAGTGTCAGTGTTTTCCCAGTTAAGGAATGTATATAGAACAGGGGCTGACTCTAGGCATGTTGGAGACACTGAGTTACGTGCGTGCCAATGCGCTTTTGCTTCCAAAACATATAGTAGCACTTAAGGTGAAGTCTTGTAAGTGCCAGTGTTTTCCCAGTTAAGGAAAGTATATAGAACAGGGGCTGACTCTAGGCAGGTTGGAGACACTGAGTTACGTGAGCGCCAATGCGCTTTTGCTTCCAAAATATATAAGCGGCCATGTGTTCCCATTTCACGAAACAACTTAGAACCAGGGCAGACTAGAAGCCAGTTGGATACTCTGAGTTTAGTGCAAGTTCAGTCCCTTATGCTTCCAAAACGTATAATCGCACTTAAGATGAAATCTCCTAAGTGCCAGTGTTTATCCAGAAAGGAAGGGATATTGAACAAGGGTGGTCTGAACTCTAAGCCTGTGGGAGACAGAGTTAAGTGCCCGCCAATGCGCTTTTGCTTCCAAAACGTAGAATAGCACTTAAGGTGAAGTCTTGTAAGTGCCAGTGTTTTCCCAGTTAAGGAAAGTATATAGAACAGGGGCTGACTCTAGGCAGGTTGGAGACACTGAATTACGTGCGTGCCAATGCGCTTTTGCTTCCAAAACGTATAGTAGCACTTAAGGTGAAATCTTGTAAGTGTCAGTGTTTTCCGAGTTAAGGGAAGTATATAGAACAGGGGCAGACTCTAGGCACGTTGGAGACTCTGAGTTAAATGCTCGCCAATGCGCTTTTGCTTCCAAAACATATAATCGCACTTAAGGTGAAGTCCCATAAGCGGCCGGGTGTTCCCATTTCAGGAAAGAACTTAGAAACAGGCCACACGAGAAGCCAGCTGGATACTCTGAGTTTAGTGCAAGTCCAGTCCCTTATGCTTCCAAAAAGTATAATCGCCCTTAAGGTGAAGTCTCAATAGTGGCAGTGTTTACCCAGAAAGGAAAGGAGATTGAACAAGGGTGGACTGGATTCCTGGACGGTGAGAGACACCGAGTTAAGTGCCCACCAATGCGCTTTTGCTTCCAAAACGTAGAATAGAACTTAAGGTGAAGTCTTGTAAGTGTCAGTGTTTTCCCAGTTAAGGAAGGTTTATAGAACAGGGGCTGACTCTAGGCAGGTTGGAGGCACTGAGTTACGTGCGCGCCAATGCGCTTTCGCTTCCAAAACGTATAGTACCACTTAAGGTGAAGTCTTATAAGTGGCAGTGTGTTCCCAATTAAGGAAAGTGTATACAACAGGGGCTGACTCTAGGCAGGTTGGAGACACTGAGTTACGTGAGCGCCAATGCGCTTTTGCTTCCAAAACATATAATCGCACTTAACGTGAATTCTTGTAAGTGTCAGTGTTTTCCCAGTTAAGGAAAGTATATAGAAAAGGGGCTGACTCTAGGCAGGTTGGAGACACAGAGTTACGTGAGAGCCAATGCGCTTTTGCTTCCAAAACGTATAGTAGCACTTAAGGTGAAGTCTTGTAAGTGTCAGTGTTTTCCCAGTTAAGGAAAGTACATAGAACAGGGGCTGACTCTAGGCATGTTGGACACACTGAGTTACGTGCGTGCCAATGCGCTTTTGCTTCCAAAACATATAGTAGCACTAAAAGTGAAGTCTTGTAAGTGCCAGTGTTTTCCCAGTTAAGGAAAGTATATAGAACAGGGGCTGACTCTAGGCAGGTTGGAGACACTGAGTTACGTGCGCGCCAATGCGCTTTTGCTTCCAAAACGTATAGTAGCACTTAAGGTGAAGTCTTGTAAGTGGCAGTGTGTTCCCAGTTAAGGAAAGTGTATACAACAGGGGCTGATTCTAGGCAGGTTGGAGACACTGTTACGTGAGCGCCAATACGCTTTTGCTTCCAAAACATATAATCTCACTTAAGGTGAAGTCTTGTAAGTGTCAGTGTTTTCCCAGTTAAGAAAAGTATATAGAACAGGGGCTGACTCTATGCAGGTTGGAGACACTGAGTTACGTGAGAGCCAATGCGCTTTTGCTTCCAAAACGTATAGTAGCACTTAAGGTGAAGTCTTGTAAGTGTCAGTGTTTTCCCAGTTAAGGAAAGTATATAGAACAGGGGCTGACTCTAGGCACGTTGGAGCCTCTGAGTTAAGTGCTCGCCAATGCGCTTTTGCTTCCAAAACATATAATCGCACTTAAGGTGAAGTCCCATAAGCGGCCGGGTGTTCCCATTTCAGGAAAGAACTTAAAACGAGGCCAGACTAGAAGCCAGCTGGATACTCTGAGTTTAGTGCAAGTCCAGTCCCTTATGCTTTCAAAACGTATAATCGCCCTTAAGGTGAAGTCTCAATAGTGGCAGTGTTTACCCAGAAAGGAAAGGAGATTGATCGTGGGGGGACTGGACTCTTGGCCGGTGAGAGACTTCGAGTTAAGTGCCCACTAATGCGCTTTTGCTTCCAAAACGTATAATAGCACTTAAGGTGAAGTCTTGTAAGTGGCAGTGTGTTCCCAGTTAAGGAAAGTATATAGAACAGGGGCTAACTCGAGGCAGGTTGGAGACACTGAGTTACATGCGCGCCAATACGCTTTTGCTTCCAAAACATATAATCGCACTTAAGGTGAAGTCCCATAAGCGGCCGGGTGTTCCTATTTCAGGAAACAACTTAGAACCAGGGCAGACTAGAAGCCAGTTGGATACTCTGAGTTTAGTGCAAGTGCAGTTTCTTATGCTTCCAAAACGTATAATCGCACTTAAGGTGAAATCTCCTAAGTGCCAGTGTTTACCCAGAATGGAAGGGATATTGAACAAGGGTGGTCTGGACTCTAGGCCTGTGGGAGACTGAGTTAAGTGCCCGACAATGCGCTTTTACTTCCAAAACTTATAATAGCACTTAAGGTGAAGTCTTGTAAGTGTCAGTGTTTTCCCAGTTAAGGAAAGTATATAGAACAGGGGCTGAATCTAGGCAGGCTGGAGACACTGAGTTACGAGCGCGCCAATGCGATTTTGCTTCCAAAACGTATAGTAGCACTTAAGGTGAAGTCTTGTAAGTGTCAGTGTTTTCCCAGTTAAGGAAAGTATATAGAACAGGGGCTGACTCTAGGCAGGTTGGAGACTCTGATTTAAGTGCTCGCCAATGCGCTTTTGCTTCCAAAACATATAATCGCACTTAAGGTGAAGTCCCATAAGCGGCCGGGTGTTCCCATTTCAGGAAAGAACTTAGAACCAGGCCAGACTAGAAGCCAACTGGATACTCTGATTTTAGTGCAAGTCCAGTCCCTTATGCTTCCAAAACGTATAATCACCCTTAAGTTGAAGTCTCAATAGTGGCAGTGTTTACCCAGAAAGGAAAGGAGATTGAACATCGGCGGAATGGACTCTTGGCCGGTGAGAGACTCCGAGTTAAGTGCCCACAAATGCGCTTTTGCTTCCAAAACGTAAAATAGCACTTAAGGTGAAGTCTTGTAAGTGGCAGTGTGTTCCCAGTTAAGGAAAGTATACAGAACAGGGGCTGACTCTAGACAGGTTGGAGACACTGAGTTGTGTGAGCGCCAATGAGCTTTTGCTTCCAAAACATATAATCGCACTTAAGGTGAAGTCCCATAAGCGGCCGGTTGTTCCCATTTCAGGAAACGACGTAGAACCAGGGCAGACTAGAAGCCAGTTGGATACTCTGAGTTTAGTGCAAGTGCAGTCCCTTATAATTCCAAAACGTATAATCGCACTTAAGGTGAAATCTCCTAATTGGCAGTGTTTACCCAAAGAGGAAGGGATATTGTACAAGCGTGGTCTGGACTCTAGCCCGGTGGAAGACTGAGTTAAGTGCCCGCCAATGTGCTTTTACCTCCAAAACTTATAATACTACTTAAGGTGAAGTTTTGTAAGTGGCAGTGTGTTCCCAGTTAAGGAAAGTATATAGAACAGGGGCTGACCCTAGGCAGGTTGGAGACACTGAGTTTCGTGCGCGCCAATGCGCTTTTGCTTCCAAAACGTATAGTAGCACTTAAGGTGAAGTCTTGTGTCAGTGTTTCCCAGTTAAGGAAAGTATATAGAACAGGGCCTGACTCTAGGCACGTTCGAGACTCTGAGTTAAGTGCTCGCCAATGCGCTTTTGCTTCCAAAACATATACTCGCACTTAAGGTGAAGTCCCATAAGCGGCCGGGTGTTCCCATTTCAGGAAAGAACTTAGAACCAGGCCAGACTAGAAGCCAGCTGGATACTCTGAGTTTAGTGCAAGTCCAGTCCCTTATGCTTCCAAAACGTATAATCGCCCTTAAGGTGAAGTCTCAATAGTGGCAGTGTTTACCCAGAAAGGAAAGGAGATTGAACATGGGCGGACTGGACTCTTGGCAGGTGAGAGACTCGAGTTAAGTGCCCACCAATGCGCTTTGGCTTCCAAAACGTATAGTAGCACTTAAGGTGAAGTCTTGTAAGTGTCAGTGTTTTCCCAGTTAAGGAAAGTATATAGAACAGGGGCTGATTCTAGGCACGTTGGAGACTCTGAGTTAAGTGCTCGCCAATGCGCTTTTGCTTCCAAAATATATAATCGCACTTAACGTGAAGTCCCATAAGCGGCCGGGTGTTCCCATTTCAGGAAACAACTTAGAACCAGGGCAGACTAGAAGCCTGTTGGATACTCTGAGTTGAGTGCAAGTGCAGTCCCTTATACTTCCAAAATGTATAATCGCCCTTAAGTTGAAGTCTCAATAGTGGCAGTGTTTACCCAGAAAGGAAAGGAGATTGAACATGGGCGGACTGGACTCTTGGCCGGTGAGAGACTCCGAGTTAAGTGCCCACCAATGCGCTTTTGCTTCCAAAACGTATAATAGCACTTAACGTGAAGTCTTGTAAGTGGCAGTGTGTTCCCAGTTAAGGAAATTATATAGAACAGGGGCTGACTCTAGGCAGGTTGGAGACACTGAGTTACGTGAGCGCCAATGCGCTTTTGCTTCCAAAACATATAATCGCACTTAAGGTGAAGTCCTATAAGCGGCCGGGTGTTCCCATTTCAGGAAAGAACTTAGAACCAGGGCAGAATAGAAGCCAGCTGGATACTCTGAGTTTAGTGCAAGTGCAGTCCCTTATGCTTCCAAAACTTATAATCGCACTTAAGGTGAAATCTCCTAAGTGCCAGTGTTTACCCAGAAAGGAAGGGATATTGAACAAGGGTGGTCTGGACTCTAGGCCGGTGAGAGACTCCGAGTTAAGTGCCCGCCAATGCGCTTTTACTTCCAAAACGGATAATAGCACTTAACGTGAAGTCTTGTAAGTGGCAGTGTGTTCCCAGTTAAGGAAAGTATATAGAACAGGGGCTGACTCTAGGCAGGTTGGAGACACTGAGTTACGTGCGCGCCAATGCGCTTTTGCTTCCAAAACTATAGTAGGACTTAAGGTGAAGTCTTGTAAGTGTCAGGGTTTTCCCAGTTAAGGAAAGTATATAGAACAGGGGCTGACTCTAGGCAGGTTGGAGACACTGAGTTACGTGCGCGCCAATGCGCTTTTGCTTCCAAAAGGTATAGTAGCACTTAAGTTGAAGTCTTGTAAGTGTCAGTGTTTTCCCAGTTAAGGAAAGTATATAGAACAGGGGCTGACTCTAGGCACGTTGGAGACTCTGATTTAAGTGCTCACCAATGCGCTTTTGCTTCCAAAACATATAATCGCACTTAAGGTGAAGTCCCATAAGCGACCGGGTGTTCCCATTTCAGGAAAGAACTTTGAACCAGGGCAGACAAGAAGCCAGTTGGATACTCTGAGTTTAGTGCAAGTGTAGTCCCTTATAATTCCAAAACATATAATCGCACTTAAGGTGAAATCTCCTAATCGGCAGTGTTTACCCATAAAGGAAGGGATATTGTACAAGCATGGTCTGGACTTTAGGCCGGTGGGAGACTGAGTTAAGTGCCCGCCAAAGCGCTTTTACTTCCAAAACTTATAATAGCACTTAAGGTGAAGTCTTGTAAGTGGCAGTGTGTTCCCAGTTAAGGAAAGTATATAGAACAGGGGCTGACTCTAGGCAGGTTGGAGACACTGAGTTTCGTGCGCGCCAATGCGCTTTTGCTTCCAAAACGTATAGTAGCACTTAAGGTGAAGTCTTCTGTCAGTGTTTTCCCAGTTAAGGAAAGTATATAGAACAGGCCCTGACTCTAGGCACGTTCGAGACTCTGAGTTAAGTGCTCGCCAATGCGCTTTTGCTTCCAAAACATATACTCGCACTTAAGGTGAAGTCCCATAAGCGGCCGGGTGTTCCCATTTCAGGAAAGAACTTGGAACCAGGCCAGACTAGATGCCAGCTGGATACTCTGAGTTTAGTGCAAGTCCAGTCCCTTATGCTTCCAAAACGTATAATCGCCCTTAAGGTGAAGTCTCAATAGTGGCAGTGTTTACCCAGAAAGGAAAGGAGATTGAACATGGGCGGACTGGACTCTTGGCCGGTGAGAGACTCCGAGTTAAGTGCCCACCAATGCGCTTTTGCTTCCAAAACGTATAAGAGCACTTAAGGTGAAGTCTTGTAAGTGGCAGTGTGTTCCCAGTTAAGGAAATTATATAGAACAGGGGCTGACTCTAGGCAGGTTGGAGACACTGAGTTACGTGCGCGCCAGTGTGCTTTCGCTTCCAAAACATATAGTAGCACTTAAGGTGAATTCTTGTAAGTGTCACTGTGTTCCCAGTTAAGGAAAGTGTATACAACAGGGGCTGACTCTAGGCAGGTTGGAGACACTGAGTTACGTGCGCGCCAATGCGCTTTTGCTTCCAAAACGTATAGTAGCACTTAAGGTGAAGTCTTGTAAGTGTCGGTGTTTTCCCATTTAAGGAAAGTATATAGAACAGGGGCTGACTCTAGGCACGTTGGAGACTCTGAGTTAAGTGCTCGCCAATGCGCTTTTGCTTCCAAAACATATAATCGCACTTAAGGTGAAGTCCCATAAGCGGCCGGGTATTCCCATTTCAGGAAACAACTTAGAAACAGGGCAGACTAGAATCCAGTTGGATACTCTGAGTTTAGTGCAAGTGCAGTCCCTTATATTTACAAAACGTATAATCGCACTTAAGGTGAAATCTCCTAAGTGCCAGTGTTTACCCAGAAAGGAAGGGATAATGAACAAGAGTGGTCTGGACTCTAGGCCGGTGGGAGACTGAGTTAAGTGCCCGCCAATGCAATTTTACTTCCAAAACTTATAATAGAACTTAAGGTGAAGTCTTGTAAGTGTCAGTGTGTTCCCAGTTAAGGAAAGAATATAGAACAGGGGCTGACTCTAGGCAGGTAGGAGACACTGAGTTACGTGAGAGCCAATGTGCTTTTGCTTCCAAAACGTATAGTAGCACTTAAGGTGAAGTCTTGTAAGTGTCAGTGTTTTCCCAGTTAAGGAATGTATATAGAACAGGGGCTGACTCTAGGCATGTTGGAGACACTGAGTTACGTGCGTGCCAATGCGCTTTTGCTTCCAAAACATATAGTAGCACTTAAGGTGAAGTCTTGTAAGTGCCAGTGTTTTCCCAGTTAAGGAAAGTATATAGAACAGGGGCTGACTCTAGGCAGGTTGGAGACACTGAGTTACGTGAGCGCCAATGCGCTTTTGCTTCCAAAATATATAAGCGGCCATGTGTTCCCATTTCACGAAACAACTTAGAACCAGGGCAGACTAGAAGCCAGTTGGATACTCTGAGTTTAGTGCAAGTTCAGTCCCTTATGCTTCCAAAACGTATAATCGCACTTAAGATGAAATCTCCTAAGTGCCAGTGTTTATCCAGAAAGGAAGGGATATTGAACAAGGGTGGTCTGAACTCTAAGCCTGTGGGAGACAGAGTTAAGTGCCCGCCAATGCGCTTTTGCTTCCAAAACGTAGAATAGCACTTAAGGTGAAGTCTTGTAAGTGCCAGTGTTTTCCCAGTTAAGGAAAGTATATAGAACAGGGGCTGACTCTAGGCAGGTTGGAGACACTGAATTACGTGCGTGCCAATGCGCTTTTGCTTCCAAAACGTATAGTAGCACTTAAGGTGAAATCTTGTAAGTGTCAGTGTTTTCCGAGTTAAGGGAAGTATATAGAACAGGGGCAGACTCTAGGCACGTTGGAGACTCTGAGTTAAGTGCTCGCCAATGCGCTTTTGCTTCCAAAACATATAATCGCACTTAAGGTGAAGTCCCATAAGCGGCCGGGTGTTCCCATTTCAGGAAAGAACTTAGAAACAGGCCACACGAGAAGCCAGCTGGATACTCTGAGTTTAGTGCAAGTCCAGTCCCTTATGCTTCCAAAAAGTATAATCGCCCTTAAGGTGAAGTCTCAATAGTGGCAGTGTTTACCCAGAAAGGAAAGGAGATTGAACAAGGGTGGACTGGATTCCTGGACGGTGAGAGACACCGAGTTAAGTGCCCACCAATGCGCTTTTGCTTCCAAAACGTAGAATAGAACTTAAGGTGAAGTCTTGTAAGTGTCAGTGTTTTCCCAGTTAAGGAAGGTTTATAGAACAGGGGCTGACTCTAGGCAGGTTGGAGGCACTGAGTTACGTGCGCGCCAATGCGCTTTCGCTTCCAAAACGTATAGTACCACTTAAGGTGAAGTCTTATAAGTGGCAGTGTGTTCCCAATTAAGGAAAGTGTATACAACAGGGGCTGACTCTAGGCAGGTTGGAGACACTGAGTTACGTGAGCGCCAATGCGCTTTTGCTTCCAAAACATATAATCGCACTTAACGTGAATTCTTGTAAGTGTCAGTGTTTTCCCAGTTAAGGAAAGTATATAGAAAAGGGGCTGACTCTAGGCAGGTTGGAGACACAGAGTTACGTGAGAGCCAATGCGCTTTTGCTTCCAAAACGTATAGTAGCACTTAAGGTGAAGTCTTGTAAGTGTCAGTGTTTTCCCAGTTAAGGAAAGTACATAGAACAGGGGCTGACTCTAGGCATGTTGGACACACTGAGTTACGTGCGTGCCAATGCGCTTTTGCTTCCAAAACATATAGTAGCACTAAAAGTGAAGTCTTGTAAGTGCCAGTGTTTTCCCAGTTAAGGAAAGTATATAGAACAGGGGCTGACTCTAGGCAGGTTGGAGACACTGAGTTACGTGCGCGCCAATGCGCTTTTGCTTCCAAAACGTATAGTAGCACTTAAGGTGAAGTCTTGTAAGTGGCAGTGTGTTCCCAGTTAAGGAAAGTGTATACAACAGGGGCTGATTCTAGGCAGGTTGGAGACACTGTTACGTGAGCGCCAATACGCTTTTGCTTCCAAAACATATAATCTCACTTAAGGTGAAGTCTTGTAAGTGTCAGTGTTTTCCCAGTTAAGGAAAGTATATAGAACAGGGGCTGACTCTATGCAGGTTGGAGACACTGAGTTACGTGAGAGCCAATGCGCTTTTGCTTCCAAAACGTATAGTAGCACTTAAGGTGAAGTCTTGTAAGTGTCAGTGTTTTCCCAGTTAAGGAAAGTATATAGAACAGGGGCTGACTCTAGGCACGTTGGAGCCTCTGAGTTAAGTGCTCGCCAATGCGCTTTTGCTTCCAAAACATATAATCGCACTTAAGGTGAAGTCCCATAAGCGGCCGGGTGTTCCCATTTCAGGAAAGAACTTAAAACGAGGCCAGACTAGAAGCCAGCTGGATACTCTGAGTTTAGTGCAAGTCCAGTCCCTTATGCTTTCAAAACGTATAATCGCCCTTAAGGTGAAGTCTCAATAGTGGCAGTGTTTACCCAGAAAGGAAAGGAGATTGATCGTGGGGGGACTGGACTCTTGGCCGGTGAGAGACTTCGAGTTAAGTGCCCACTAATGCGCTTTTGCTTCCAAAACGTATAATAGCACTTAAGGTGAAGTCTTGTAAGTGGCAGTGTGTTCCCAGTTAAGGAAAGTATATAAACAGGGGCTGACTCGAGGCAGGTTGGAGACACTGAGTTACATGCGCGCCAATACGCTTTTGCTTCCAAAACATATAATCGCACTTAAGGTGAAGTCCCATAAGCGGCCGGGTGTTCCCATTTCAGGAAAGAACTTAGAAACAGGCCAGACTAGAAGCCAACTGGATACTCTGAGTTTAGTGCAATTCCTCTCCCTTATGCCTCCAAAACGTATAATCGCCCTTACGTTGAAGTCTCAATAGTGGCAGTGTTTACCCAGAAAGGAAAGGAGATTGAACATGGGCAGAATGGACTCTTGGCCGGTGAGACACTCCGAGTTAAGTGCCCACCAATGCGCTTTTGCTTCCAAAACGTATAATAGCACTTAAGGTGAAGTCTTGTAAGTGGCAGTGTGTTCCCAGTTAAGGAAAGTATATAGAACAGGGGCTGACTCTACCCACGTTGGAGACTCTGTGTTAAGTGCTCGCCAATGCGCTTTTGCTTACAAAACATATAATCGCACTTAAGGTGAAGTCCCATAAGCGGCCGGGTGTTCCCATTTCAGGAAAGAACTTAGAACCAGGCCAGACTAGAAGCCTGCTGGATACTCTGAGTTTAGTGCAAGTGCAGTCCCTTATGCTTCCAAAACGTATAATCGCTCTTAAGGTGAAATCTCCTAAGTGCCAGTGTTTACCCAGAAAGGAAGGGATATTGAACAAGGGTGGTCTGGACTCTAGGCCGGTGGGAGACTGAGTTAAGTGCCCGCCAATGCGCTTTTACTTCCAAATCTTATAATAGCACTTAAGGTGAAGTCTTGTAAGTGGCAGTGTGTTCCCACTTAAGGAAAGTATATAGAACAGGGGCTGACTCTAGGCAGGTTAGAGACACTGAGTTACGTGCGCGCCAATGCGCTTTTGCTTCCAAAATATATAGTAGCACTTAAGGTGAAGTCTTGTAAGTGTAAGTGTTTTCCCAGTTAAGGAAAGTATATAGAACAGGGCCTGACTCTAGGCACGTTGGTGACTCTGAGTTAAGTGCTCCCCAATGCGCTTTTGCTTCCAAAACATATAATCGCACTTAAGGTGAAGTTCCATAAGCGGCCGGGTGTTCCCATTTCAGGAAACAACTTAGAACCAGGGCAGACTAGAAGCTAGTTGGATATTCTGAGTTTAGTGCAAGTTGAGTCCCTTATGCTTCCAAAACGTATAATCGCAATTAAGGTGAAGTCCCATAAGCGGCCGGGTGTTCCCATTTCGGGAAAGAACTTAGAAACAGAACAGACTAGAAGCCAGCTGGATACACTGAGTTTAGTGCAAGTCCAGTCCCTTATGCTTCCAAAACGTACTTAAGATGAAGTCTCAAAGCGGAAGTGTTTACGCAGAAAGGAAAGGAGATTGAACAAGGGCGGACTGGACTATTGGCCGGTGAGAGACTCCGAGTTAAGTGCCCACCAATGTGCTTTTGCTTCCAAAACGTATAATAGCACTTAAGGTGAAGTCTTGTAAGTGGCAGTGTGTTCCCAGTTAAGGAAAGTATATAGAACAGGGGCTGACTCGAGGCAGGTTGGAGACACTGAGTTACGTGCGCGCCAATGCGCTTTTGCTTCCAAAACGTAGAGTAACACTTAAGGTGAAGTCTTGTAAGTGTCAGTGTTTTCCCAGTTAAGGAAAATTTATAGAAGAGGGGCTGACTCTAGGCAGGTTGGAGACACTGAGTTACATGCGCGCCAATGCGCTTTTGCTTCCAAAACGTTTAGTAGGACATAAGGTGAAGTCTTGTAAGTGTCAGTGTTTTCCCAGTTAAGGAAAGTATATAGAACAGGGGCTGACTCTAGGCAGGTTGGAGACACTGAGTTACGTGCGCGCCAATGCGCTTTTGCTTCCAAAATGTATAGTAGCACTTAAGATGAAGTCTTTTAAGTGTCAGTGTTTTCCCAGTTAAGGAAAGTATATAGAACAGGGGTTGACTCTAGGCACGTTGGAGACTCTGATTTAAGTGCTCGCCAATGCGCTTTTGCTTCCAAAACATATAATCGCACTTAAGGTGAAGTCCCATAAGCGGCCGGGTGTTCCCATTTCAGGAAAGAACTTAGAACCAGGCCAGAGTAGAAGCCAGCTGGATACTCTGAGTTTAGTGCAAGTCCAGTCCCTCATGCTTCCAAAACGTATAATCGCACTTATGGTGAAATCTCCTAATTGGCAGTGTTTACCCAGAAAGGAAGGGATATTGAACAAGGGTGGTCTGGATTCTAGGCCGGTGGGAGACTGAGTTAAGTGCCCGCCAATGCGCTTTTCCTTCCAAAACGTATAGTAGGACTTAAGGTGAAGTCTTGTAAGTGTCAGTGTTTTCCCAGATAAGGAAAGTATATAGAGCAGGGGCTGACTCTAGGCAGGTTGGAGACACTGACTTACATGCGCGCCAATGCGATTTTGATTCCAAAACGTATAGTAGGACTTAAGGTGAAGTCTTGTTAGTGTCAGTGTTTTCCCAGTTAAGGAAAGTACATAGAATAGGGGCTGACTCTAGGCAGTTTGGAGACACTGAGTTACGTGAGCGCCAATGAGCTTTTGCTTCCAAAACATATAATCGCACTTAAGGTGAAGTCCCATAAGCGGCCGGGTGTTCCCATTTCAGGAAACGACTTAGAACCAGGCCAGACTAGATGCCAGCTGGATACTCTGAGTTTAGTGCAAGTCCAGTCCCTTATGCATTCAAAACGTATAATCGCCCTTAAGGTGAAGTCTCAATAGTGGCAGTGTTTACCCAGAAAGGAAAGGAGATTGATCGTGGGGGGACTGGACTCTTGGCCGGTGAGAGACTCCGAGTTAAGTGCCCACTAATGCGCTTTTGCTTCCAAAACGTATAATAGCACTTAAGGTGAAGTCTTGTAAGTGGCAGTGTGTTCCCAGTTAAGGAAAGTATATAAACAGGGGCTGACTCGAGGCAGGTTGGAGACACTGAGTTACATGCGCGCCAATACGCTTTTGCTTCCAAAACATATAATCGCACTTAAGGTGAAGTCCCATAAGCGGCCGGGTGTTCCCATTTCAGGAAAGAACTTAGAAACAGGCCAGACTAGAAGCCAACTGGATACTCTGAGTTTAGTGCAATTCCTGTCCCTTATGCCTCCAAAACGTATAATCGCCCTTAAGTTGAAGTCTCAATAGTGGCAGTGTTTACCCAGAAAGGAAAGGAGATTGAACATGGGCAGAATGGACTCTTGGCCGGTGAGACACTCCGAGTTAAGTGCCCACCAATGCGCTTTTGCTTCCAAAACGTATAATAGCACTTAAGGTGAAGTCTTGTAAGTGGCAGTGTGTTCCCAGTTAAGGAAAGTATATAGAACAGGGGCTGACTCTAGGCAGGTTGGAGACACTGAGTTACATGCGCGCCAATACGCTTTTGCTTCCAAAACATATAATCGCACTTAAGGTGAAGTCCCATAAGCGGCCGGGTGTTCCCATTTCAGGAAAGAACTTAGAACGAGGCCAGACTAGAAGCCAGCTGGATACTCTGAGTTTAGTGCAAGTCCAGTCCCTTATGCTTTCAAAACGTATAATCGCCCTTAAGGTGAAGTCTCAATAGTGGCAGTGTTTACCCAGAAAGGAAAGGAGATTGATCGTGGGGGGACTGGACTCTTGGCCGGTGAGAGACTTCGAGTTAAGTGCCCACTAATGCGCTTTTGCTTCCAAAACGTATAATAGCACTTAAGGTGAAGTCTTGTAAGTGGCAGTGTGTTCCCAGTTAAGGAAAGTATATAGAACAGGGGCTAACTCGAGGCAGGTTGGAGACACTGAGTTACATGCGCGCCAATACGCTTTTGCTTCCAAAACATATAATCGCACTTAAGGTGAAGTCCCATAAGCGGCCGGGTGTTCCTATTTCAGGAAACAACTTAGAACCAGGGCAGACTAGAAGCCAGTTGGATACTCTGAGTTTAGTGCAAGTGCAGTTTCTTATGCTTCCAAAACGTATAATCGCACTTAAGGTGAAATCTCCTAAGTGCCAGTGTTTACCCAGAATGGAAGGGATATTGAACAAGGGTGGTCTGGACTCTAGGCCTGTGGGAGACTGAGTTAAGTGCCCGACAATGCGCTTTTACTTCCAAAACTTATAATAGCACTTAAGGTGAAGTCTTGTAAGTGTCAGTGTTTTCCCAGTTAAGGAAAGTATATAGAACAGGGGCTGAATCTAGGCAGGCTGGAGACACTGAGTTACGAGCGCGCCAATGCGATTTTGCTTCCAAAACGTATAGTAGCACTTAAGGTGAAGTCTTGTAAGTGTCAGTGTTTTCCCAGTTAAGGAAAGTATATAGAACAGGGGCTGACTCTAGGCAGGTTTGAGACACTGAGTTACGTGAGCACCAATGCGCTTTTGCTTCCAAAGCATATAATCGCACTTAAGGTGAAGTCCCATAAGCGGCCGGGTGTTCCCATTTCAGGAAAGAACTTAGAACCAGGGCAGAATAGAAGCCAGCTGGATACTCTGAGTTTAGTGCAAGTGCAGTCCCTTATGCTCCCAAAACGTATAATCGCACTTAAGTTGAAATCTCCTAAGTGCCAGTGTTTACCCAGAAAGGAAGGGATATTGAACAAGTGTGGTCTGGACTCTAGGCCGGTGAGAGACTCCGAGTTAAGTGCCCGCCAATGCGCTTTTACTTCCAAAACGTATAATAGCACTTAACGTGAAGTCTTGTAAGTGGCAGTGTGTTCCCAGTTAAGGAAAGTATATAGAAGAGGGGCTGACTCTAGGCAGGTTGGAGACACTGAGTTACGTGCGCGCCAATGCGCTTTTGCTTCCAAAACTATAGTAGGACTTAAGGTGAAGTCTTGTAAGTGTCAGTGTTTTCCCAGTTAAGGAAAGTATATAGAACAGGGGCTGACTCTAGGCAGGTTGGAGACTCTGATTTAAGTGCTCGCCAATGCGCTTTTGCTTCCAAAACATATAATCGCACTTAAGGTGAAGTCCCATAAGCGGCCGGGTGTTCCCATTTCAGGAAAGAACTTAGAACCAGGCCAGACTAGAAGCCAACTGGATACTCTGATTTTAGTGCAAGTCCAGTCCCTTATGCTTCCAAAACGTATAATCACCCTTAAGTTGAAGTCTCAATAGTGGCAGTGTTTACCCAGAAAGGAAAGGAGATTGAACATCGGCGGAATGGACTCTTGGCCGGTGAGAGACTCCGAGTTAAGTGCCCACAAATGCGCTTTTGCTTCCAAAACGTAAAATAGCACTTAAGGTGAAGTCTTGTAAGTGGCAGTGTGTTCCCAGTTAAGGAAAGTATACAGAACAGGGGCTGACTCTAGACAGGTTGGAGACACTGAGTTGTGTGAGCGCCAATGAGCTTTTGCTTCCAAAACATATAATCGCACTTAAGGTGAAGTCCCATAAGCGGCCGGTTGTTCCCATTTCAGGAAACGACGTAGAACCAGGGCAGACTAGAAGCCAGTTGGATACTCTGAGTTTAGTGCAAGTGCAGTCCCTTATAATTCCAAAACGTATAATCGCACTTAAGGTGAAATCTCCTAATTGGCAGTGTTTACCCAAAGAGGAAGGGATATTGTACAAGCGTGGTCTGGACTCTAGCCCGGTGGAAGACTGAGTTAAGTGCCCGCCAATGTGCTTTTACCTCCAAAACTTATAATACTACTTAAGGTGAAGTTTTGTAAGTGGCAGTGTGTTCCCAGTTAAGGAAAGTATATAGAACAGGGGCTGACCCTAGGCAGGTTGGAGACACTGAGTTTCGTGCGCGCCAATGCGCTTTTGCTTCCAAAACGTATAGTAGCACTTAAGGTGAAGTCTTGTGTCAGTGTTTCCCAGTTAAGGAAAGTATATAGAACAGGGCCTGACTCTAGGCACGTTCGAGACTCTGAGTTAAGTGCTCGCCAATGCGCTTTTGCTTCCAAAACATATACTCGCACTTAAGGTGAAGTCCCATAAGCGGCCGGGTGTTCCCATTTCAGGAAAGAACTTAGAACCAGGCCAGACTAGAAGCCAGCTGGATACTCTGAGTTTAGTGCAAGTCCAGTCCCTTATGCTTCCAAAACGTATAATCGCCCTTAAGGTGAAGTCTCAATAGTGGCAGTGTTTACCCAGAAAGGAAAGGAGATTGAACATGGGCGGACTGGACTCTTGGCAGGTGAGAGACTCGAGTTAAGTGCCCACCAATGCGCTTTGGCTTCCAAAACGTATAGTAGCACTTAAGGTGAAGTCTTGTAAGTGTCAGTGTTTTCCCAGTTAAGGAAAGTATATAGAACAGGGGCTGATTCTAGGCACGTTGGAGACTCTGAGTTAAGTGCTCGCCAATGCGCTTTTGCTTCCAAAATATATAATCGCACTTAACGTGAAGTCCCATAAGCGGCCGGGTGTTCCCATTTCAGGAAACAACTTAGAACCAGGGCAGACTAGAAGCCTGTTGGATACTCTGAGTTGAGTGCAAGTGCAGTCCCTTATACTTCCAAAATGTATAATCGCCCTTAAGTTGAAGTCTCAATAGTGGCAGTGTTTACCCAGAAAGGAAAGGAGATTGAACATGGGCGGACTGGACTCTTGGCCGGTGAGAGACTCCGAGTTAAGTGCCCACCAATGCGCTTTTGCTTCCAAAACGTATAATAGCACTTAACGTGAAGTCTTGTAAGTGGCAGTGTGTTCCCAGTTAAGGAAATTATATAGAACAGGGGCTGACTCTAGGCAGGTTGGAGACACTGAGTTACGTGAGCGCCAATGCGCTTTTGCTTCCAAAACATATAATCGCACTTAAGGTGAAGTCCTATAAGCGGCCGGGTGTTCCCATTTCAGGAAAGAACTTAGAACCAGGGCAGAATAGAAGCCAGCTGGATACTCTGAGTTTAGTGCAAGTGCAGTCCCTTATGCTTCCAAAACTTATAATCGCACTTAAGGTGAAATCTCCTAAGTGCCAGTGTTTACCCAGAAAGGAAGGGATATTGAACAAGGGTGGTCTGGACTCTAGGCCGGTGAGAGACTCCGAGTTAAGTGCCCGCCAATGCGCTTTTACTTCCAAAACGGATAATAGCACTTAACGTGAAGTCTTGTAAGTGGCAGTGTGTTCCCAGTTAAGGAAAGTATATAGAACAGGGGCTGACTCTAGGCAGGTTGGAGACACTGAGTTACGTGCGCGCCAATGCGCTTTTGCTTCCAAAACTATAGTAGGACTTAAGGTGAAGTCTTGTAAGTGTCAGGGTTTTCCCAGTTAAGGAAAGTATATAGAACAGGGGCTGACTCTAGGCAGGTTGGAGACACTGAGTTACGTGCGCGCCAATGCGCTTTTGCTTCCAAAAGGTATAGTAGCACTTAAGTTGAAGTCTTGTAAGTGTCAGTGTTTTCCCAGTTAAGGAAAGTATATAGAACAGGGGCTGACTCTAGGCACGTTGGAGACTCTGATTTAAGTGCTCACCAATGCGCTTTTGCTTCCAAAACATATAATCGCACTTAAGGTGAAGTCCCATAAGCGACCGGGTGTTCCCATTTCAGGAAAGAACTTTGAACCAGGGCAGACAAGAAGCCAGTTGGATACTCTGAGTTTAGTGCAAGTGTAGTCCCTTATAATTCCAAAACATATAATCGCACTTAAGGTGAAATCTCCTAATCGGCAGTGTTTACCCATAAAGGAAGGGATATTGTACAAGCATGGTCTGGACTTTAGGCCGGTGGGAGACTGAGTTAAGTGCCCGCCAAAGCGCTTTTACTTCCAAAACTTATAATAGCACTTAAGGTGAAGTCTTGTAAGTGGCAGTGTGTTCCCAGTTAAGGAAAGTATATAGAACAGGGGCTGACTCTAGGCAGGTTGGAGACACTGAGTTTCGTGCGCGCCAATGCGCTTTTGCTTCCAAAACGTATAGTAGCACTTAAGGTGAAGTCTTCTGTCAGTGTTTTCCCAGTTAAGGAAAGTATATAGAACAGGCCCTGACTCTAGGCACGTTCGAGACTCTGAGTTAAGTGCTCGCCAATGCGCTTTTGCTTCCAAAACATATACTCGCACTTAAGGTGAAGTCCCATAAGCGGCCGGGTGTTCCCATTTCAGGAAAGAACTTGGAACCAGGCCAGACTAGATGCCAGCTGGATACTCTGAGTTTAGTGCAAGTCCAGTCCCTTATGCTTCCAAAACGTATAATCGCCCTTAAGGTGAAGTCTCAATAGTGGCAGTGTTTACCCAGAAAGGAAAGGAGATTGAACATGGGCGGACTGGACTCTTGGCCGGTGAGAGACTCCGAGTTAAGTGCCCACCAATGCGCTTTTGCTTCCAAAACGTATAAGAGCACTTAAGGTGAAGTCTTGTAAGTGGCAGTGTGTTCCCAGTTAAGGAAATTATATAGAACAGGGGCTGACTCTAGGCAGGTTGGAGACACTGAGTTACGTGCGCGCCAGTGTGCTTTCGCTTCCAAAACATATAGTAGCACTTAAGGTGAATTCTTGTAAGTGTCACTGTGTTCCCAGTTAAGGAAAGTGTATACAACAGGGGCTGACTCTAGGCAGGTTGGAGACACTGAGTTACGTGCGCGCCAATGCGCTTTTGCTTCCAAAACGTATAGTAGCACTTAAGGTGAAGTCTTGTAAGTGTCGGTGTTTTCCCATTTAAGGAAAGTATATAGAACAGGGGCTGACTCTAGGCACGTTGGAGACTCTGAGTTAAGTGCTCGCCAATGCGCTTTTGCTTCCAAAACATATAATCGCACTTAAGGTGAAGTCCCATAAGCGGCCGGGTATTCCCATTTCAGGAAACAACTTAGAAACAGGGCAGACTAGAATCCAGTTGGATACTCTGAGTTTAGTGCAAGTGCAGTCCCTTATATTTACAAAACGTATAATCGCACTTAAGGTGAAATCTCCTAAGTGCCAGTGTTTACCCAGAAAGGAAGGGATAATGAACAAGAGTGGTCTGGACTCTAGGCCGGTGGGAGACTGAGTTAAGTGCCCGCCAATGCAATTTTACTTCCAAAACTTATAATAGAACTTAAGGTGAAGTCTTGTAAGTGTCAGTGTGTTCCCAGTTAAGGAAAGAATATAGAACAGGGGCTGACTCTAGGCAGGTAGGAGACACTGAGTTACGTGAGAGCCAATGTGCTTTTGCTTCCAAAACGTATAGTAGCACTTAAGGTGAAGTCTTGTAAGTGTCAGTGTTTTCCCAGTTAAGGAATGTATATAGAACAGGGGCTGACTCTAGGCATGTTGGAGACACTGAGTTACGTGCGTGCCAATGCGCTTTTGCTTCCAAAACATATAGTAGCACTTAAGGTGAAGTCTTGTAAGTGCCAGTGTTTTCCCAGTTAAGGAAAGTATATAGAACAGGGGCTGACTCTAGGCAGGTTGGAGACACTGAGTTACGTGAGCGCCAATGCGCTTTTGCTTCCAAAATATATAAGCGGCCATGTGTTCCCATTTCACGAAACAACTTAGAACCAGGGCAGACTAGAAGCCAGTTGGATACTCTGAGTTTAGTGCAAGTTCAGTCCCTTATGCTTCCAAAACGTATAATCGCACTTAAGATGAAATCTCCTAAGTGCCAGTGTTTATCCAGAAAGGAAGGGATATTGAACAAGGGTGGTCTGAACTCTAAGCCTGTGGGAGACAGAGTTAAGTGCCCGCCAATGCGCTTTTGCTTCCAAAACGTAGAATAGCACTTAAGGTGAAGTCTTGTAAGTGCCAGTGTTTTCCCAGTTAAGGAAAGTATATAGAACAGGGGCTGACTCTAGGCAGGTTGGAGACACTGAATTACGTGCGTGCCAATGCGCTTTTGCTTCCAAAACGTATAGTAGCACTTAAGGTGAAATCTTGTAAGTGTCAGTGTTTTCCGAGTTAAGGGAAGTATATAGAACAGGGGCAGACTCTAGGCACGTTGGAGACTCTGAGTTAAGTGCTCGCCAATGCGCTTTTGCTTCCAAAACATATAATCGCACTTAAGGTGAAGTCCCATAAGCGGCCGGGTGTTCCCATTTCAGGAAAGAACTTAGAAACAGGCCACACGAGAAGCCAGCTGGATACTCTGAGTTTAGTGCAAGTCCAGTCCCTTATGCTTCCAAAAAGTATAATCGCCCTTAAGGTGAAGTCTCAATAGTGGCAGTGTTTACCCAGAAAGGAAAGGAGATTGAACAAGGGTGGACTGGATTCCTGGACGGTGAGAGACACCGAGTTAAGTGCCCACCAATGCGCTTTTGCTTCCAAAACGTAGAATAGAACTTAAGGTGAAGTCTTGTAAGTGTCAGTGTTTTCCCAGTTAAGGAAGGTTTATAGAACAGGGGCTGACTCTAGGCAGGTTGGAGGCACTGAGTTACGTGCGCGCCAATGCGCTTTCGCTTCCAAAACGTATAGTACCACTTAAGGTGAAGTCTTATAAGTGGCAGTGTGTTCCCAATTAAGGAAAGTGTATACAACAGGGGCTGACTCTAGGCAGGTTGGAGACACTGAGTTACGTGAGCGCCAATGCGCTTTTGCTTCCAAAACATATAATCGCACTTAACGTGAATTCTTGTAAGTGTCAGTGTTTTCCCAGTTAAGGAAAGTATATAGAAAAGGGGCTGACTCTAGGCAGGTTGGAGACACAGAGTTACGTGAGAGCCAATGCGCTTTTGCTTCCAAAACGTATAGTAGCACTTAAGGTGAAGTCTTGTAAGTGTCAGTGTTTTCCCAGTTAAGGAAAGTACATAGAACAGGGGCTGACTCTAGGCATGTTGGACACACTGAGTTACGTGCGTGCCAATGCGCTTTTGCTTCCAAAACATATAGTAGCACTAAAAGTGAAGTCTTGTAAGTGCCAGTGTTTTCCCAGTTAAGGAAAGTATATAGAACAGGGGCTGACTCTAGGCAGGTTGGAGACACTGAGTTACGTGCGCGCCAATGCGCTTTTGCTTCCAAAACGTATAGTAGCACTTAAGGTGAAGTCTTGTAAGTGGCAGTGTGTTCCCAGTTAAGGAAAGTGTATACAACAGGGGCTGATTCTAGGCAGGTTGGAGACACTGTTACGTGAGCGCCAATACGCTTTTGCTTCCAAAACATATAATCTCACTTAAGGTGAAGTCTTGTAAGTGTCAGTGTTTTCCCAGTTAAGGAAAGTATATAGAACAGGGGCTGACTCTATGCAGGTTGGAGACACTGAGTTACGTGAGAGCCAATGCGCTTTTGCTTCCAAAACGTATAGTAGCACTTAAGGTGAAGTCTTGTAAGTGTCAGTGTTTTCCCAGTTAAGGAAAGTATATAGAACAGGGGCTGACTCTAGGCACGTTGGAGCCTCTGAGTTAAGTGCTCGCCAATGCGCTTTTGCTTCCAAAACATATAATCGCACTTAAGGTGAAGTCCCATAAGCGGCCGGGTGTTCCCATTTCAGGAAAGAACTTAAAACGAGGCCAGACTAGAAGCCAGCTGGATACTCTGAGTTTAGTGCAAGTCCAGTCCCTTATGCTTTCAAAACGTATAATCGCCCTTAAGGTGAAGTCTCAATAGTGGCAGTGTTTACCCAGAAAGGAAAGGAGATTGATCGTGGGGGGACTGGACTCTTGGCCGGTGAGAGACTTCGAGTTAAGTGCCCACTAATGCGCTTTTGCTTCCAAAACGTATAATAGCACTTAAGGTGAAGTCTTGTAAGTGGCAGTGTGTTCCCAGTTAAGGAAAGTATATAGAACAGGGGCTAACTCGAGGCAGGTTGGAGACACTGAGTTACATGCGCGCCAATACGCTTTTGCTTCCAAAACATATAATCGCACTTAAGGTGAAGTCCCATAAGCGGCCGGGTGTTCCTATTTCAGGAAACAACTTAGAACCAGGGCAGACTAGAAGCCAGTTGGATACTCTGAGTTTAGTGCAAGTGCAGTTTCTTATGCTTCCAAAACGTATAATCGCACTTAAGGTGAAATCTCCTAAGTGCCAGTGTTTACCCAGAATGGAAGGGATATTGAACAAGGGTGGTCTGGACTCTAGGCCTGTGGGAGACTGAGTTAAGTGCCCGACAATGCGCTTTTACTTCCAAAACTTATAATAGCACTTAAGGTGAAGTCTTGTAAGTGTCAGTGTTTTCCCAGTTAAGGAAAGTATATAGAACAGGGGCTGAATCTAGGCAGGCTGGAGACACTGAGTTACGAGCGCGCCAATGCGATTTTGCTTCCAAAACGTATAGTAGCACTTAAGGTGAAGTCTTGTAAGTGTCAGTGTTTTCCCAGTTAAGGAAAGTATATAGAACAGGGGCTGACTCTAGGCAGGTTTGAGACACTGAGTTACGTGAGCACCAATGCGCTTTTGCTTCCAAAGCATATAATCGCACTTAAGGTGAAGTCCCATAAGCGGCCGGGTGTTCCCATTTCAGGAAAGAACTTAGAACCAGGGCAGAATAGAAGCCAGTTGGATACTCTGAGTTTAGTGCAAGTGCAGTCCCTTATGCTTCCAAAACGTATAATCGCACTTAAGTTGAAATCTCCTAAGTGCCAGTGTTTACCCAGAAAGGAAGGGATATTGAACAAGTGTGGTCTGGACTCTAGGCCGGTGAGAGACTCCGAGTTAAGTGCCCGCCAATGCGCTTTTACTTCCAAAACGTATAATAGCACTTAACGTGAAGTCTTGTAAGTGGCAGTGTGTTCCCAGTTAAGGAAAGTATATAGAAGAGGGGCTGACTCTAGGCAGGTTGGAGACACTGAGTTACGTGCGCGCCAATGCGCTTTTGCTTCCAAAACTATAGTAGGACTTAAGGTGAAGTCTTGTAAGTGTCAGTGTTTTCCCAGTTAAGGAAAGTATATAGAACAGGGGCTGACTCTAGGCAGGTTGGAGACTCTGATTTAAGTGCTCGCCAATGCGCTTTTGCTTCCAAAACATATAATCGCACTTAAGGTGAAGTCCCATAAGCGGCCGGGTGTTCCCATTTCAGGAAAGAACTTAGAACCAGGCCAGACTAGAAGCCAACTGGATACTCTGATTTTAGTGCAAGTCCAGTCCCTTATGCTTCCAAAACGTATAATCGCCCTTAAGTTGAAGTCTCAATAGTGGCAGTGTTTACCCAGAAAGGAAAGGAGATTGAACATCGGCGGAATGGACTCTTGGCCGGTGAGAGACTCCGAGTTAAGTGCCCACAAATGCGCTTTTGCTTCCAAAACGTAAAATAGCACTTAAGGTGAAGTCTTGTAAGTGGCAGTGTGTTCCCAGTTAAGGAAAGTATATAGAACAGGGGCTGACTCTAGGCAGGTTGGAGACACTGAGTTGTGTGAGCGCCAATGAGCTTTTGCTTCCAAAACATATAATCGCACTTAAGGTGAAGTCCCATAAGCGGCCGGTTGTTCCCATTTCAGGAAACGACTTAGAACCAGGGCAGACTAGAAGCCAGTTGGATACTCTGAGTTTAGTGCAAGTGCAGTCCCTTATAATTCCAAAACGTATAATCGCACTTAAGGTGAAATCTCCTAATTGGCAGTGTTTACCCAAAGAGGAAGGGATATTGTACAAGCGTGGTCTGGACTCTAGCCCGGTGGAAGACTGAGTTAAGTGCCCGCCAATGTGCTTTTACCTCCAAAACTTATAATACTACTTAAGGTGAAGTTTTGTAAGTGGCAGTGTGTTCCCAGTTAAGGAAAGTATATAGAACAGGGGCTGACCCTAGGCAGGTTGGAGACACTGAGTTTCGTGCGTGCCAATGCGCTTTTGCTTCCAAAACGTATAGGAGCACTTAAGGTGAAGTCTTGTGTCAGTGTTTTCCCAGTTAAGGAAAGTATATAGAACAGGGCCTGACTCTAGGCACGTTCGAGACTCTGAGTTAAGTGCTCGCCAATGCGCTTTTGCTTCCAAAACATATACTCGCACTTAAGGTGAAGTCCCATAAGCGGCCGGGTGTTCCCATTTCAGGAAAGAACTTAGAACCAGGCCAGACTAGAAGCCAGCTGGATACTCTGAGTTTAGTGCAAGTCCAGTCCCTTATGCTTCCAAAACGTATAATCGCCCTTAAGGTGAAGTCTCAATAGTGGCAGTGTTTACCCAGAAAGGAAAGGAGATTGAACATGGGCGGACTGGACTCTTGGCCGGTGAGAGACTCGAGTTAAGTGCCCACCAATGCGCTTTGGCTTCCAAAACGTATAGTAGCACTTAAGGTGAAGTCTTGTAAGTGTCAGTGTTTTCCCAGTTAAGGAAAGTATATAGAACAGGGGCTGATTCTAGGCACGTTGGAGACTCTGAGTTAAGTGCTCGCCAATGCGCTTTTGCATCCAAAATATATAATCGCACTTAACGTGAAGTCCCATAAGCGGCCGGGTGTTCCCATTTCAGGAAACAACTTAGAACCAGGGCAGACTAGAAGCCTGTTGGATACTCTGAGTTGAGTGCAAGTGCAGTCCCTTATACTTCCAAAACGTATAATCGCACTTAAGGTGAAATCTCCTAGTGCCAGTGTTTACCCAGAAAGGAAGGGATATTGAAGAAGGGTGGTCTGGACTCTAGGCCGGTGGGAGACTGAGTTAAGAGCCCGCCAATGAGCTTTTGCTTCCAAAACGTATAATAGCACTTAAGGTGAAGTCTTGAAAGTGGCAGTGTGTTCCCAGTTAAGGAAAGTATATAGAACAGGGGCTGACTCTAGGCAGGTTGGAGACACTGAGTTACGTGCGCGCCAATGCGCTTTTGCTTCCAAAACGTATAGTAGCACTTAAGGTGAAGTCCTGTAAGTGTCAGTGTTTTCCAAGTTAAGGAAAGTGTATAGAACAGGGGCTGACTCTAGGCACGTTGTAGACTCTGAGTTAAGTTCTCGCCAATGCGCTTTTGCTTCCAAAACATATAATCGCACTTAAGGTGAAGTCCCATAAGCGTCCGGGTGTTCCCATTTCAGGAAAGAACTTAGAACCAGGCCAGACTGGAAGCCAGCTGGATACTCTGAGTTTAGTGCAAGTCCATGCCCATATGCTTCCAAAACGTATAATCGCCCTAAAGGTGAAGTCTCAATAGTGGCAGTGTTTACCCAGAAAGAAAGGAGATTGAACATGGGCGGACTGGACTCTTGGCCGGTGAGAGAATCGAGTTAAGTGCCCACCAATGCGCTTTTGCTTCCAAAAGGTATAATAGCACTTAAGGTGAAGTCTTGAAAGTGGCAGTGTGTTCCCAGTTAAGGAAAGTATATAGAACAGGGGCTGACTCTAGGCAGGTTGGAGACACTGAGTTACGTGAGCGCCAATGCGCTTTTGCTTCCAAAACACAAAATCGCACTTAAGGTGAAGTCCCATAAGCGGCCGCGTGTTCCCATTTCAGGAAACAACTTAGAACCAGGCCAGACTAGAAGCCAGTTGGATACTCTGAGTTTAGTGCAAGTTCAGTCCCTTATGTTCCAAAACGTATAATTGCACTTAAGGTGAAATCTCCTAAGTGCCAGTGTTTTCCCAGAAAGGAAGGGATATTGAACAAGGGTGGTCTGGCCTCTAAGACTGCGGGAGAGTGAGTTAAGTGCCCGCCAATGCAATTTTACTTCCAAAACGTATAATAGCACTTAAGGTGAAGTCTTGTAAGTGTCAGTGTTTTCCCAGTTAAGGAAAGAATATAGAAGAGTGGCTGACTCTAGGTAGGTTGGAAACACTGAGTTACATGCGCGCCAATGCGCTTTTGCTTCCAAAACGTATAGTAGCACTTAAGGTGAAGTCTTGTAAGTGTCACTGTTTTCCCAGTTAAGGAAAGTATATAGAAGAGGGGCTGACTCTAGGCAGGTTGGAGACACTGAGTTTCGTGAGAGCCAATGCGCTTTTGCTTCCAAAACGTATAGTAGCACTTAAGGTGAAGTCCCATAAGCGGCCGGGTGTTCCCATTTCAGGAAAGAACTTAGAACCAGGCCAGACTAGAAGCCAGCTGGATACTCTGAGTTTAGTGCAAGTCCAGAACCTTATGCTTGCAAAACGTATAATCCCACTTAAGGTGAAATCTCCTAAGTGCCGGTGTTTACCCAGAAAGGAAGGGATATTGAACAAGGGTGGTCTGGACTCTAAGCCTGTGGGAGACTGAGTTAAGTGCCCGTCAATGCGCTTTTACTTCCAAAACTTATAATAGCACTTAAGGTGAAGTCTTGTAAGTGTCAGTGTTTTCCCAGTTAAGGAAAGTATATAGAACAGGGGCTGAGTCTAGGTAGGTTGGAGACACTGAGTTACGTGCGCGCCAATGCGCTTTTGCTTCCAAAAGGTATAGTAGCACTTAAGGTGAAGTCTTATAAGTGTCAGAGTTTTCCCAGTTAAGGAAAGTATATAGAACAGGGGCTGACTCTAGGCAGGTTGGAGACAATGAGTTACGTGCGCACCAATGAGCTTTTGCTTCCAAAACGTATAGTAGCACTTAAGGTGAAGTCTTGTAAGTGTCAGTGTTTTTCCAGTTAAGGAAAGTATATAGAACAGGGGCTGACTCTAGGCACGTTGGAGACTCTGAGATAAGTTCGCGCCAATGCGCTTTTGCTTCCAAAACATATAATCGCACTTAAGGTGACGTCCCATAAGCGGCCGGGTGTTCCCATTTCAGGAAAGAACTTAGAACCAGGCCAGACAAGAAGCCTACTGGATACTCTGAGTTTAGTGCAAGTCCAGTAACTTATGCTTCCAAAACGTATAATCGCCCTTAAAGTGAAGTCTCAATAGTGGCAGTGTTTACCCAGAAAGGAAAGGAGATTGAACAAGGGCGGACTGGACTCTTGGCCGGTGAGAGACTCCGAGTTAAGTGCCCACTAATGCGCTTTTGCTTCCATAACGTAGAATAGCACTTAAGGTGAAGTATTGTAAGTGGCAGTGTGTTCCCAGTTAAGGAAAGTATATAGAGCAGGGGCTGACTCTAGGCAGGTTGGAGACACTGAGTTACGTGAGCACCAGTGCGCTTTTGCTTCCAAAACATATAATCGCACTTAAGGTGAAGTCCCATAAGCGGCCATGTGTTCCCATTTCAGGAAACAACTTAGAACCAGGGCAGACTAGAAGCCAGTTGGATACTCTGAGTTTAGTGCAAGTTCAGTCCCTTATGCTTCCAAAACGTATAATCGCACTTAAGGTGAAATCTCCTAAGTGCCAGTGTTTACCCAGAAAGGAAGGGATATTGAACAAGGGTGGTCTGGACTCTAAGCCTGTGGGAGACTGAGTTAAGTGCCCTCCAATGCACTTTTACTTCCAAACTTATAATAGCACTTAAGGTGAAGTCTTGTAAGTGTCAGTGTTTTCCCAGTTAAGGAAAGTATATAGAACAGGGGCTTACTCTACGTAGGTTGGAGACACTGAGTTACGTGCGCGCCAATGCGCTGTTGCTTCCAAAACGTATAGTAGCACTTAAGGTGAAGTCTTGTAAGTGTCAATGTTTTCCCAGTTAAGGAAAGTATATAGAACAGGGGCTGACTCTAGGCAGGTAGGAGACAATGAGTTACGTGCGCGTCAATGCGCTTTTGCTTCCAAAACGTATAGTAGCACTTAAGGTGAAGTCTTGTAAGTGTCAGTGTTTTCCCAGTTAAGGAAAGTATATAGAACAAGGCCTGACTCTAGGCACGTTGGAGACTCTGAGTTAAGTGCTCGCCAATGCGCTTTTGCTTCCCAAACATATAATCGCACTTAAGGTGAAGTCCCATAAGCGGCCGCGTGTTCCCATTTCAGGAAAGAACTTAGAACCAGGCCAGACTAGAAGCCAGCTGGATACTCTGAGTTTAGTGCAAGTCCAGTAACTTATGCTTCCAAAACGTATAATCGCCCTTAAGTTGAAGTCTTAATAGTGGCAGTGTTTACCCAGAAAGGAAAGGAGATTGACAAGGGCGGACTGGACTCTTGGCCGGTGAGAGACTCCGAGTTAAGTGCCACCAATGCGCTTTTGCTTCCAAAACGTAGAATAGCACTTAAGGTGAAGTCTTGTAAGTGGCAGTGTGTTCCCAGTTAAGGAAAGTATATAGAACAGGGGCTGACTCTAGGCAGGTTGGAGACACTGAGTTACGTGCGCACCAATGCGCTTTTGCTTCCAAAACGTATAGTAGGACTTAAGGTGAAGTCTTGTAAGTGTCAGTGTTTTCCCAGATAAGGAAAGTATATAGAGCAGGGGCTGACTCTAGGCAGGTTGGAGACACTGACTTACATGCGCGCCAATGCGATTTTGATTCCAAAACGTATAGTAGGACTTAAGGTGAAGTCTTGTTAGTGTCAGTGTTTTCCCAGTTAAGGAAAGTACATAGAATAGGGGCTGACTCTAGGCAGTTTGGAGACACTGAGTTACGTGAGCGCCAATGAGCTTTTGCTTCCAAAACATATAATCGCACTTAAGGTGAAGTCCCATAAGCGGCCGGGTGTTCCCATTTCAGGAAACGACTTAGAACCAGGCCAGACTAGATGCCAGCTGGATACTCTGAGTTTAGTGCAAGTCCAGTCCCTTATGCATTCAAAACGTATAATCGCCCTTAAGGTGAAGTCTCAATAGTGGCAGTGTTTACCCAGAAAGGAAAGGAGATTGATCGTGGGGGGACTGGACTCTTGGCCGGTGAGAGACTCCGAGTTAAGTGCCCACTAATGCGCTTTTGCTTCCAAAACGTATAATAGCACTTAAGGTGAAGTCTTGTAAGTGGCAGTGTGTTCCCAGTTAAGGAAAGTATATAAACAGGGGCTGACTCGAGGCAGGTTGGAGACACTGAGTTACATGCGCGCCAATACGCTTTTGCTTCCAAAACATATAATCGCACTTAAGGTGAAGTCCCATAAGCGGCCGGGTGTTCCCATTTCAGGAAAGAACTTAGAAACAGGCCAGACTAGAAGCCAACTGGATACTCTGAGTTTAGTGCAATTCCTCTCCCTTATGCCTCCAAAACGTATAATCGCCCTTACGTTGAAGTCTCAATAGTGGCAGTGTTTACCCAGAAAGGAAAGGAGATTGAACATGGGCAGAATGGACTCTTGGCCGGTGAGACACTCCGAGTTAAGTGCCCACCAATGCGCTTTTGCTTCCAAAACGTATAATAGCACTTAAGGTGAAGTCTTGTAAGTGGCAGTGTGTTCCCAGTTAAGGAAAGTATATAGAACAGGGGCTGACTCTACCCACGTTGGAGACTCTGTGTTAAGTGCTCGCCAATGCGCTTTTGCTTACAAAACATATAATCGCACTTAAGGTGAAGTCCCATAAGCGGCCGGGTGTTCCCATTTCAGGAAAGAACTTAGAACCAGGCCAGACTAGAAGCCTGCTGGATACTCTGAGTTTAGTGCAAGTGCAGTCCCTTATGCTTCCAAAACGTATAATCGCTCTTAAGGTGAAATCTCCTAAGTGCCAGTGTTTACCCAGAAAGGAAGGGATATTGAACAAGGGTGGTCTGGACTCTAGGCCGGTGGGAGACTGAGTTAAGTGCCCGCCAATGCGCTTTTACTTCCAAATCTTATAATAGCACTTAAGGTGAAGTCTTGTAAGTGGCAGTGTGTTCCCACTTAAGGAAAGTATATAGAACAGGGGCTGACTCTAGGCAGGTTAGAGACACTGAGTTACGTGCGCGCCAATGCGCTTTTGCTTCCAAAATATATAGTAGCACTTAAGGTGAAGTCTTGTAAGTGTAAGTGTTTTCCCAGTTAAGGAAAGTATATAGAACAGGGCCTGACTCTAGGCACGTTGGTGACTCTGAGTTAAGTGCTCCCCAATGCGCTTTTGCTTCCAAAACATATAATCGCACTTAAGGTGAAGTTCCATAAGCGGCCGGGTGTTCCCATTTCAGGAAACAACTTAGAACCAGGGCAGACTAGAAGCTAGTTGGATATTCTGAGTTTAGTGCAAGTTGAGTCCCTTATGCTTCCAAAACGTATAATCGCAATTAAGGTGAAGTCCCATAAGCGGCCGGGTGTTCCCATTTCGGGAAAGAACTTAGAAACAGAACAGACTAGAAGCCAGCTGGATACACTGAGTTTAGTGCAAGTCCAGTCCCTTATGCTTCCAAAACGTACTTAAGATGAAGTCTCAAAGCGGAAGTGTTTACGCAGAAAGGAAAGGAGATTGAACAAGGGCGGACTGGACTATTGGCCGGTGAGAGACTCCGAGTTAAGTGCCCACCAATGTGCTTTTGCTTCCAAAACGTATAATAGCACTTAAGGTGAAGTCTTGTAAGTGGCAGTGTGTTCCCAGTTAAGGAAAGTATATAGAACAGGGGCTGACTCGAGGCAGGTTGGAGACACTGAGTTACGTGCGCGCCAATGCGCTTTTGCTTCCAAAACGTAGAGTAACACTTAAGGTGAAGTCTTGTAAGTGTCAGTGTTTTCCCAGTTAAGGAAAATTTATAGAAGAGGGGCTGACTCTAGGCAGGTTGGAGACACTGAGTTACATGCGCGCCAATGCGCTTTTGCTTCCAAAACGTTTAGTAGGACATAAGGTGAAGTCTTGTAAGTGTCAGTGTTTTCCCAGTTAAGGAAAGTATATAGAACAGGGGCTGACTCTAGGCAGGTTGGAGACACTGAGTTACGTGCGCGCCAATGCGCTTTTGCTTCCAAAATGTATAGTAGCACTTAAGATGAAGTCTTTTAAGTGTCAGTGTTTTCCCAGTTAAGGAAAGTATATAGAACAGGGGTTGACTCTAGGCACGTTGGAGACTCTGATTTAAGTGCTCGCCAATGCGCTTTTGCTTCCAAAACATATAATCGCACTTAAGGTGAAGTCCCATAAGCGGCCGGGTGTTCCCATTTCAGGAAAGAACTTAGAACCAGGCCAGACTAGAAGCCAGCTGGATACTCTGAGTTTAGTGCAAGTCCAGTCCCTCATGCTTCCAAAACGTATAATCGCACTTATGGTGAAATCTCCTAATTGGCAGTGTTTACCCAGAAAGGAAGGGATATTGAACAAGGGTGGTCTGGATTCTAGGCCGGTGGGAGACTGAGTTAAGTGCCCGCCAATGCGCTTTTCCTTCCAAAACGTATAGTAGGACTTAAGGTGAAGTCTTGTAAGTGTCAGTGTTTTCCCAGATAAGGAAAGTATATAGAGCAGGGGCTGACTCTAGGCAGGTTGGAGACACTGACTTACATGCGCGCCAATGCGATTTTGATTCCAAAACGTATAGTAGGACTTAAGGTGAAGTCTTGTTAGTGTCAGTGTTTTCCCAGTTAAGGAAAGTACATAGAATAGGGGCTGACTCTAGGCAGTTTGGAGACACTGAGTTACGTGAGCGCCAATGAGCTTTTGCTTCCAAAACATATAATCGCACTTAAGGTGAAGTCCCATAAGCGGCCGGGTGTTCCCATTTCAGGAAACGACTTAGAACCAGGCCAGACTAGATGCCAGCTGGATACTCTGAGTTTAGTGCAAGTCCAGTCCCTTATGCATTCAAAACGTATAATCGCCCTTAAGGTGAAGTCTCAATAGTGGCAGTGTTTACCCAGAAAGGAAAGGAGATTGATCGTGGGGGGACTGGACTCTTGGCCGGTGAGAGACTCCGAGTTAAGTGCCCACTAATGCGCTTTTGCTTCCAAAACGTATAATAGCACTTAAGGTGAAGTCTTGTAAGTGGCAGTGTGTTCCCAGTTAAGGAAAGTATATAAACAGGGGCTGACTCGAGGCAGGTTGGAGACACTGAGTTACATGCGCGCCAATACGCTTTTGCTTCCAAAACATATAATCGCACTTAAGGTGAAGTCCCATAAGCGGCCGGGTGTTCCCATTTCAGGAAAGAACTTAGAAACAGGCCAGACTAGAAGCCAACTGGATACTCTGAGTTTAGTGCAATTCCTGTCCCTTATGCCTCCAAAACGTATAATCGCCCTTAAGTTGAAGTCTCAATAGTGGCAGTGTTTACCCAGAAAGGAAAGGAGATTGAACATGGGCAGAATGGACTCTTGGCCGGTGAGACACTCCGAGTTAAGTGCCCACCAATGCGCTTTTGCTTCCAAAACGTATAATAGCACTTAAGGTGAAGTCTTGTAAGTGGCAGTGTGTTCCCAGTTAAGGAAAGTATATAGAACAGGGGCTGACTCTAGGCAGGTTGGAGACACTGAGTTACATGCGCGCCAATACGCTTTTGCTTCCAAAACATATAATCGCACTTAAGGTGAAGTCCCATAAGCGGCCGGGTGTTCCCATTTCAGGAAAGAACTTAGAACGAGGCCAGACTAGAAGCCAGCTGGATACTCTGAGTTTAGTGCAAGTCCAGTCCCTTATGCTTTCAAAACGTATAATCGCCCTTAAGGTGAAGTCTCAATAGTGGCAGTGTTTACCCAGAAAGGAAAGGAGATTGATCGTGGGGGGACTGGACTCTTGGCCGGTGAGAGACTTCGAGTTAAGTGCCCACTAATGCGCTTTTGCTTCCAAAACGTATAATAGCACTTAAGGTGAAGTCTTGTAAGTGGCAGTGTGTTCCCAGTTAAGGAAAGTATATAGAACAGGGGCTAACTCGAGGCAGGTTGGAGACACTGAGTTACATGCGCGCCAATACGCTTTTGCTTCCAAAACATATAATCGCACTTAAGGTGAAGTCCCATAAGCGGCCGGGTGTTCCTATTTCAGGAAACAACTTAGAACCAGGGCAGACTAGAAGCCAGTTGGATACTCTGAGTTTAGTGCAAGTGCAGTTTCTTATGCTTCCAAAACGTATAATCGCACTTAAGGTGAAATCTCCTAAGTGCCAGTGTTTACCCAGAATGGAAGGGATATTGAACAAGGGTGGTCTGGACTCTAGGCCTGTGGGAGACTGAGTTAAGTGCCCGACAATGCGCTTTTACTTCCAAAACTTATAATAGCACTTAAGGTGAAGTCTTGTAAGTGTCAGTGTTTTCCCAGTTAAGGAAAGTATATAGAACAGGGGCTGAATCTAGGCAGGCTGGAGACACTGAGTTACGAGCGCGCCAATGCGATTTTGCTTCCAAAACGTATAGTAGCACTTAAGGTGAAGTCTTGTAAGTGTCAGTGTTTTCCCAGTTAAGGAAAGTATATAGAACAGGGGCTGACTCTAGGCAGGTTTGAGACACTGAGTTACGTGAGCACCAATGCGCTTTTGCTTCCAAAGCATATAATCGCACTTAAGGTGAAGTCCCATAAGCGGCCGGGTGTTCCCATTTCAGGAAAGAACTTAGAACCAGGGCAGAATAGAAGCCAGCTGGATACTCTGAGTTTAGTGCAAGTGCAGTCCCTTATGCTCCCAAAACGTATAATCGCACTTAAGTTGAAATCTCCTAAGTGCCAGTGTTTACCCAGAAAGGAAGGGATATTGAACAAGTGTGGTCTGGACTCTAGGCCGGTGAGAGACTCCGAGTTAAGTGCCCGCCAATGCGCTTTTACTTCCAAAACGTATAATAGCACTTAACGTGAAGTCTTGTAAGTGGCAGTGTGTTCCCAGTTAAGGAAAGTATATAGAAGAGGGGCTGACTCTAGGCAGGTTGGAGACACTGAGTTACGTGCGCGCCAATGCGCTTTTGCTTCCAAAACTATAGTAGGACTTAAGGTGAAGTCTTGTAAGTGTCAGTGTTTTCCCAGTTAAGGAAAGTATATAGAACAGGGGCTGACTCTAGGCAGGTTGGAGACTCTGATTTAAGTGCTCGCCAATGCGCTTTTGCTTCCAAAACATATAATCGCACTTAAGGTGAAGTCCCATAAGCGGCCGGGTGTTCCCATTTCAGGAAAGAACTTAGAACCAGGCCAGACTAGAAGCCAACTGGATACTCTGATTTTAGTGCAAGTCCAGTCCCTTATGCTTCCAAAACGTATAATCACCCTTAAGTTGAAGTCTCAATAGTGGCAGTGTTTACCCAGAAAGGAAAGGAGATTGAACATCGGCGGAATGGACTCTTGGCCGGTGAGAGACTCCGAGTTAAGTGCCCACAAATGCGCTTTTGCTTCCAAAACGTAAAATAGCACTTAAGGTGAAGTCTTGTAAGTGGCAGTGTGTTCCCAGTTAAGGAAAGTATACAGAACAGGGGCTGACTCTAGACAGGTTGGAGACACTGAGTTGTGTGAGCGCCAATGAGCTTTTGCTTCCAAAACATATAATCGCACTTAAGGTGAAGTCCCATAAGCGGCCGGTTGTTCCCATTTCAGGAAACGACGTAGAACCAGGGCAGACTAGAAGCCAGTTGGATACTCTGAGTTTAGTGCAAGTGCAGTCCCTTATAATTCCAAAACGTATAATCGCACTTAAGGTGAAATCTCCTAATTGGCAGTGTTTACCCAAAGAGGAAGGGATATTGTACAAGCGTGGTCTGGACTCTAGCCCGGTGGAAGACTGAGTTAAGTGCCCGCCAATGTGCTTTTACCTCCAAAACTTATAATACTACTTAAGGTGAAGTTTTGTAAGTGGCAGTGTGTTCCCAGTTAAGGAAAGTATATAGAACAGGGGCTGACCCTAGGCAGGTTGGAGACACTGAGTTTCGTGCGCGCCAATGCGCTTTTGCTTCCAAAACGTATAGTAGCACTTAAGGTGAAGTCTTGTGTCAGTGTTTCCCAGTTAAGGAAAGTATATAGAACAGGGCCTGACTCTAGGCACGTTCGAGACTCTGAGTTAAGTGCTCGCCAATGCGCTTTTGCTTCCAAAACATATACTCGCACTTAAGGTGAAGTCCCATAAGCGGCCGGGTGTTCCCATTTCAGGAAAGAACTTAGAACCAGGCCAGACTAGAAGCCAGCTGGATACTCTGAGTTTAGTGCAAGTCCAGTCCCTTATGCTTCCAAAACGTATAATCGCCCTTAAGGTGAAGTCTCAATAGTGGCAGTGTTTACCCAGAAAGGAAAGGAGATTGAACATGGGCGGACTGGACTCTTGGCAGGTGAGAGACTCGAGTTAAGTGCCCACCAATGCGCTTTGGCTTCCAAAACGTATAGTAGCACTTAAGGTGAAGTCTTGTAAGTGTCAGTGTTTTCCCAGTTAAGGAAAGTATATAGAACAGGGGCTGATTCTAGGCACGTTGGAGACTCTGAGTTAAGTGCTCGCCAATGCGCTTTTGCTTCCAAAATATATAATCGCACTTAACGTGAAGTCCCATAAGCGGCCGGGTGTTCCCATTTCAGGAAACAACTTAGAACCAGGGCAGACTAGAAGCCTGTTGGATACTCTGAGTTGAGTGCAAGTGCAGTCCCTTATACTTCCAAAATGTATAATCGCCCTTAAGTTGAAGTCTCAATAGTGGCAGTGTTTACCCAGAAAGGAAAGGAGATTGAACATGGGCGGACTGGACTCTTGGCCGGTGAGAGACTCCGAGTTAAGTGCCCACCAATGCGCTTTTGCTTCCAAAACGTATAATAGCACTTAACGTGAAGTCTTGTAAGTGGCAGTGTGTTCCCAGTTAAGGAAATTATATAGAACAGGGGCTGACTCTAGGCAGGTTGGAGACACTGAGTTACGTGAGCGCCAATGCGCTTTTGCTTCCAAAACATATAATCGCACTTAAGGTGAAGTCCTATAAGCGGCCGGGTGTTCCCATTTCAGGAAAGAACTTAGAACCAGGGCAGAATAGAAGCCAGCTGGATACTCTGAGTTTAGTGCAAGTGCAGTCCCTTATGCTTCCAAAACTTATAATCGCACTTAAGGTGAAATCTCCTAAGTGCCAGTGTTTACCCAGAAAGGAAGGGATATTGAACAAGGGTGGTCTGGACTCTAGGCCGGTGAGAGACTCCGAGTTAAGTGCCCGCCAATGCGCTTTTACTTCCAAAACGGATAATAGCACTTAACGTGAAGTCTTGTAAGTGGCAGTGTGTTCCCAGTTAAGGAAAGTATATAGAACAGGGGCTGACTCTAGGCAGGTTGGAGACACTGAGTTACGTGCGCGCCAATGCGCTTTTGCTTCCAAAACTATAGTAGGACTTAAGGTGAAGTCTTGTAAGTGTCAGGGTTTTCCCAGTTAAGGAAAGTATATAGAACAGGGGCTGACTCTAGGCAGGTTGGAGACACTGAGTTACGTGCGCGCCAATGCGCTTTTGCTTCCAAAAGGTATAGTAGCACTTAAGTTGAAGTCTTGTAAGTGTCAGTGTTTTCCCAGTTAAGGAAAGTATATAGAACAGGGGCTGACTCTAGGCACGTTGGAGACTCTGATTTAAGTGCTCACCAATGCGCTTTTGCTTCCAAAACATATAATCGCACTTAAGGTGAAGTCCCATAAGCGACCGGGTGTTCCCATTTCAGGAAAGAACTTTGAACCAGGGCAGACAAGAAGCCAGTTGGATACTCTGAGTTTAGTGCAAGTGTAGTCCCTTATAATTCCAAAACATATAATCGCACTTAAGGTGAAATCTCCTAATCGGCAGTGTTTACCCATAAAGGAAGGGATATTGTACAAGCATGGTCTGGACTTTAGGCCGGTGGGAGACTGAGTTAAGTGCCCGCCAAAGCGCTTTTACTTCCAAAACTTATAATAGCACTTAAGGTGAAGTCTTGTAAGTGGCAGTGTGTTCCCAGTTAAGGAAAGTATATAGAACAGGGGCTGACTCTAGGCAGGTTGGAGACACTGAGTTTCGTGCGCGCCAATGCGCTTTTGCTTCCAAAACGTATAGTAGCACTTAAGGTGAAGTCTTCTGTCAGTGTTTTCCCAGTTAAGGAAAGTATATAGAACAGGCCCTGACTCTAGGCACGTTCGAGACTCTGAGTTAAGTGCTCGCCAATGCGCTTTTGCTTCCAAAACATATACTCGCACTTAAGGTGAAGTCCCATAAGCGGCCGGGTGTTCCCATTTCAGGAAAGAACTTGGAACCAGGCCAGACTAGATGCCAGCTGGATACTCTGAGTTTAGTGCAAGTCCAGTCCCTTATGCTTCCAAAACGTATAATCGCCCTTAAGGTGAAGTCTCAATAGTGGCAGTGTTTACCCAGAAAGGAAAGGAGATTGAACATGGGCGGACTGGACTCTTGGCCGGTGAGAGACTCCGAGTTAAGTGCCCACCAATGCGCTTTTGCTTCCAAAACGTATAAGAGCACTTAAGGTGAAGTCTTGTAAGTGGCAGTGTGTTCCCAGTTAAGGAAATTATATAGAACAGGGGCTGACTCTAGGCAGGTTGGAGACACTGAGTTACGTGCGCGCCAGTGTGCTTTCGCTTCCAAAACATATAGTAGCACTTAAGGTGAATTCTTGTAAGTGTCACTGTGTTCCCAGTTAAGGAAAGTGTATACAACAGGGGCTGACTCTAGGCAGGTTGGAGACACTGAGTTACGTGCGCGCCAATGCGCTTTTGTTTCCAAAACGTATAGTAGCACTTAAGGTGAAGTCTTGTAAGTGTCGGTGTTTTCCCATTTAAGGAAAGTATATAGAACAGGGGCTGACTCTAGGCACGTTGGAGACTCTGAGTTAAGTGCTCGCCAATGCGCTTTTGCTTCCAAAACATATAATCGCACTTAAGGTGAAGTCCCATAAGCGGCCGGGTATTCCCATTTCAGGAAACAACTTAGAAACAGGGCAGACTAGAATCCAGTTGGATACTCTGAGTTTAGTGCAAGTGCAGTCCCTTATATTTACAAAACGTATAATCGCACTTAAGGTGAAATCTCCTAAGTGCCAGTGTTTACCCAGAAAGGAAGGGATAATGAACAAGAGTGGTCTGGACTCTAGGCCGGTGGGAGACTGAGTTAAGTGCCCGCCAATGCAATTTTACTTCCAAAACTTATAATAGAACTTAAGGTGAAGTCTTGTAAATGTCAGTGTGTTCCCAGTTAAGGAAAGAATATAGAACAGGGGCTGACTCTAGGCAGGTAGGAGACACTGAGTTACGTGAGAGCCAATGTGCTTTTGCTTCCAAAACGTATAGTAGCACTTAAGGTGAAGTCTTGTAAGTGTCAGTGTTTTCCCAGTTAAGGAATGTATATAGAACAGGGGCTGACTCTAGGCATGTTGGAGACACTGAGTTACGTGCGTGCCAATGCGCTTTTGCTTCCAAAACATATAGTAGCACTTAAGGTGAAGTCTTGTAAGTGCCAGTGTTTTCCCAGTTAAGGAAAGTATATAGAACAGGGGCTGACTCTAGGCAGGTTGGAGACACTGAGTTACGTGAGCGCCAATGCGCTTTTGCTTCCAAAATATATAAGCGGCCATGTGTTCCCATTTCACGAAACAACTTAGAACCAGGGCAGACTAGAAGCCAGTTGGATACTCTGAGTTTAGTGCAAGTTCAGTCCCTTATGCTTCCAAAACGTATAATCGCACTTAAGATGAAATCTCCTAAGTGCCAGTGTTTATCCAGAAAGGAAGGGATATTGAACAAGGGTGGTCTGAACTCTAAGCCTGTGGGAGACAGAGTTAAGTGCCCGCCAATGCGCTTTTGCTTCCAAAACGTAGAATAGCACTTAAGGTGAAGTCTTGTAAGTGCCAGTGTTTTCCCAGTTAAGGAAAGTATATAGAACAGGGGCTGACTCTAGGCAGGTTGGAGACACTGAATTACGTGCGTGCCAATGCGCTTTTGCTTCCAAAACGTATAGTAGCACTTAAGGTGAAATCTTGTAAGTGTCAGTGTTTTCCGAGTTAAGGGAAGTATATAGAACAGGGGCAGACTCTAGGCACGTTGGAGACTCTGAGTTAAATGCTCGCCAATGCGCTTTTGCTTCCAAAACATATAATCGCACTTAAGGTGAAGTCCCATAAGCGGCCGGGTGTTCCCATTTCAGGAAAGAACTTAGAAACAGGCCACACGAGAAGCCAGCTGGATACTCTGAGTTTAGTGCAAGTCCAGTCCCTTATGCTTCCAAAAAGTATAATCGCCCTTAAGGTGAAGTCTCAATAGTGGCAGTGTTTACCCAGAAAGGAAAGGAGATTGAACAAGGGTGGACTGGATTCCTGGACGGTGAGAGACACCGAGTTAAGTGCCCACCAATGCGCTTTTGCTTCCAAAACGTAGAATAGAACTTAAGGTGAAGTCTTGTAAGTGTCAGTGTTTTCCCAGTTAAGGAAGGTTTATAGAACAGGGGCTGACTCTAGGCAGGTTGGAGGCACTGAGTTACGTGCGCGCCAATGCGCTTTCGCTTCCAAAACGTATAGTACCACTTAAGGTGAAGTCTTATAAGTGGCAGTGTGTTCCCAATTAAGGAAAGTGTATACAACAGGGGCTGACTCTAGGCAGGTTGGAGACACTGAGTTACGTGAGCGCCAATGCGCTTTTGCTTCCAAAACATATAATCGCACTTAACGTGAATTCTTGTAAGTGTCAGTGTTTTCCCAGTTAAGGAAAGTATATAGAAAAGGGGCTGACTCTAGGCAGGTTGGAGACACAGAGTTACGTGAGAGCCAATGCGCTTTTGCTTCCAAAACGTATAGTAGCACTTAAGGTGAAGTCTTGTAAGTGTCAGTGTTTTCCCAGTTAAGGAAAGTACATAGAACAGGGGCTGACTCTAGGCATGTTGGACACACTGAGTTACGTGCGTGCCAATGCGCTTTTGCTTCCAAAACATATAGTAGCACTAAAAGTGAAGTCTTGTAAGTGCCAGTGTTTTCCCAGTTAAGGAAAGTATATAGAACAGGGGCTGACTCTAGGCAGGTTGGAGACACTGAGTTACGTGCGCGCCAATGCGCTTTTGCTTCCAAAACGTATAGTAGCACTTAAGGTGAAGTCTTGTAAGTGGCAGTGTGTTCCCAGTTAAGGAAAGTGTATACAACAGGGGCTGATTCTAGGCAGGTTGGAGACACTGTTACGTGAGCGCCAATACGCTTTTGCTTCCAAAACATATAATCTCACTTAAGGTGAAGTCTTGTAAGTGTCAGTGTTTTCCCAGTTAAGGAAAGTATATAGAACAGGGGCTGACTCTATGCAGGTTGGAGACACTGAGTTACGTGAGAGCCAATGCGCTTTTGCTTCCAAAACGTATAGTAGCACTTAAGGTGAAGTCTTGTAAGTGTCAGTGTTTTCCCAGTTAAGGAAAGTATATAGAACAGGGGCTGACTCTAGGCACGTTGGAGCCTCTGAGTTAAGTGCTCGCCAATGCGCTTTTGCTTCCAAAACATATAATCGCACTTAAGGTGAAGTCCCATAAGCGGCCGGGTGTTCCCATTTCAGGAAAGAACTTAAAACGAGGCCAGACTAGAAGCCAGCTGGATACTCTGAGTTTAGTGCAAGTCCAGTCCCTTATGCTTTCAAAACGTATAATCGCCCTTAAGGTGAAGTCTCAATAGTGGCAGTGTTTACCCAGAAAGGAAAGGAGATTGATCGTGGGGGGACTGGACTCTTGGCCGGTGAGAGACTTCGAGTTAAGTGCCCACTAATGCGCTTTTGCTTCCAAAACGTATAATAGCACTTAAGGTGAAGTCTTGTAAGTGGCAGTGTGTTCCCAGTTAAGGAAAGTATATAGAACAGGGGCTAACTCGAGGCAGGTTGGAGACACTGAGTTACATGCGCGCCAATACGCTTTTGCTTCCAAAACATATAATCGCACTTAAGGTGAAGTCCCATAAGCGGCCGGGTGTTCCTATTTCAGGAAACAACTTAGAACCAGGGCAGACTAGAAGCCAGTTGGATACTCTGAGTTTAGTGCAAGTGCAGTTTCTTATGCTTCCAAAACGTATAATCGCACTTAAGGTGAAATCTCCTAAGTGCCAGTGTTTACCCAGAATGGAAGGGATATTGAACAAGGGTGGTCTGGACTCTAGGCCTGTGGGAGACTGAGTTAAGTGCCCGACAATGCGCTTTTACTTCCAAAACTTATAATAGCACTTAAGGTGAAGTCTTGTAAGTGTCAGTGTTTTCCCAGTTAAGGAAAGTATATAGAACAGGGGCTGAATCTAGGCAGGCTGGAGACACTGAGTTACGAGCGCGCCAATGCGATTTTGCTTCCAAAACGTATAGTAGCACTTAAGGTGAAGTCTTGTAAGTGTCAGTGTTTTCCCAGTTAAGGAAAGTATATAGAACAGGGGCTGACTCTAGGCAGGTTTGAGACACTGAGTTACGTGAGCACCAATGCGCTTTTGCTTCCAAAGCATATAATCGCACTTAAGGTGAAGTCCCATAAGCGGCCGGGTGTTCCCATTTCAGGAAAGAACTTAGAACCAGGGCAGAATAGAAGCCAGTTGGATACTCTGAGTTTAGTGCAAGTGCAGTCCCTTATGCTTCCAAAACGTATAATCGCACTTAAGTTGAAATCTCCTAAGTGCCAGTGTTTACCCAGAAAGGAAGGGATATTGAACAAGTGTGGTCTGGACTCTAGGCCGGTGAGAGACTCCGAGTTAAGTGCCCGCCAATGCGCTTTTACTTCCAAAACGTATAATAGCACTTAACGTGAAGTCTTGTAAGTGGCAGTGTGTTCCCAGTTAAGGAAAGTATATAGAAGAGGGGCTGACTCTAGGCAGGTTGGAGACACTGAGTTACGTGCGCGCCAATGCGCTTTTGCTTCCAAAACTATAGTAGGACTTAAGGTGAAGTCTTGTAAGTGTCAGTGTTTTCCCAGTTAAGGAAAGTATATAGAACAGGGGCTGACTCTAGGCAGGTTGGAGACTCTGATTTAAGTGCTCGCCAATGCGCTTTTGCTTCCAAAACATATAATCGCACTTAAGGTGAAGTCCCATAAGCGGCCGGGTGTTCCCATTTCAGGAAAGAACTTAGAACCAGGCCAGACTAGAAGCCAACTGGATACTCTGATTTTAGTGCAAGTCCAGTCCCTTATGCTTCCAAAACGTATAATCGCCCTTAAGTTGAAGTCTCAATAGTGGCAGTGTTTACCCAGAAAGGAAAGGAGATTGAACATCGGCGGAATGGACTCTTGGCCGGTGAGAGACTCCGAGTTAAGTGCCCACAAATGCGCTTTTGCTTCCAAAACGTAAAATAGCACTTAAGGTGAAGTCTTGTAAGTGGCAGTGTGTTCCCAGTTAAGGAAAGTATATAGAACAGGGGCTGACTCTAGGCAGGTTGGAGACACTGAGTTGTGTGAGCGCCAATGAGCTTTTGCTTCCAAAACATATAATCGCACTTAAGGTGAAGTCCCATAAGCGGCCGGTTGTTCCCATTTCAGGAAACGACTTAGAACCAGGGCAGACTAGAAGCCAGTTGGATACTCTGAGTTTAGTGCAAGTGCAGTCCCTTATAATTCCAAAACGTATAATCGCACTTAAGGTGAAATCTCCTAATTGGCAGTGTTTACCCAAAGAGGAAGGGATATTGTACAAGCGTGGTCTGGACTCTAGCCCGGTGGAAGAATGAGTTAAGTGCCCGCCAATGTGCTTTTACCTCCAAAACTTATAATACTACTTAAGGTGAAGTTTTGTAAGTGGCAGTGTGTTCCCAGTTAAGGAAAGTATATAGAACAGGGGCTGACCCTAGGCAGGTTGGAGACACTGAGTTTCGTGCGTGCCAATGCGCTTTTGCTTCCAAAACGTATAGGAGCACTTAAGGTGAAGTCTTGTGTCAGTGTTTTCCCAGTTAAGGAAAGTATATAGAACAGGGCCTGACTCTAGGCACGTTCGAGACTCTGAGTTAAGTGCTCGCCAATGCGCTTTTGCTTCCAAAACATATACTCGCACTTAAGGTGAAGTCCCATAAGCGGCCGGGTGTTCCCATTTCAGGAAAGAACTTAGAACCAGGCCAGACTAGAAGCCAGCTGGATACTCTGAGTTTAGTGCAAGTCCAGTCCCTTATGCTTCCAAAACGTATAATCGCCCTTAAGGTGAAGTCTCAATAGTGGCAGTGTTTACCCAGAAAGGAAAGGAGATTGAACATGGGCGGACTGGACTCTTGGCCGGTGAGAGACTCGAGTTAAGTGCCCACCAATGCGCTTTGGCTTCCAAAACGTATAGTAGCACTTAAGGTGAAGTCTTGTAAGTGTCAGTGTTTTCCCAGTTAAGGAAAGTATATAGAACAGGGGCTGATTCTAGGCACGTTGGAGACTCTGAGTTAAGTGCTCGCCAATGCGCTTTTGCATCCAAAATATATAATTGCACTTAACGTGAAGTCCCATAAGCGGCCGGGTGTTCCCATTTCAGGAAACAACTTAGAACCAGGGCAGACTAGAAGCCTGTTGGATACTCTGAGTTGAGTGCAAGTGCAGTCCCTTATACTTCCAAAACGTATAATCGCACTTAAGGTGAAATCTCCTAGTGCCAGTGTTTACCCAGAAAGGAAGGGATATTGAAGAAGGGTGGTCTGGACTCTAGGCCGGTGGGAGACTGAGTTAAGAGCCCGCCAATGAGCTTTTGCTTCCAAAACGTATAATAGCACTTAAGGTGAAGTCTTGAAAGTGGCAGTGTGTTCCCAGTTAAGGAAAGTATATAGAACAGGGGCTGACTCTAGGCAGGTTGGAGACACTGAGTTACGTGCGCGCCAATGCGCTTTTGCTTCCAAAACGTATAGTAGCACTTAAGGTGAAGTCCTGTAAGTGTCAGTGTTTTCCAAGTTAAGGAAAGTGTATAGAACAGGGGCTGACTCTAGGCACGTTGTAGACTCTGAGTTAAGTTCTCGCCAATGCGCTTTTGCTTCCAAAACATATAATCGCACTTAAGGTGAAGTCCCATAAGCATCCGGGTGTTCCCATTTCAGGAAAGAACTTAGAACCAGGCCAGACTGGAAGCCAGCTGGATACTCTGAGTTTAGTGCAAGTCCATGCCCATATGCTTCCAAAACGTATAATCGCCCTAAAGGTGAAGTCTCAATAGTGGCAGTGTTTACCCAGAAAGAAAGGAGATTGAACATGGGCGGACTGGACTCTTGGCCGGTGAGAGAATCGAGTTAAGTGCCCACCAATGCGCTTTTGCTTCCAAAAGGTATAATAGCACTTAAGGTGAAGTCTTGAAAGTGGCAGTGTGTTCCCAGTTAAGGAAAGTATATAGAACAGGGGCTGACTCTAGGCAGGTTGGAGACACTGAGTTACGTGAGCGCCAATGCGCTTTTGCTTCCAAAACACAAAATCGCACTTAAGGTGAAGTCCCATAAGCGGCCGCGTGTTCCCATTTCAGGAAACAACTTAGAACCAGGCCAGACTAGAAGCCAGTTGGATACTCTGAGTTTAGTGCAAGTTCAGTCCCTTATGTTCCAAAACGTATAATTGCACTTAAGGTGAAATCTCCTAAGTGCCAGTGTTTTCCCAGAAAGGAAGGGATATTGAACAAGGGTGGTCTGGCCTCTAAGACTGCGGGAGAGTGAGTTAAGTGCCCGCCAATGCAATTTTACTTCCAAAACGTATAATAGCACTTAAGGTGAAGTCTTGTAAGTGTCAGTGTTTTCCCAGTTAAGGAAAGAATATAGAAGAGTGGCTGACTCTAGGTAGGTTGGAAACACTGAGTTACATGCGCGCCAATGCGCTTTTGCTTCCAAAACGTATAGTAGCACTTAAGGTGAAGTCTTGTAAGTGTCACTGTTTTCCCAGTTAAGGAAAGTATATAGAAGAGGGGCTGACTCTAGGCAGGTTGGAGACACTGAGTTTCGTGAGAGCCAATGCGCTTTTGCTTCCAAAACGTATAGTAGCACTTAAGGTGAAGTCCCATAAGCGGCCGGGTGTTCCCATTTCAGGAAAGAACTTAGAACCAGGCCAGACTAGAAGCCAGCTGGATACTCTGAGTTTAGTGCAAGTCCAGAACCTTATGCTTGCAAAACGTATAATCCCACTTAAGGTGAAATCTCCTAAGTGCCGGTGTTTACCCAGAAAGGAAGGGATATTGAACAAGGGTGGTCTGGACTCTAAGCCTGTGGGAGACTGAGTTAAGTGCCCGTCAATGCGCTTTTACTTCCAAAACTTATAATAGCACTTAAGGTGAAGTCTTGTAAGTGTCAGTGTTTTCCCAGTTAAGGAAAGTATATAGAACAGGGGCTGAGTCTAGGTAGGTTGGAGACACTGAGTTACGTGCGCGCCAATGCGCTTTTGCTTCCAAAAGGTATAGTAGCACTTAAGGTGAAGTCTTATAAGTGTCAGAGTTTTCCCAGTTAAGGAAAGTATATAGAACAGGGGCTGACTCTAGGCAGGTTGGAGACAATGAGTTACGTGCGCACCAATGAGCTTTTGCTTCCAAAACGTATAGTAGCACTTAAGGTGAAGTCTTGTAAGTGTCAGTGTTTTTCCAGTTAAGGAAAGTATATAGAACAGGGGCTGACTCTAGGCACGTTGGAGAATCTGAGATAAGTTCGCGCCAATGCGCTTTTGCTTCCAAAACATATAATCGCACTTAAGGTGACGTCCCATAAGCGGCCGGGTGTTCCCATTTCAGGAAAGAACTTAGAACCAGGCCAGACAAGAAGCCTACTGGATACTCTGAGTTTAGTGCAAGTCCAGTAACTTATGCTTCCAAAACGTATAATCGCCCTTAAAGTGAAGTCTCAATAGTGGCAGTGTTTACCCAGAAAGGAAAGGAGATTGAACAAGGGCGGACTGGACTCTTGGCCGGTGAGAGACTCCGAGTTAAGTGCCCACTAATGCGCTTTTGCTTCCATAACGTAGAATAGCACTTAAGGTGAAGTATTGTAAGTGGCAGTGTGTTCCCAGTTAAGGAAAGTATATAGAGCAGGGGCTGACTCTAGGCAGGTTGGAGACACTGAGTTACGTGAGCACCAGTGCGCTTTTGCCTCCAAAACATATAATCGCACTTAAGGTGAAGTCCCATAAGCGGCCATGTGTTCCCATTTCAGGAAACAACTTAGAACCAGGGCAGACTAGAAGCCAGTTGGATACTCTGAGTTTAGTGCAAGTTCAGTCCCTTATGCTTCCAAAACGTATAATCGCACTTAAGGTGAAATCTCCTAAGTGCCAGTGTTTACCCAGAAAGGAAGGGATATTGAACAAGGGTGGTCTGGACTCTAAGCCTGTGGGAGACTGAGTTAAGTGCCCTCCAATGCACTTTTACTTCCAAACTTATAATAGCACTTAAGGTGAAGTCTTGTAAGTGTCAGTGTTTTCCCAGTTAAGGAAAGTATATAGAACAGGGGCTTACTCTACGTAGGTTGGAGACACTGAGTTACGTGCGCGCCAATGCGCTGTTGCTTCCAAAACGTATAGTAGCACTTAAGGTGAAGTCTTGTAAGTGTCAATGTTTTCCCAGTTAAGGAAAGTATATAGAACAGGGGCTGACTCTAGGCAGGTAGGAGACAATGAGTTACGTGCGCGTCAATGCGCTTTTGCTTCCAAAACGTATAGTAGCACTTAAGGTGAAGTCTTGTAAGTGTCAGTGTTTTCCCAGTTAAGGAAAGTATATAGAACAAGGCCTGACTCTAGGCACGTTGGAGACTCTGAGTTAAGTGCTCGCCAATGCGCTTTTGCTTCCCAAACATATAATCGCACTTAAGGTGAAGTCCCATAAGCGGCCGCGTGTTCCCATTTCAGGAAAGAACTTAGAACCAGGCCAGACTAGAAGCCAGCTGGATACTCTGAGTTTAGTGCAAGTCCAGTAACTTATGCTTCCAAAACGTATAATCGCCCTTAAGTTGAAGTCTTAATAGTGGCAGTGTTTACCCAGAAAGGAAAGGAGATTGACAAGGGCGGACTGGACTCTTGGCCGGTGAGAGACTCCGAGTTAAGTGCCACCAATGCGCTTTTGCTTCCAAAACGTAGAATAGCACTTAAGGTGAAGTCTTGTAAGTGGCAGTGTGTTCCCAGTTAAGGAAAGTATATAGAACAGGGGCTGACTCTAGGCAGGTTGGAGACACTGAGTTACGTGCGCACCAATGCGCTTTTGCTTCCAAAACGTATAGTAGGACTTAAGGTGAAGTCTTGTAAGTGTCAGTGTTTTCCCAGATAAGGAAAGTATATAGAGCAGGGGCTGACTCTAGGCAGGTTGGAGACACTGACTTACATGCGCGCCAATGCGATTTTGATTCCAAAACGTATAGTAGGACTTAAGGTGAAGTCTTGTTAGTGTCAGTGTTTTCCCAGTTAAGGAAAGTACATAGAATAGGGGCTGACTCTAGGCAGTTTGGAGACACTGAGTTACGTGAGCGCCAATGAGCTTTTGCTTCCAAAACATATAATCGCACTTAAGGTGAAGTCCCATAAGCGGCCGGGTGTTCCCATTTCAGGAAACGACTTAGAACCAGGCCAGACTAGATGCCAGCTGGATACTCTGAGTTTAGTGCAAGTCCAGTCCCTTATGCATTCAAAACGTATAATCGCCCTTAAGGTGAAGTCTCAATAGTGGCAGTGTTTACCCAGAAAGGAAAGGAGATTGATCGTGGGGGGACTGGACTCTTGGCCGGTGAGAGACTCCGAGTTAAGTGCCCACTAATGCGCTTTTGCTTCCAAAACGTATAATAGCACTTAAGGTGAAGTCTTGTAAGTGGCAGTGTGTTCCCAGTTAAGGAAAGTATATAAACAGGGGCTGACTCGAGGCAGGTTGGAGACACTGAGTTACATGCGCGCCAATACGCTTTTGCTTCCAAAACATATAATCGCACTTAAGGTGAAGTCCCATAAGCGGCCGGGTGTTCCCATTTCAGGAAAGAACTTAGAAACAGGCCAGACTAGAAGCCAACTGGATACTCTGAGTTTAGTGCAATTCCTCTCCCTTATGCCTCCAAAACGTATAATCGCCCTTACGTTGAAGTCTCAATAGTGGCAGTGTTTACCCAGAAAGGAAAGGAGATTGAACATGGGCAGAATGGACTCTTGGCCGGTGAGACACTCCGAGTTAAGTGCCCACCAATGCGCTTTTGCTTCCAAAACGTATAATAGCACTTAAGGTGAAGTCTTGTAAGTGGCAGTGTGTTCCAGTTAAGGAAAGTATATAGAACAGGGGCTGACTCTAGGCAGGTTGGAGACACTGAGTTACATGCGCGCCAATACGCTTTTGCTTCCAAAACATATAATCGCACTTAAGGTGAAGTCCCATAAGCGGCCGGGTGTTCCTATTTCAGGAAACAACTTAGAACCAGGGCAGACTAGAAGCCAGTTGGATACTCTGAGTTTAGTGCAAGTGCAGTTTCTTATGCTTCCAAAACGTATAATCGCACTTAAGGTGAAATCTCCTAAGTGCCAGTGTTTACCCAGAATGGAAGGGATATTGAACAAGGGTGGTCTGGACTCTAGGCCTGTGGGAGACTGAGTTAAGTGCCCGACAATGCGCTTTTACTTCCAAAACTTATAATAGCACTTAAGGTGAAGTCTTGTAAGTGTCAGTGTTTTCCCAGTTAAGGAAAGTATATAGAACAGGGGCTGAATCTAGGCAGGCTGGAGACACTGAGTTACGAGCGCGCCAATGCGATTTTGCTTCCAAAACGTATAGTAGCACTTAAGGTGAAGTCTTGTAAGTGTCAGTGTTTTCCCAGTTAAGGAAAGTATATAGAACAGGGGCTGACTCTAGGCAGGTTTGAGACACTGAGTTACGTGAGCACCAATGCGCTTTTGCTTCCAAAGCATATAATCGCACTTAAGGTGAAGTCCCATAAGCGGCCGGGTGTTCCCATTTCAGGAAAGAACTTAGAACCAGGGCAGAATAGAAGCCAGTTGGATACTCTGAGTTTAGTGCAAGTGCAGTCCCTTATGCTTCCAAAACGTATAATCGCACTTAAGTTGAAATCTCCTAAGTGCCAGTGTTTACCCAGAAAGGAAGGGATATTGAACAAGTGTGGTCTGGACTCTAGGCCGGTGAGAGACTCCGAGTTAAGTGCCCGCCAATGCGCTTTTACTTCCAAAACGTATAATAGCACTTAACGTGAAGTCTTGTAAGTGGCAGTGTGTTCCCAGTTAAGGAAAGTATATAGAAGAGGGGCTGACTCTAGGCAGGTTGGAGACACTGAGTTACGTGCGCGCCAATGCGCTTTTGCTTCCAAAACTATAGTAGGACTTAAGGTGAAGTCTTGTAAGTGTCAGTGTTTTCCCAGTTAAGGAAAGTATATAGAACAGGGGCTGACTCTAGGCAGGTTGGAGACTCTGATTTAAGTGCTCGCCAATGCGCTTTTGCTTCCAAAACATATAATCGCACTTAAGGTGAAGTCCCATAAGCGGCCGGGTGTTCCCATTTCAGGAAAGAACTTAGAACCAGGCCAGACTAGAAGCCAACTGGATACTCTGATTTTAGTGCAAGTCCAGTCCCTTATGCTTCCAAAACGTATAATCGCCCTTAAGTTGAAGTCTCAATAGTGGCAGTGTTTACCCAGAAAGGAAAGGAGATTGAACATCGGCGGAATGGACTCTTGGCCGGTGAGAGACTCCGAGTTAAGTGCCCACAAATGCGCTTTTGCTTCCAAAACGTAAAATAGCACTTAAGGTGAAGTCTTGTAAGTGGCAGTGTGTTCCCAGTTAAGGAAAGTATATAGAACAGGGGCTGACTCTAGGCAGGTTGGAGACACTGAGTTGTGTGAGCGCCAATGAGCTTTTGCTTCCAAAACATATAATCGCACTTAAGGTGAAGTCCCATAAGCGGCCGGTTGTTCCCATTTCAGGAAACGACTTAGAACCAGGGCAGACTAGAAGCCAGTTGGATACTCTGAGTTTAGTGCAAGTGCAGTCCCTTATAATTCCAAAACGTATAATCGCACTTAAGGTGAAATCTCCTAATTGGCAGTGTTTACCCAAAGAGGAAGGGATATTGTACAAGCGTGGTCTGGACTCTAGCCCGGTGGAAGAATGAGTTAAGTGCCCGCCAATGTGCTTTTACCTCCAAAACTTATAATACTACTTAAGGTGAAGTTTTGTAAGTGGCAGTGTGTTCCCAGTTAAGGAAAGTATATAGAACAGGGGCTGACCCTAGGCAGGTTGGAGACACTGAGTTTCGTGCGTGCCAATGCGCTTTTGCTTCCAAAACGTATAGGAGCACTTAAGGTGAAGTCTTGTGTCAGTGTTTTCCCAGTTAAGGAAAGTATATAGAACAGGGCCTGACTCTAGGCACGTTCGAGACTCTGAGTTAAGTGCTCGCCAATGCGCTTTTGCTTCCAAAACATATACTCGCACTTAAGGTGAAGTCCCATAAGCGGCCGGGTGTTCCCATTTCAGGAAAGAACTTAGAACCAGGCCAGACTAGAAGCCAGCTGGATACTCTGAGTTTAGTGCAAGTCCAGTCCCTTATGCTTCCAAAACGTATAATCGCCCTTAAGGTGAAGTCTCAATAGTGGCAGTGTTTACCCAGAAAGGAAAGGAGATTGAACATGGGCGGACTGGACTCTTGGCCGGTGAGAGACTCGAGTTAAGTGCCCACCAATGCGCTTTGGCTTCCAAAACGTATAGTAGCACTTAAGGTGAAGTCTTGTAAGTGTCAGTGTTTTCCCAGTTAAGGAAAGTATATAGAACAGGGGCTGATTCTAGGCACGTTGGAGACTCTGAGTTAAGTGCTCGCCAATGCGCTTTTGCATCCAAAATATATAATCGCACTTAACGTGAAGTCCCATAAGCGGCCGGGTGTTCCCATTTCAGGAAACAACTTAGAACCAGGGCAGACTAGAAGCCTGTTGGATACTCTGAGTTGAGTGCAAGTGCAGTCCCTTATACTTCCAAAACGTATAATCGCACTTAAGGTGAAATCTCCTAGTGCCAGTGTTTACCCAGAAAGGAAGGGATATTGAAGAAGGGTGGTCTGGACTCTAGGCCGGTGGGAGACTGAGTTAAGAGCCCGCCAATGAGCTTTTGCTTCCAAAACGTATAATAGCACTTAAGGTGAAGTCTTGAAAGTGGCAGTGTGTTCCCAGTTAAGGAAAGTATATAGAACAGGGGCTGACTCTAGGCAGGTTGGAGACACTGAGTTACGTGCGCGCCAATGCGCTTTTGCTTCCAAAACGTATAGTAGCACTTAAGGTGAAGTCCTGTAAGTGTCAGTGTTTTCCAAGTTAAGGAAAGTGTATAGAACAGGGGCTGACTCTAGGCACGTTGTAGACTCTGAGTTAAGTTCTCGCCAATGCGCTTTTGCTTCCAAAACATATAATCGCACTTAAGGTGAAGTCCCATAAGCATCCGGGTGTTCCCATTTCAGGAAAGAACTTAGAACCAGGCCAGACTGGAAGCCAGCTGGATACTCTGAGTTTAGTGCAAGTCCATGCCCATATGCTTCCAAAACGTATAATCGCCCTAAAGGTGAAGTCTCAATAGTGGCAGTGTTTACCCAGAAAGAAAGGAGATTGAACATGGGCGGACTGGACTCTTGGCCGGTGAGAGAATCGAGTTAAGTGCCCACCAATGCGCTTTTGCTTCCAAAAGGTATAATAGCACTTAAGGTGAAGTCTTGAAAGTGGCAGTGTGTTCCCAGTTAAGGAAAGTATATAGAACAGGGGCTGACTCTAGGCAGGTTGGAGACACTGAGTTACGTGAGCGCCAATGCGCTTTTGCTTCCAAAACACAAAATCGCACTTAAGGTGAAGTCCCATAAGCGGCCGCGTGTTCCCATTTCAGGAAACAACTTAGAACCAGGCCAGACTAGAAGCCAGTTGGATACTCTGAGTTTAGTGCAAGTTCAGTCCCTTATGTTCCAAAACGTATAATTGCACTTAAGGTGAAATCTCCTAAGTGCCAGTGTTTTCCCAGAAAGGAAGGGATATTGAACAAGGGTGGTCTGGCCTCTAAGACTGCGGGAGAGTGAGTTAAGTGCCCGCCAATGCAATTTTACTTCCAAAACGTATAATAGCACTTAAGGTGAAGTCTTGTAAGTGTCAGTGTTTTCCCAGTTAAGGAAAGAATATAGAAGAGTGGCTGACTCTAGGTAGGTTGGAAACACTGAGTTACATGCGCGCCAATGCGCTTTTGCTTCCAAAACGTATAGTAGCACTTAAGGTGAAGTCTTGTAAGTGTCACTGTTTTCCCAGTTAAGGAAAGTATATAGAAGAGGGGCTGACTCTAGGCAGGTTGGAGACACTGAGTTTCGTGAGAGCCAATGCGCTTTTGCTTCCAAAACGTATAGTAGCACTTAAGGTGAAGTCCCATAAGCGGCCGGGTGTTCCCATTTCAGGAAAGAACTTAGAACCAGGCCAGACTAGAAGCCAGCTGGATACTCTGAGTTTAGTGCAAGTCCAGAACCTTATGCTTGCAAAACGTATAATCCCACTTAAGGTGAAATCTCCTAAGTGCCGGTGTTTACCCAGAAAGGAAGGGATATTGAACAAGGGTGGTCTGGACTCTAAGCCTGTGGGAGACTGAGTTAAGTGCCCGTCAATGCGCTTTTACTTCCAAAACTTATAATAGCACTTAAGGTGAAGTCTTGTAAGTGTCAGTGTTTTCCCAGTTAAGGAAAGTATATAGAACAGGGGCTGAGTCTAGGTAGGTTGGAGACACTGAGTTACGTGCGCGCCAATGCGCTTTTGCTTCCAAAAGGTATAGTAGCACTTAAGGTGAAGTCTTATAAGTGTCAGAGTTTTCCCAGTTAAGGAAAGTATATAGAACAGGGGCTGACTCTAGGCAGGTTGGAGACAATGAGTTACGTGCGCACCAATGAGCTTTTGCTTCCAAAACGTATAGTAGCACTTAAGGTGAAGTCTTGTAAGTGTCAGTGTTTTTCCAGTTAAGGAAAGTATATAGAACAGGGGCTGACTCTAGGCACGTTGGAGACTCTGAGATAAGTTCGCGCCAATGCGCTTTTGCTTCCAAAACATATAATCGCACTTAAGGTGACGTCCCATAAGCGGCCGGGTGTTCCCATTTCAGGAAAGAACTTAGAACCAGGCCAGACAAGAAGCCTACTGGATACTCTGAGTTTAGTGCAAGTCCAGTAACTTATGCTTCCAAAACGTATAATCGCCCTTAAAGTGAAGTCTCAATAGTGGCAGTGTTTACCCAGAAAGGAAAGGAGATTGAACAAGGGCGGACTGGACTCTTGGCCGGTGAGAGACTCCGAGTTAAGTGCCCACTAATGCGCTTTTGCTTCCATAACGTAGAATAGCACTTAAGGTGAAGTATTGTAAGTGGCAGTGTGTTCCCAGTTAAGGAAAGTATATAGAGCAGGGGCTGACTCTAGGCAGGTTGGAGACACTGAGTTACGTGAGCACCAGTGCGCTTTTGCCTCCAAAACATATAATCGCACTTAAGGTGAAGTCCCATAAGCGGCCATGTGTTCCCATTTCAGGAAACAACTTAGAACCAGGGCAGACTAGAAGCCAGTTGGATACTCTGAGTTTAGTGCAAGTTCAGTCCCTTATGCTTCCAAAACGTATAATCGCACTTAAGGTGAAATCTCCTAAGTGCCAGTGTTTACCCAGAAAGGAAGGGATATTGAACAAGGGTGGTCTGGACTCTAAGCCTGTGGGAGACTGAGTTAAGTGCCCTCCAATGCACTTTTACTTCCAAACTTATAATAGCACTTAAGGTGAAGTCTTGTAAGTGTCAGTGTTTTCCCAGTTAAGGAAAGTATATAGAACAGGGGCTTACTCTACGTAGGTTGGAGACACTGAGTTACGTGCGCGCCAATGCGCTGTTGCTTCCAAAACGTATAGTAGCACTTAAGGTGAAGTCTTGTAAGTGTCAATGTTTTCCCAGTTAAGGAAAGTATATAGAACAGGGGCTGACTCTAGGCAGGTAGGAGACAATGAGTTACGTGCGCGTCAATGCGCTTTTGCTTCCAAAACGTATAGTAGCACTTAAGGTGAAGTCTTGTAAGTGTCAGTGTTTTCCCAGTTAAGGAAAGTATATAGAACAAGGCCTGACTCTAGGCACGTTGGAGACTCTGAGTTAAGTGCTCGCCAATGCGCTTTTGCTTCCCAAACATATAATCGCACTTAAGGTGAAGTCCCATAAGCGGCCGCGTGTTCCCATTTCAGGAAAGAACTTAGAACCAGGCCAGACTAGAAGCCAGCTGGATACTCTGAGTTTAGTGCAAGTCCAGTAACTTATGCTTCCAAAACGTATAATCGCCCTTAAGTTGAAGTCTTAATAGTGGCAGTGTTTACCCAGAAAGGAAAGGAGATTGACAAGGGCGGACTGGACTCTTGGCCGGTGAGAGACTCCGAGTTAAGTGCCACCAATGCGCTTTTGCTTCCAAAACGTAGAATAGCACTTAAGGTGAAGTCTTGTAAGTGGCAGTGTGTTCCCAGTTAAGGAAAGTATATAGAACAGGGGCTGACTCTAGGCAGGTTGGAGACACTGAGTTACGTGCGCACCAATGCGCTTTTGCTTCCAAAACGTATAGTAGGACTTAAGGTGAAGTCTTGTAAGTGTCAGTGTTTTCCCAGATAAGGAAAGTATATAGAGCAGGGGCTGACTCTAGGCAGGTTGGAGACACTGACTTACATGCGCGCCAATGCGATTTTGATTCCAAAACGTATAGTAGGACTTAAGGTGAAGTCTTGTTAGTGTCAGTGTTTTCCCAGTTAAGGAAAGTACATAGAATAGGGGCTGACTCTAGGCAGTTTGGAGACACTGAGTTACGTGAGCGCCAATGAGCTTTTGCTTCCAAAACATATAATCGCACTTAAGGTGAAGTCCCATAAGCGGCCGGGTGTTCCCATTTCAGGAAACGACTTAGAACCAGGCCAGACTAGATGCCAGCTGGATACTCTGAGTTTAGTGCAAGTCCAGTCCCTTATGCATTCAAAACGTATAATCGCCCTTAAGGTGAAGTCTCAATAGTGGCAGTGTTTACCCAGAAAGGAAAGGAGATTGATCGTGGGGGGACTGGACTCTTGGCCGGTGAGAGACTCCGAGTTAAGTGCCCACTAATGCGCTTTTGCTTCCAAAACGTATAATAGCACTTAAGGTGAAGTCTTGTAAGTGGCAGTGTGTTCCCAGTTAAGGAAAGTATATAAACAGGGGCTGACTCGAGGCAGGTTGGAGACACTGAGTTACATGCGCGCCAATACGCTTTTGCTTCCAAAACATATAATCGCACTTAAGGTGAAGTCCCATAAGCGGCCGGGTGTTCCCATTTCAGGAAAGAACTTAGAAACAGGCCAGACTAGAAGCCAACTGGATACTCTGAGTTTAGTGCAATTCCTCTCCCTTATGCCTCCAAAACGTATAATCGCCCTTACGTTGAAGTCTCAATAGTGGCAGTGTTTACCCAGAAAGGAAAGGAGATTGAACATGGGCAGAATGGACTCTTGGCCGGTGAGACACTCCGAGTTAAGTGCCCACCAATGCGCTTTTGCTTCCAAAACGTATAATAGCACTTAAGGTGAAGTCTTGTAAGTGGCAGTGTATTCCAGTTAAGGAAAGTATATAGAACAGGGGCTGACTCTAGGCAGGTTGGAGACACTGAGTTACATGCGCGCCAATACGCTTTTGCTTCCAAAACATATAATCGCACTTAAGGTGAAGTCCCATAAGCGGCCGGGTGTTCCCATTTCAGGAAAGAACTTAGAACGAGGCCAGACTAGAAGCCAGCTGGATACTCTGAGTTTAGTGCAAGTCCAGTCCCTTATGCTTTCAAAACGTATAATCGCCCTTAAGGTGAAGTCTCAATAGTGGCAGTGTTTACCCAGAAAGGAAAGGAGATTGATCGTGGGGGGACTGGACTCTTGGCCGGTGAGAGACTTCGAGTTAAGTGCCCACTAATGCGCTTTTGCTTCCAAAACGTATAATAGCACTTAAGGTGAAGTCTTGTAAGTGGCAGTGTGTTCCCAGTTAAGGAAAGTATATAGAACAGGGGCTAACTCGAGGCAGGTTGGAGACACTGAGTTACATGCGCGCCAATACGCTTTTGCTTCCAAAACATATAATCGCACTTAAGGTGAAGTCCCATAAGCGGCCGGGTGTTCCTATTTCAGGAAACAACTTAGAACCAGGGCAGACTAGAAGCCAGTTGGATACTCTGAGTTTAGTGCAAGTGCAGTTTCTTATGCTTCCAAAACGTATAATCGCACTTAAGGTGAAATCTCCTAAGTGCCAGTGTTTACCCAGAATGGAAGGGATATTGAACAAGGGTGGTCTGGACTCTAGGCCTGTGGGAGACTGAGTTAAGTGCCCGACAATGCGCTTTTACTTCCAAAACTTATAATAGCACTTAAGGTGAAGTCTTGTAAGTGTCAGTGTTTTCCCAGTTAAGGAAAGTATATAGAACAGGGGCTGAATCTAGGCAGGCTGGAGACACTGAGTTACGAGCGCGCCAATGCGATTTTGCTTCCAAAACGTATAGTAGCACTTAAGGTGAAGTCTTGTAAGTGTCAGTGTTTTCCCAGTTAAGGAAAGTATATAGAACAGGGGCTGACTCTAGGCAGGTTTGAGACACTGAGTTACGTGAGCACCAATGCGCTTTTGCTTCCAAAGCATATAATCGCACTTAAGGTGAAGTCCCATAAGCGGCCGGGTGTTCCCATTTCAGGAAAGAACTTAGAACCAGGGCAGAATAGAAGCCAGCTGGATACTCTGAGTTTAGTGCAAGTGCAGTCCCTTATGCTTCCAAAACGTATAATCGCACTTAAGTTGAAATCTCCTAAGTGCCAGTGTTTACCCAGAAAGGAAGGGATATTGAACAAGTGTGGTCTGGACTCTAGGCCGGTGAGAGACTCCGAGTTAAGTGCCCGCCAATGCGCTTTTACTTCCAAAACGTATAATAGCACTTAACGTGAAGTCTTGTAAGTGGCAGTGTGTTCCCAGTTAAGGAAAGTATATAGAAGAGGGGCTGACTCTAGGCAGGTTGGAGACACTGAGTTACGTGCGCGCCAATGCGCTTTTGCTTCCAAAACTATAGTAGGACTTAAGGTGAAGTCTTGTAAGTGTCAGTGTTTTCCCAGTTAAGGAAAGTATATAGAACAGGGGCTGACTCTAGGCAGGTTGGAGACTCTGATTTAAGTGCTCGCCAATGCGCTTTTGCTTCCAAAACATATAATCGCACTTAAGGTGAAGTCCCATAAGCGGCCGGGTGTTCCCATTTCAGGAAAGAACTTAGAACCAGGCCAGACTAGAAGCCAACTGGATACTCTGATTTTAGTGCAAGTCCAGTCCCTTATGCTTCCAAAACGTATAATCGCCCTTAAGTTGAAGTCTCAATAGTGGCAGTGTTTACCCAGAAAGGAAAGGAGATTGAACATCGGCGGAATGGACTCTTGGCCGGTGAGAGACTCCGAGTTAAGTGCCCACAAATGCGCTTTGGCTTCCAAAACGTATAGTAGCACTTAAGGTGAAGTCTTGTAAGTGTCAGTGTTTTCCCAGTTAAGGAAAGTATATAGAACAGGGGCTGATTCTAGGCACGTTGGAGACTCTGAGTTAAGTGCTCGCCAATGCGCTTTTGCTTCCAAAATATATAATCGCACTTAACGTGAAGTCCCATAAGCGGCCGGGTGTTCCCATTTCAGGAAACAACTTAGAACCAGGGCAGACTAGAAGCCTGTTGGATACTCTGAGTTGAGTGCAAGTGCAGTCCCTTATACTTCCAAAATGTATAATCGCCCTTAAGTTGAAGTCTCAATAGTGGCAGTGTTTACCCAGAAAGGAAAGGAGATTGAACATGGGCGGACTGGACTCTTGGCCGGTGAGAGACTCCGAGTTAAGTGCCCACCAATGCGCTTTTGCTTCCAAAACGTATAATAGCACTTAACGTGAAGTCTTGTAAGTGGCAGTGTGTTCCCAGTTAAGGAAATTATATAGAACAGGGGCTGACTCTAGGCAGGTTGGAGACACTGAGTTACGTGAGCGCCAATGCGCTTTTGCTTCCAAAACATATAATCGCACTTAAGGTGAAGTCCTATAAGCGGCCGGGTGTTCCCATTTCAGGAAAGAACTTAGAACCAGGGCAGAATAGAAGCCAGCTGGATACTCTGAGTTTAGTGCAAGTGCAGTCCCTTATGCTTCCAAAACTTATAATCGCACTTAAGGTGAAATCTCCTAAGTGCCAGTGTTTACCCAGAAAGGAAGGGATATTGAACAAGGGTGGTCTGGACTCTAGGCCGGTGAGAGACTCCGAGTTAAGTGCCCGCCAATGCGCTTTTACTTCCAAAACGGATAATAGCACTTAACGTGAAGTCTTGTAAGTGGCAGTGTGTTCCCAGTTAAGGAAAGTATATAGAACAGGGGCTGACTCTAGGCAGGTTGGAGACACTGAGTTACGTGCGCGCCAATGCGCTTTTGCTTCCAAAACTATAGTAGGACTTAAGGTGAAGTCTTGTAAGTGTCAGTGTTTTCCCAGTTAAGGAAAGTATATAGAACAGGGGCTGACTCTAGGCACGTTGGAGACTCTGATTTAAGTGCTCGCCAATGCGCTTTTGCTTCCAAAACATATAATCGCACTTAAGGTGAAGTCCCATAAGCGACCGGGTGTTCCCATTTCAGGAAAGAACTTTGAACCAGGGCAGACAAGAAGCCAGTTGGATACTCTGAGTTTAGTGCAAGTGTAGTCCCTTATAATTCCAAAACATATAATCGCACTTAAGGTGAAATCTCCTAATCGGCAGTGTTTACCCATAAAGGAAGGGATATTGTACAAGCATGGTCTGGACTTTAGGCCGGTGGGAGACTGAGTTAAGTGCCCGCCAAAGCGCTTTTACTTCCAAAACTTATAATAGCACTTAAGGTGAAGTCTTGTAAGTGGCAGTGTGTTCCCAGTTAAGGAAAGTATATAGAACAGGGGCTGACTCTAGGCAGGTTGGAGACACTGAGTTTCGTGCGCGCCAATGCGCTTTTGCTTCCAAAACGTATAGTAGCACTTAAGGTGAAGTCTTCTGTCAGTGTTTTCCCAGTTAAGGAAAGTATATAGAACAGGCCCTGACTCTAGGCACGTTCGAGACTCTGAGTTAAGTGCTCGCCAATGCGCTTTTGCTTCCAAAACATATACTCGCACTTAAGGTGAAGTCCCATAAGCGGCCGGGTGTTCCCATTTCAGGAAAGAACTTGGACCCAGGCCAGACTAGATGCCAGCTGGATACTCTGAGTTTAGTGCAAGTCCAGTCCCTTATGCTTCCAAAACGTATAATCGCCCTTAAGGTGAAGTCTCAATAGTGGCAGTGTTTACCCAGAAAGGAAAGGAGATTGAACATGGGCGGACTGGACTCTTGGCCGGTGAGAGACTCCGAGTTAAGTGCCCACCAATGCGCTTTTGCTTCCAAAACGTATAAGAGCACTTAAGGTGAAGTCTTGTAAGTGGCAGTGTGTTCCCAGTTAAGGAAATTATATAGAACAGGGGCTGACTCTAGGCAGGTTGGAGACACTGAGTTACGTGCGCGCCAGTGTGCTTTCGCTTCCAAAACATATAGTAGCACTTAAGGTGAATTCTTGTAAGTGTCACTGTGTTCCCAGTTAAGGAAAGTGTATACAACAGGGGCTGACTCTAGGCAGGTTGGAGACACTGAGTTACGTGCGCGCCAATGCGCTTTTGCTTCCAAAACGTATAGTAGCACTTAAGGTGAAGTCTTGTAAGTGTCGGTGTTTTCCCATTTAAGGAAAGTATATAGAACAGGGGCTGACTCTAGGCACGTTGGAGACTCTGAGTTAAGTGCTCGCCAATGCGCTTTTGCTTCCAAAACATATAATCGCACTTAAGGTGAAGTCCCATAAGCGGCCGGGTATTCCCATTTCAGGAAACAACTTAGAAACAGGGCAGACTAGAATCCAGTTGGATACTCTGAGTTTAGTGCAAGTGCAGTCCCTTATATTTACAAAACGTATAATCGCACTTAAGGTGAAATCTCCTAAGTGCCAGTGTTTACCCAGAAAGGAAGGGATAATGAACAAGAGTGGTCTGGACTCTAGGCCGGTGGGAGACTGAGTTAAGTGCCCGCCAATGCAATTTTACTTCCAAAACTTATAATAGAACTTAAGGTGAAGTCTTGTAAGTGTCAGTGTGTTCCCAGTTAAGGAAAGAATATAGAACAGGGGCTGACTCTAGGCAGGTAGGAGACACTGAGTTACGTGAGAGCCAATGTGCTTTTGCTTCCAAAACGTATAGTAGCACTTAAGGTGAAGTCTTGTAAGTGTCAGTGTTTTCCCAGTTAAGGAATGTATATAGAACAGGGGCTGACTCTAGGCATGTTGGAGACACTGAGTTACGTGCGTGCCAATGCGCTTTTGCTTCCAAAACATATAGTAGCACTTAAGGTGAAGTCTTGTAAGTGCCAGTGTTTTCCCAGTTAAGGAAAGTATATAGAACAGGGGCTGACTCTAGGCAGGTTGGAGACACTGAGTTACGTGAGCGCCAATGCGCTTTTGCTTCCAAAATATATAAGCGGCCATGTGTTCCCATTTCACGAAACAACTTAGAACCAGGGCAGACTAGAAGCCAGTTGGATACTCTGAGTTTAGTGCAAGTTCAGTCCCTTATGCTTCCAAAACGTATAATCGCACTTAAGATGAAATCTACTAAGTGCCAGTGTTTATCCAGAAAGGAAGGGATATTGAACAAGGGTGGTCTGAACTCTAAGCCTGTGGGAGACAGAGTTAAGTGCCCGCCAATGCGCTTTTGCTTCCAAAACGTAGAATAGCACTTAAGGTGAAGTCTTGTAAGTGCCAGTGTTTTCCCAGTTAAGGAAAGTATATAGAACAGGGGCTGACTCTAGGCAGGTTGGAGACACTGAATTACGTGCGTGCCAATGCGCTTTTGCTTCCAAAACGTATAGTAGCACTTAAGGTGAAATCTTGTAAGTGTCAGTGTTTTCCGAGTTAAGGGAAGTATATAGAACAGGGGCAGACTCTAGGCACGTTGGAGACTCTGAGTTAAGTGCTCGCCAATGCGCTTTTGCTTCCAAAACATATAATCGCACTTAAGGTGAAGTCCCATAAGCGGCCGGGTGTTCCCATTTCAGGAAAGAACTTAGAAACAGGCCACACGAGAAGCCAGCTGGATACTCTGAGTTTAGTGCAAGTCCAGTCCCTTATGCTTCCAAAAAGTATAATCGCCCTTAAGGTGAAGTCTCAATAGTGGCAGTGTTTACCCAGAAAGGAAAGGAGATTGAACAAGGGTGGACTGGATTCCTGGACGGTGAGAGACACCGAGTTAAGTGCCCACCAATGCGCTTTTGCTTCCAAAACGTAGAATAGAACTTAAGGTGAAGTCTTGTAAGTGTCAGTGTTTTCCCAGTTAAGGAAGGTTTATAGAACAGGGGCTGACTCTAGGCAGGTTGGAGGCACTGAGTTACGTGCGCGCCAATGCGCTTTCGCTTCCAAAACGTATAGTACCACTTAAGGTGAAGTCTTATAAGTGGCAGTGTGTTCCCAATTAAGGAAAGTGTATACAACAGGGGCTGACTCTAGGCAGGTTGGAGACACTGAGTTACGTGAGCGCCAATGCGCTTTTGCTTCCAAAACATATAATCGCACTTAACGTGAATTCTTGTAAGTGTCAGTGTTTTCCCAGTTAAGGAAAGTATATAGAAAAGGGGCTGACTCTAGGCAGGTTGGAGACACAGAGTTACGTGAGAGCCAATGCGCTTTTGCTTCCAAAACGTATAGTAGCACTTAAGGTGAAGTCTTGTAAGTGTCAGTGTTTTCCCAGTTAAGGAAAGTACATAGAACAGGGGCTGACTCTAGGCATGTTGGACACACTGAGTTACGTGCGTGCCAATGGGCTTTTGCTTCCAAAACATATAGTAGCACTAAAAGTGAAGTCTTGTAAGTGCCAGTGTTTTCCCAGTTAAGGAAAGTATATAGAACAGGGGCTGACTCTAGGCAGGTTGGAGACACTGAGTTACGTGCGCGCCAATGCGCTTTTGCTTCCAAAACGTATAGTAGCACTTAAGGTGAAGTCTTGTAAGTGGCAGTGTGTTCCCAGTTAAGGAAAGTGTATACAACAGGGGCTGATTCTAGGCAGGTTGGAGACACTGTTACGTGAGCGCCAATACGCTTTTGCTTCCAAAACATATAATCTCACTTAAGGTGAAGTCTTGTAAGTGTCAGTGTTTTCCCAGTTAAGGAAAGTATATAGAACAGGGGCTGACTCTATGCAGGTTGGAGACACTGAGTTACGTGAGAGCCAATGCGCTTTTGCTTCCAAAACGTATAGTAGCACTTAAGGTGAAGTCTTGTAAGTGTCAGTGTTTTCCCAGTTAAGGAAAGTATATAGAACAGGGGCTGACTCTAGGCACGTTGGAGCCTCTGAGTTAAGTGCTCGCCAATGCGCTTTTGCTTCCAAAACATATAATCGCACTTAAGGTGAAGTCCCATAAGCGGCCGGGTGTTCCCATTTCAGGAAAGAACTTAAAACGAGGCCAGACTAGAAGCCAGCTGGATACTCTGAGTTTAGTGCAAGTCCAGTCCCTTATGCTTTCAAAACGTATAATCGCCCTTAAGGTGAAGTCTCAATAGTGGCAGTGTTTACCCAGAAAGGAAAGGAGATTGATCGTGGGGGGACTGGACTCTTGGCCGGTGAGAGACTTCGAGTTAAGTGCCCACTAATGCGCTTTTGCTTCCAAAACGTATAATAGCACTTAAGGTGAAGTCTTGTAAGTGGCAGTGTGTTCCCAGTTAAGGAAAGTATATAGAACAGGGGCTAACTCGAGGCAGGTTGGAGACACTGAGTTACATGCGCGCCAATACGCTTTTGCTTCCAAAACATATAATCGCACTTAAGGTGAAGTCCCATAAGCGGCCGGGTGTTCCTATTTCAGGAAACAACTTAGAACCAGGGCAGACTAGAAGCCAGTTGGATACTCTGAGTTTAGTGCAAGTGCAGTTTCTTATGCTTCCAAAACGTATAATCGCACTTAAGGTGAAATCTCCTAAGTGCCAGTGTTTACCCAGAATGGAAGGGATATTGAACAAGGGTGGTCTGGACTCTAGGCCTGTGGGAGACTGAGTTAAGTGCCCGACAATGCGCTTTTACTTCCAAAACTTATAATAGCACTTAAGGTGAAGTCTTGTAAGTGTCAGTGTTTTCCCAGTTAAGGAAAGTATATAGAACAGGGGCTGAATCTAGGCAGGCTGGAGACACTGAGTTACGAGCGCGCCAATGCGATTTTGCTTCCAAAACGTATAGTAGCACTTAAGGTGAAGTCTTGTAAGTGTCAGTGTTTTCCCAGTTAAGGAAAGTATATAGAACAGGGGCTGACTCTAGGCAGGTTTGAGACACTGAGTTACGTGAGCACCAATGCGCTTTTGCTTCCAAAGCATATAATCGCACTTAAGGTGAAGTCCCATAAGCGGCCGGGTGTTCCCATTTCAGGAAAGAACTTAGAACCAGGGCAGAATAGAAGCCAGTTGGATACTCTGAGTTTAGTGCAAGTGCAGTCCCTTATGCTTCCAAAACGTATAATCGCACTTAAGTTGAAATCTCCTAAGTGCCAGTGTTTACCCAGAAAGGAAGGGATATTGAACAAGTGTGGTCTGGACTCTAGGCCGGTGAGAGACTCCGAGTTAAGTGCCCGCCAATGCGCTTTTACTTCCAAAACGTATAATAGCACTTAACGTGAAGTCTTGTAAGTGGCAGTGTGTTCCCAGTTAAGGAAAGTATATAGAAGAGGGGCTGACTCTAGGCAGGTTGGAGACACTGAGTTACGTGCGCGCCAATGCGCTTTTGCTTCCAAAACTATAGTAGGACTTAAGGTGAAGTCTTGTAAGTGTCAGTGTTTTCCCAGTTAAGGAAAGTATATAGAACAGGGGCTGACTCTAGGCAGGTTGGAGACTCTGATTTAAGTGCTCGCCAATGCGCTTTTGCTTCCAAAACATATAATCGCACTTAAGGTGAAGTCCCATAAGCGGCCGGGTGTTCCCATTTCAGGAAAGAACTTAGAACCAGGCCAGACTAGAAGCCAACTGGATACTCTGATTTTAGTGCAAGTCCAGTCCCTTATGCTTCCAAAACGTATAATCGCCCTTAAGTTGAAGTCTCAATAGTGGCAGTGTTTACCCAGAAAGGAAAGGAGATTGAACATCGGCGGAATGGACTCTTGGCCGGTGAGAGACTCCGAGTTAAGTGCCCACAAATGCGCTTTTGCTTCCAAAACGTAAAATAGCACTTAAGGTGAAGTCTTGTAAGTGGCAGTGTGTTCCCAGTTAAGGAAAGTATATAGAACAGGGGCTGACTCTAGGCAGGTTGGAGACACTGAGTTGTGTGAGCGCCAATGAGCTTTTGCTTCCAAAACATATAATCGCACTTAAGGTGAAGTCCCATAAGCGGCCGGTTGTTCCCATTTCAGGAAACGACTTAGAACCAGGGCAGACTAGAAGCCAGTTGGATACTCTGAGTTTAGTGCAAGTGCAGTCCCTTATAATTCCAAAACGTATAATCGCACTTAAGGTGAAATCTCCTAATTGGCAGTGTTTACCCAAAGAGGAAGGGATATTGTACAAGCGTGGTCTGGACTCTAGCCCGGTGGAAGACTGAGTTAAGTGCCCGCCAATGTGCTTTTACCTCCAAAACTTATAATACTACTTAAGGTGAAGTTTTGTAAGTGGCAGTGTGTTCCCAGTTAAGGAAAGTATATAGAACAGGGGCTGACCCTAGGCAGGTTGGAGACACTGAGTTTCGTGCGTGCCAATGCGCTTTTGCTTCCAAAACGTATAGGAGCACTTAAGGTGAAGTCTTGTGTCAGTGTTTTCCCAGTTAAGGAAAGTATATAGAACAGGGCCTGACTCTAGGCACGTTCGAGACTCTGAGTTAAGTGCTCGCCAATGCGCTTTTGCTTCCAAAACATATACTCGCACTTAAGGTGAAGTCCCATAAGCGGCCGGGTGTTCCCATTTCAGGAAAGAACTTAGAACCAGGCCAGACTAGAAGCCAGCTGGATACTCTGAGTTTAGTGCAAGTCCAGTCCCTTATGCTTCCAAAACGTATAATCGCCCTTAAGGTGAAGTCTCAATAGTGGCAGTGTTTACCCAGAAAGGAAAGGAGATTGAACATGGGCGGACTGGACTCTTGGCAGGTGAGAGACTCGAGTTAAGTGCCCACCAATGCGCTTTGGCTTCCAAAACGTATAGTAGCACTTAAGGTGAAGTCTTGTAAGTGTCAGTGTTTTCCCAGTTAAGGAAAGTATATAGAACAGGGGCTGATTCTAGGCACGTTGGAGACTCTGAGTTAAGTGCTCGCCAATGCGCTTTTGCTTCCAAAATATATAATCGCACTTAACGTGAAGTCCCATAAGCGGCCGGGTGTTCCCATTTCAGGAAACAACTTAGAACCAGGGCAGACTAGAAGCCTGTTGGATACTCTGAGTTGAGTGCAAGTGCAGTCCCTTATACTTCCAAAATGTATAATCGCCCTTAAGTTGAAGTCTCAATAGTGGCAGTGTTTACCCAGAAAGGAAAGGAGATTGAACATGGGCGGACTGGACTCTTGGCCGGTGAGAGACTCCGAGTTAAGTGCCCACCAATGCGCTTTTGCTTCCAAAACGTATAATAGCACTTAACGTGAAGTCTTGTAAGTGGCAGTGTGTTCCCAGTTAAGGAAATTATATAGAACAGGGGCTGACTCTAGGCAGGTTGGAGACACTGAGTTACGTGAGCGCCAATGCGCTTTTGCTTCCAAAACATATAATCGCACTTAAGGTGAAGTCCTATAAGCGGCCGGGTGTTCCCATTTCAGGAAAGAACTTAGAACCAGGGCAGAATAGAAGCCAGCTGGATACTCTGAGTTTAGTGCAAGTGCAGTCCCTTATGCTTCCAAAACTTATAATCGCACTTAAGGTGAAATCTCCTAAGTGCCAGTGTTTACCCAGAAAGGAAGGGATATTGAACAAGGGTGGTCTGGACTCTAGGCCGGTGAGAGACTCCGAGTTAAGTGCCCGCCAATGCGCTTTTACTTCCAAAACGGATAATAGCACTTAACGTGAAGTCTTGTAAGTGGCAGTGTGTTCCCAGTTAAGGAAAGTATATAGAACAGGGGCTGACTCTAGGCAGGTTGGAGACACTGAGTTACGTGCGCGCCAATGCGCTTTTGCTTCCAAAACTATAGTAGGACTTAAGGTGAAGTCTTGTAAGTGTCAGGGTTTTCCCAGTTAAGGAAAGTATATAGAACAGGGGCTGACTCTAGGCAGGTTGGAGACACTGAGTTACGTGCGCGCCAATGCGCTTTTGCTTCCAAAAGGTATAGTAGCACTTAAGTTGAAGTCTTGTAAGTGTCAGTGTTTTCCCAGTTAAGGAAAGTATATAGAACAGGGGCTGACTCTAGGCACGTTGGAGACTCTGATTTAAGTGCTCACCAATGCGCTTTTGCTTCCAAAACATATAATCGCACTTAAGGTGAAGTCCCATAAGCGACCGGGTGTTCCCATTTCAGGAAAGAACTTTGAACCAGGGCAGACAAGAAGCCAGTTGGATACTCTGAGTTTAGTGCAAGTGTAGTCCCTTATAATTCCAAAACATATAATCGCACTTAAGGTGAAATCTCCTAATCGGCAGTGTTTACCCATAAAGGAAGGGATATTGTACAAGCATGGTCTGGACTTTAGGCCGGTGGGAGACTGAGTTAAGTGCCCGCCAAAGCGCTTTTACTTCCAAAACTTATAATAGCACTTAAGGTGAAGTCTTGTAAGTGGCAGTGTGTTCCCAGTTAAGGAAAGTATATAGAACAGGGGCTGACTCTAGGCAGGTTGGAGACACTGAGTTTCGTGCGCGCCAATGCGCTTTTGCTTCCAAAACGTATAGTAGCACTTAAGGTGAAGTCTTCTGTCAGTGTTTTCCCAGTTAAGGAAAGTATATAGAACAGGCCCTGACTCTAGGCACGTTCGAGACTCTGAGTTAAGTGCTCGCCAATGCGCTTTTGCTTCCAAAACATATACTCGCACTTAAGGTGAAGTCCCATAAGCGGCCGGGTGTTCCCATTTCAGGAAAGAACTTGGAACCAGGCCAGACTAGAAGCCAGCTGGACACTCTGAGTTAAGTGCAAGTCCAGTCCCTTATGCTTCCAAAACGTATAATCGCCCTTAAGGTGAAGTCTCAATAGTGGCAGTGTTTACCTAGAAAGGAAAGGATATTGAACAAGGGCGGACTGGACTCTTGGCCGGTGAGAGACTCCGAGTTAAGTGCCCACCAATGCGCTTTTGCTTCCAAAACGTAGAATAGCACTTAAGGTGAAGTCTTGTAAGTGGCAGTGTGTTCCCAGTTAAGGAAAGTATATAGAACAGGGGCTGACTCTAGGCAGGAAGGAGACACTGAGTTACGTGAGCGCCAATGCGCTTTTGCTTCCAAAACGTATAGTAGCACTTAAGGTGAAGTCTTGTAAGTGTCAGTGTTTTCCCACTTAAGGAAAGTATATACAACAGGGGCTGACTCTAGGCAGGTTGGAGACACTGAGTTACGTGAGCGCCAATGCGCTTTTGCTTCCAAAACATATAATCGCACTTAAGGTGAAGTCTTGTGAGTGTCAGTGTTTTCCCTGTTAAGGAAAGTATATAGAAGAGGGGCTGACTCTAGGCAGGTTTGAGACACTGAGTTACGTGAGAGCCAATGCGCTTTTGCTTCCAAAACATATAATCGCACCTTAGGTGAAGTCTTGTAAGTGTCAGTGTTTTCCCAGTTAAGGAAAGTATATAGAACAGGACCTGACTCTAGGCACGTTGGAGACTCTGAGTTAAGTGCTCGCCAATGCGCTTTTGCTTCCAAAACATATAATCGCACTTAACGTGAATTCTTGTAAGTGTCAGTGTTTTCCCAGTTAAGGAAAGTATATAGAACAGGGGCTGACTCTAGGCAGGTTGGAGACACAGAGTTACGTGAGAGCCAATGCGCTTTTGCTTCCAAAACGTATAGTAGCACTTAAGGTGAAGTCTTGTAAGTGTCAGTGTTTTCCCAGTTAAGAAAAGTATATAGAACAGGGCTGATTCTAGGCACGTTGGAGACTCTTAGTTAAGTGCTCGCCAATGCGCTTTTGCTTCCAAAACATATAATCGCACTTAAGGTGAAGTCCCATAAGCGGCCGGGTGTTCCCATTTCAGGAAAGTACTTAGAACCAGGCCAGACTAGAAGCCAGCTGGATACTCTGAATTTAGAGCAAGTCCAGTCCCTTATGCTTCCAAAACGTATAATCGCACTTAAGGTGAAATCTCCTAAGTGCCAGTGTTTACCCAGAAAGGAAGGGATATTGAACAAGGGTGGTCTGGACTCTAAGCCTGTGGGAGACTGGGTTAAGTGCCTGCCAATGCGCTTTTGCTTCCAAAACGTAGAATAGCACTTAAGGTGATGTCTTGTAAGTGGCAGTGTGTTCCCAGTTAAGGAAAGTATGTAGAACAGGGGCTGACTCTAGGCAGGTTGGAGACACTGAGTTACGTGAGCGACAATGCGCTTTTGCTTCCAAAACATATAATCGCACTTAAGGTGAAGTCCCATAAGCCGCCGGGTGTTCCCATTTCAGGAAACAACTTAGAACCAGGGCAGACTAGAATCCAGTTGGATACTCTGAGTTTAGTGCAAGTGCAGTCCCTTATACTTCCAAAACGTATAATCGCACTTAAGGTGAAATCTCCTAAGTGCCAGTGTTTACCCAGAAAGGAAGTGATATTGAACAAGGGTGGTCTGGTCTCTAGGCCGGTGGGAGACTGAGTTAAGTGCCCGCCAATGCAATTTAACTTCCAAAACTTATAATAGCACTTAAGGTGAAGTCTTGTAAGTGTCAGTGTTTTCCCAGTTAAGGAAAGTATATAGAACAGGTGCTGACTCTAGGCAGGTTGGAGACACTGAGTTACGTGCGGGCCAAGGCGCTTTTGCTTCCAAAACGTATAGTAGCACTTAAGGTGAAGTCTTGTAAGTGTCAGTGTTTTCCCAGTTAAGGAAAGTATATAGAACAGGGGCTGACTCTAGGCAGGTTGGAGACACTGAGTTACGTGCACGCCAATGCGCTTTTGCTTCCAAGACATATAGTATCACTTAAGGTGAAGTCTTGTAAGTGTCAGTGTTTTCCCAGTTACGGAAAATATACAGAACAGGGGCTGACTCTAGGCACGTTGGAGACTCTGAGTTAAGTGCTCGCCAAAGCGCTTTTCCTTCCAAAACTTATAATCGCACTTAAGGTGAAGTCCCAAAAGCGGCCGGGTGTTCCCATTTCAGGAAAGAACTTAGAACCAGGCCAGAGTAGAAGCCAGCTGGATACTCTGAGTTTAGTGCAAGGGCAGTCCCTTATGCTTCCAAAACGTATAATCGCCCTTAAGGTGAATTCTCAATAGTGGCAGTGTTTACCGAGAAAGGAAAGGAGATTGAACAAGGGCGGACTGGACTCTTGGCCGGTGAGAGACTCCGAGTTAAGTGCCCACTAATGCGCTTTTGCTTCCATAACGTAGAATAGCACTTAAGGTGAAGTATTGTAAGTGGCAGTGTGTTCCCAGTTAAGGAAAGTATATAGAGCAGGGGCTGACTCTAGGCAGGTTGGAGACACTGAGTTACGTGAGCGCCAGTGCGCTTTTGCCTCCAAAACATATAATCGCACTTAAGGTGAAGTCCCATAAGCGGCCATGTGTTCCCATTTCAGGAAACAACTTAGAACCAGGGCAGACTAGAAGCCAGTTGGATACTCTGAGTTTAGTGCAAGTTCAGTCCCTTATGCTTCCAAAACGTATAATCGCACTTAAGGTGAAATCTCCTAAGTGCCAGTGTTTACCCAGAAAGGAAGGGATATTGAACAAGGGTGGTCTGGACTCTAAGCCTGTGGGAGACTGAGTTAAGTGCCCTCCAATGCACTTTTACTTCCAAACTTATAATAGCACTTAAGGTGAAGTCTTGTAAGTGTCAGTGTTTTCCCAGTTAAGGAAAGTATATAGAACAGGGGCTTACTCTACGTAGGTTGGAGACACTGAGTTACGTGCGCGCCAATGCGCTGTTGCTTCCAAAACGTATAGTAGCACTTAAGGTGAAGTCTTGTAAGTGTCAATGTTTTCCCAGTTAAGGAAAGTATATAGAACAGGGGCTGACTCTAGGCAGGTAGGAGACAATGAGTTACGTGCGCGTCAATGCGCTTTTGCTTCCAAAACGTATAGTAGCACTTAAGGTGAAGTCTTGTAAGTGTCAGTGTTTTCCCAGTTAAGGAAAGTATATAGAACAAGGCCTGACTCTAGGCACGTTGGAGACTCTGAGTTAAGTGCTCGCCAATGCGCTTTTGCTTCCCAAACATATAATCGCACTTAAGGTGAAGTCCCATAAGCGGCCGCGTGTTCCCATTTCAGGAAAGAACTTAGAACCAGGCCAGACTAGAAGCCAGCTGGATACTCTGAGTTTAGTGCAAGTCCAGTAACTTATGCTTCCAAAACGTATAATCGCCCTTAAGTTGAAGTCTTAATAGTGGCAGTGTTTACCCAGAAAGGAAAGGAGATTGACAAGGGCGGACTGGACTCTTGGCCGGTGAGAGACTCCGAGTTAAGTGCCACCAATGCGCTTTTGCTTCCAAAACGTAGAATAGCACTTAAGGTGAAGTCTTGTAAGTGGCAGTGTGTTCCCAGTTAAGGAAAGTATATAGAACAGGGGCTGACTCTAGGCAGGTTGGAGACACTGAGTTACGTGCGCACCAATGCGCTTTTGCTTCCAAAACGTATAGTAGGACTTAAGGTGAAGTCTTGTAAGTGTCAGTGTTTTCCCAGATAAGGAAAGTATATAGAGCAGGGGCTGACTCTAGGCAGGTTGGAGACACTGACTTACATGCGCGCCAATGCGATTTTGATTCCAAAACGTATAGTAGGACTTAAGGTGAAGTCTTGTTAGTGTCAGTGTTTTCCCAGTTAAGGAAAGTACATAGAATAGGGGCTGACTCTAGGCAGTTTGGAGACACTGAGTTACGTGAGCGCCAATGAGCTTTTGCTTCCAAAACATATAATCGCACTTAAGGTGAAGTCCCATAAGCGGCCGGGTGTTCCCATTTCAGGAAACGACTTAGAACCAGGCCAGACTAGATGCCAGCTGGATACTCTGAGTTTAGTGCAAGTCCAGTCCCTTATGCATTCAAAACGTATAATCGCCCTTAAGGTGAAGTCTCAATAGTGGCAGTGTTTACCCAGAAAGGAAAGGAGATTGATCGTGGGGGGACTGGACTCTTGGCCGGTGAGAGACTCCGAGTTAAGTGCCCACTAATGCGCTTTTGCTTCCAAAACGTATAATAGCACTTAAGGTGAAGTCTTGTAAGTGGCAGTGTGTTCCCAGTTAAGGAAAGTATATAAACAGGGGCTGACTCGAGGCAGGTTGGAGACACTGAGTTACATGCGCGCCAATACGCTTTTGCTTCCAAAACATATAATCGCACTTAAGGTGAAGTCCCATAAGCGGCCGGGTGTTCCCATTTCAGGAAAGAACTTAGAAACAGGCCAGACTAGAAGCCAACTGGATACTCTGAGTTTAGTGCAATTCCTCTCCCTTATGCCTCCAAAACGTATAATCGCCCTTACGTTGAAGTCTCAATAGTGGCAGTGTTTACCCAGAAAGGAAAGGAGATTGAACATGGGCAGAATGGACTCTTGGCCGGTGAGACACTCCGAGTTAAGTGCCCACCAATGCGCTTTTGCTTCCAAAACGTATAATAGCACTTAAGGTGAAGTCTTGTAAGTGGCAGTGTGTTCCAGTTAAGGAAAGTATATAGAACAGGGGCTGACTCTAGGCAGGTTGGAGACACTGAGTTACATGCGCGCCAATACGCTTTTGCTTCCAAAACATATAATCGCACTTAAGGTGAAGTCCCATAAGCGGCCGGGTGTTCCCATTTCAGGAAAGAACTTAGAACGAGGCCAGACTAGAAGCCAGCTGGATACTCTGAGTTTAGTGCAAGTCCAGTCCCTTATGCTTTCAAAACGTATAATCGCCCTTAAGGTGAAGTCTCAATAGTGGCAGTGTTTACCCAGAAAGGAAAGGAGATTGATCGTGGGGGGACTGGACTCTTGGCCGGTGAGAGACTTCGAGTTAAGTGCCCACTAATGCGCTTTTGCTTCCAAAACGTATAATAGCACTTAAGGTGAAGTCTTGTAAGTGGCAGTGTGTTCCCAGTTAAGGAAAGTATATAGAACAGGGGCTAACTCGAGGCAGGTTGGAGACACTGAGTTACATGCGCGCCAATACGCTTTTGCTTCCAAAACATATAATCGCACTTAAGGTGAAGTCCCATAAGCGGCCGGGTGTTCCTATTTCAGGAAACAACTTAGAACCAGGGCAGACTAGAAGCCAGTTGGATACTCTGAGTTTAGTGCAAGTGCAGTTTCTTATGCTTCCAAAACGTATAATCGCACTTAAGGTGAAATCTCCTAAGTGCCAGTGTTTACCCAGAATGGAAGGGATATTGAACAAGGGTGGTCTGGACTCTAGGCCTGTGGGAGACTGAGTTAAGTGCCCGACAATGCGCTTTTACTTCCAAAACTTATAATAGCACTTAAGGTGAAGTCTTGTAAGTGTCAGTGTTTTCCCAGTTAAGGAAAGTATATAGAACAGGGGCTGAATCTAGGCAGGCTGGAGACACTGAGTTACGAGCGCGCCAATGCGATTTTGCTTCCAAAACGTATAGTAGCACTTAAGGTGAAGTCTTGTAAGTGTCAGTGTTTTCCCAGTTAAGGAAAGTATATAGAACAGGGGCTGACTCTAGGCAGGTTTGAGACACTGAGTTACGTGAGCACCAATGCGCTTTTGCTTCCAAAGCATATAATCGCACTTAAGGTGAAGTCCCATAAGCGGCCGGGTGTTCCCATTTCAGGAAAGAACTTAGAACCAGGGCAGAATAGAAGCCAGCTGGATACTCTGAGTTTAGTGCAAGTGCAGTCCCTTATGCTTCCAAAACGTATAATCGCACTTAAGTTGAAATCTCCTAAGTGCCAGTGTTTACCCAGAAAGGAAGGGATATTGAACAAGTGTGGTCTGGACTCTAGGCCGGTGAGAGACTCCGAGTTAAGTGCCCGCCAATGCGCTTTTACTTCCAAAACGTATAATAGCACTTAACGTGAAGTCTTGTAAGTGGCAGTGTGTTCCCAGTTAAGGAAAGTATATAGAAGAGGGGCTGACTCTAGGCAGGTTGGAGACACTGAGTTACGTGCGCGCCAATGCGCTTTTGCTTCCAAAACTATAGTAGGACTTAAGGTGAAGTCTTGTAAGTGTCAGTGTTTTCCCAGTTAAGGAAAGTATATAGAACAGGGGCTGACTCTAGGCAGGTTGGAGACTCTGATTTAAGTGCTCGCCAATGCGCTTTTGCTTCCAAAACATATAATCGCACTTAAGGTGAAGTCCCATAAGCGGCCGGGTGTTCCCATTTCAGGAAAGAACTTAGAACCAGGCCAGACTAGAAGCCAACTGGATACTCTGATTTTAGTGCAAGTCCAGTCCCTTATGCTTCCAAAACGTATAATCACCCTTAAGTTGAAGTCTCAATAGTGGCAGTGTTTACCCAGAAAGGAAAGGAGATTGAACATCGGCGGAATGGACTCTTGGCCGGTGAGAGACTCCGAGTTAAGTGCCCACAAATGCGCTTTGGCTTCCAAAACGTATAGTAGCACTTAAGGTGAAGTCTTGTAAGTGTCAGTGTTTTCCCAGTTAAGGAAAGTATATAGAACAGGGGCTGATTCTAGGCACGTTGGAGACTCTGAGTTAAGTGCTCGCCAATGCGCTTTTGCTTCCAAAATATATAATCGCACTTAACGTGAAGTCCCATAAGCGGCCGGGTGTTCCCATTTCAGGAAACAACTTAGAACCAGGGCAGACTAGAAGCCTGTTGGATACTCTGAGTTGAGTGCAAGTGCAGTCCCTTATACTTCCAAAATGTATAATCGCCCTTAAGTTGAAGTCTCAATAGTGGCAGTGTTTACCCAGAAAGGAAAGGAGATTGAACATGGGCGGACTGGACTCTTGGCCGGTGAGAGACTCCGAGTTAAGTGCCCACCAATGCGCTTTTGCTTCCAAAACGTATAATAGCACTTAACGTGAAGTCTTGTAAGTGGCAGTGTGTTCCCAGTTAAGGAAATTATATAGAACAGGGGCTGACTCTAGGCAGGTTGGAGACACTGAGTTACGTGAGCGCCAATGCGCTTTTGCTTCCAAAACATATAATCGCACTTAAGGTGAAGTCCTATAAGCGGCCGGGTGTTCCCATTTCAGGAAAGAACTTAGAACCAGGGCAGAATAGAAGCCAGCTGGATACTCTGAGTTTAGTGCAAGTGCAGTCCCTTATGCTTCCAAAACTTATAATCGCACTTAAGGTGAAATCTCCTAAGTGCCAGTGTTTACCCAGAAAGGAAGGGATATTGAACAAGGGTGGTCTGGACTCTAGGCCGGTGAGAGACTCCGAGTTAAGTGCCCGCCAATGCGCTTTTACTTCCAAAACGGATAATAGCACTTAACGTGAAGTCTTGTAAGTGGCAGTGTGTTCCCAGTTAAGGAAAGTATATAGAACAGGGGCTGACTCTAGGCAGGTTGGAGACACTGAGTTACGTGCGCGCCAATGCGCTTTTGCTTCCAAAACTATAGTAGGACTTAAGGTGAAGTCTTGTAAGTGTCAGTGTTTTCCCAGTTAAGGAAAGTATATAGAACAGGGGCTGACTCTAGGCACGTTGGAGACTCTGATTTAAGTGCTCGCCAATGCGCTTTTGCTTCCAAAACATATAATCGCACTTAAGGTGAAGTCCCATAAGCGACCGGGTGTTCCCATTTCAGGAAAGAACTTTGAACCAGGGCAGACAAGAAGCCAGTTGGATACTCTGAGTTTAGTGCAAGTGTAGTCCCTTATAATTCCAAAACATATAATCGCACTTAAGGTGAAATCTCCTAATCGGCAGTGTTTACCCATAAAGGAAGGGATATTGTACAAGCATGGTCTGGACTTTAGGCCGGTGGGAGACTGAGTTAAGTGCCCGCCAAAGCGCTTTTACTTCCAAAACTTATAATAGCACTTAAGGTGAAGTCTTGTAAGTGGCAGTGTGTTCCCAGTTAAGGAAAGTATATAGAACAGGGGCTGACTCTAGGCAGGTTGGAGACACTGAGTTTCGTGCGCGCCAATGCGCTTTTGCTTCCAAAACGTATAGTAGCACTTAAGGTGAAGTCTTCTGTCAGTGTTTTCCCAGTTAAGGAAAGTATATAGAACAGGCCCTGACTCTAGGCACGTTCGAGACTCTGAGTTAAGTGCTCGCCAATGCGCTTTTGCTTCCAAAACATATACTCGCACTTAAGGTGAAGTCCCATAAGCGGCCGGGTGTTCCCATTTCAGGAAAGAACTTGGACCCAGGCCAGACTAGATGCCAGCTGGATACTCTGAGTTTAGTGCAAGTCCAGTCCCTTATGCTTCCAAAACGTATAATCGCCCTTAAGGTGAAGTCTCAATAGTGGCAGTGTTTACCCAGAAAGGAAAGGAGATTGAACATGGGCGGACTGGACTCTTGGCCGGTGAGAGACTCCGAGTTAAGTGCCCACCAATGCGCTTTTGCTTCCAAAACGTATAAGAGCACTTAAGGTGAAGTCTTGTAAGTGGCAGTGTGTTCCCAGTTAAGGAAATTATATAGAACAGGGGCTGACTCTAGGCAGGTTGGAGACACTGAGTTACGTGCGCGCCAGTGTGCTTTCGCTTCCAAAACATATAGTAGCACTTAAGGTGAATTCTTGTAAGTGTCACTGTGTTCCCAGTTAAGGAAAGTGTATACAACAGGGGCTGACTCTAGGCAGGTTGGAGACACTGAGTTACGTGCGCGCCAATGCGCTTTTGCTTCCAAAACGTATAGTAGCACTTAAGGTGAAGTCTTGTAAGTGTCGGTGTTTTCCCATTTAAGGAAAGTATATAGAACAGGGGCTGACTCTAGGCACGTTGGAGACTCTGAGTTAAGTGCTCGCCAATGCGCTTTTGCTTCCAAAACATATAATCGCACTTAAGGTGAAGTCCCATAAGCGGCCGGGTATTCCCATTTCAGGAAACAACTTAGAAACAGGGCAGACTAGAATCCAGTTGGATACTCTGAGTTTAGTGCAAGTGCAGTCCCTTATATTTACAAAACGTATAATCGCACTTAAGGTGAAATCTCCTAAGTGCCAGTGTTTACCCAGAAAGGAAGGGATAATGAACAAGAGTGGTCTGGACTCTAGGCCGGTGGGAGACTGAGTTAAGTGCCCGCCAATGCAATTTTACTTCCAAAACTTATAATAGAACTTAAGGTGAAGTCTTGTAAGTGTCAGTGTGTTCCCAGTTAAGGAAAGAATATAGAACAGGGGCTGACTCTAGGCAGGTAGGAGACACTGAGTTACGTGAGAGCCAATGTGCTTTTGCTTCCAAAACGTATAGTAGCACTTAAGGTGAAGTCTTGTAAGTGTCAGTGTTTTCCCAGTTAAGGAATGTATATAGAACAGGGGCTGACTCTAGGCATGTTGGAGACACTGAGTTACGTGCGTGCCAATGCGCTTTTGCTTCCAAAACATATAGTAGCACTTAAGGTGAAGTCTTGTAAGTGCCAGTGTTTTCCCAGTTAAGGAAAGTATATAGAACAGGGGCTGACTCTAGGCAGGTTGGAGACACTGAGTTACGTGAGCGCCAATGCGCTTTTGCTTCCAAAATATATAAGCGGCCATGTGTTCCCATTTCACGAAACAACTTAGAACCAGGGCAGACTAGAAGCCAGTTGGATACTCTGAGTTTAGTGCAAGTTCAGTCCCTTATGCTTCCAAAACGTATAATCGCACTTAAGATGAAATCTACTAAGTGCCAGTGTTTATCCAGAAAGGAAGGGATATTGAACAAGGGTGGTCTGAACTCTAAGCCTGTGGGAGACAGAGTTAAGTGCCCGCCAATGCGCTTTTGCTTCCAAAACGTAGAATAGCACTTAAGGTGAAGTCTTGTAAGTGCCAGTGTTTTCCCAGTTAAGGAAAGTATATAGAACAGGGGCTGACTCTAGGCAGGTTGGAGACACTGAATTACGTGCGTGCCAATGCGCTTTTGCTTCCAAAACGTATAGTAGCACTTAAGGTGAAATCTTGTAAGTGTCAGTGTTTTCCGAGTTAAGGGAAGTATATAGAACAGGGGCAGACTCTAGGCACGTTGGAGACTCTGAGTTAAGTGCTCGCCAATGCGCTTTTGCTTCCAAAACATATAATCGCACTTAAGGTGAAGTCCCATAAGCGGCCGGGTGTTCCCATTTCAGGAAAGAACTTAGAAACAGGCCACACGAGAAGCCAGCTGGATACTCTGAGTTTAGTGCAAGTCCAGTCCCTTATGCTTCCAAAAAGTATAATCGCCCTTAAGGTGAAGTCTCAATAGTGGCAGTGTTTACCCAGAAAGGAAAGGAGATTGAACAAGGGTGGACTGGATTCCTGGACGGTGAGAGACACCGAGTTAAGTGCCCACCAATGCGCTTTTGCTTCCAAAACGTAGAATAGAACTTAAGGTGAAGTCTTGTAAGTGTCAGTGTTTTCCCAGTTAAGGAAGGTTTATAGAACAGGGGCTGACTCTAGGCAGGTTGGAGGCACTGAGTTACGTGCGCGCCAATGCGCTTTCGCTTCCAAAACGTATAGTACCACTTAAGGTGAAGTCTTATAAGTGGCAGTGTGTTCCCAATTAAGGAAAGTGTATACAACAGGGGCTGACTCTAGGCAGGTTGGAGACACTGAGTTACGTGAGCGCCAATGCGCTTTTGCTTCCAAAACATATAATCGCACTTAACGTGAATTCTTGTAAGTGTCAGTGTTTTCCCAGTTAAGGAAAGTATATAGAAAAGGGGCTGACTCTAGGCAGGTTGGAGACACAGAGTTACGTGAGAGCCAATGCGCTTTTGCTTCCAAAACGTATAGTAGCACTTAAGGTGAAGTCTTGTAAGTGTCAGTGTTTTCCCAGTTAAGGAAAGTACATAGAACAGGGGCTGACTCTAGGCATGTTGGACACACTGAGTTACGTGCGTGCCAATGCGCTTTTGCTTCCAAAACATATAGTAGCACTAAAAGTGAAGTCTTGTAAGTGCCAGTGTTTTCCCAGTTAAGGAAAGTATATAGAACAGGGGCTGACTCTAGGCAGGTTGGAGACACTGAGTTACGTGCGCGCCAATGCGCTTTTGCTTCCAAAACGTATAGTAGCACTTAAGGTGAAGTCTTGTAAGTGGCAGTGTGTTCCCAGTTAAGGAAAGTGTATACAACAGGGGCTGATTCTAGGCAGGTTGGAGACACTGTTACGTGAGCGCCAATACGCTTTTGCTTCCAAAACATATAATCTCACTTAAGGTGAAGTCTTGTAAGTGTCAGTGTTTTCCCAGTTAAGGAAAGTATATAGAACAGGGGCTGACTCTATGCAGGTTGGAGACACTGAGTTACGTGAGAGCCAATGCGCTTTTGCTTCCAAAACGTATAGTAGCACTTAAGGTGAAGTCTTGTAAGTGTCAGTGTTTTCCCAGTTAAGGAAAGTATATAGAACAGGGGCTGACTCTAGGCACGTTGGAGCCTCTGAGTTAAGTGCTCGCCAATGCGCTTTTGCTTCCAAAACATATAATCGCACTTAAGGTGAAGTCCCATAAGCGGCCGGGTGTTCCCATTTCAGGAAAGAACTTAAAACGAGGCCAGACTAGAAGCCAGCTGGATACTCTGAGTTTAGTGCAAGTCCAGTCCCTTATGCTTTCAAAACGTATAATCGCCCTTAAGGTGAAGTCTCAATAGTGGCAGTGTTTACCCAGAAAGGAAAGGAGATTGATCGTGGGGGGACTGGACTCTTGGCCGGTGAGAGACTTCGAGTTAAGTGCCCACTAATGCGCTTTTGCTTCCAAAACGTATAATAGCACTTAAGGTGAAGTCTTGTAAGTGGCAGTGTGTTCCCAGTTAAGGAAAGTATATAGAACAGGGGCTAACTCGAGGCAGGTTGGAGACACTGAGTTACATGCGCGCCAATACGCTTTTGCTTCCAAAACATATAATCGCACTTAAGGTGAAGTCCCATAAGCGGCCGGGTGTTCCTATTTCAGGAAACAACTTAGAACCAGGGCAGACTAGAAGCCAGTTGGATACTCTGAGTTTAGTGCAAGTGCAGTTTCTTATGCTTCCAAAACGTATAATCGCACTTAAGGTGAAATCTCCTAAGTGCCAGTGTTTACCCAGAATGGAAGGGATATTGAACAAGGGTGGTCTGGACTCTAGGCCTGTGGGAGACTGAGTTAAGTGCCCGACAATGCGCTTTTACTTCCAAAACTTATAATAGCACTTAAGGTGAAGTCTTGTAAGTGTCAGTGTTTTCCCAGTTAAGGAAAGTATATAGAACAGGGGCTGAATCTAGGCAGGCTGGAGACACTGAGTTACGAGCGCGCCAATGCGATTTTGCTTCCAAAACGTATAGTAGCACTTAAGGTGAAGTCTTGTAAGTGTCAGTGTTTTCCCAGTTAAGGAAAGTATATAGAACAGGGGCTGACTCTAGGCAGGTTTGAGACACTGAGTTACGTGAGCACCAATGCGCTTTTGCTTCCAAAGCATATAATCGCACTTAAGGTGAAGTCCCATAAGCGGCCGGGTGTTCCCATTTCAGGAAAGAACTTAGAACCAGGGCAGAATAGAAGCCAGTTGGATACTCTGAGTTTAGTGCAAGTGCAGTCCCTTATGCTTCCAAAACGTATAATCGCACTTAAGTTGAAATCTCCTAAGTGCCAGTGTTTACCCAGAAAGGAAGGGATATTGAACAAGTGTGGTCTGGACTCTAGGCCGGTGAGAGACTCCGAGTTAAGTGCCCGCCAATGCGCTTTTACTTCCAAAACGTATAATAGCACTTAACGTGAAGTCTTGTAAGTGGCAGTGTGTTCCCAGTTAAGGAAAGTATATAGAAGAGGGGCTGACTCTAGGCAGGTTGGAGACACTGAGTTACGTGCGCGCCAATGCGCTTTTGCTTCCAAAACTATAGTAGGACTTAAGGTGAAGTCTTGTAAGTGTCAGTGTTTTCCCAGTTAAGGAAAGTATATAGAACAGGGGCTGACTCTAGGCAGGTTGGAGACTCTGATTTAAGTGCTCGCCAATGCGCTTTTGCTTCCAAAACATATAATCGCACTTAAGGTGAAGTCCCATAAGCGGCCGGGTGTTCCCATTTCAGGAAAGAACTTAGAACCAGGCCAGACTAGAAGCCAACTGGATACTCTGATTTTAGTGCAAGTCCAGTCCCTTATGCTTCCAAAACGTATAATCGCCCTTAAGTTGAAGTCTCAATAGTGGCAGTGTTTACCCAGAAAGGAAAGGAGATTGAACATCGGCGGAATGGACTCTTGGCCGGTGAGAGACTCCGAGTTAAGTGCCCACAAATGCGCTTTTGCTTCCAAAACGTAAAATAGCACTTAAGGTGAAGTCTTGTAAGTGGCAGTGTGTTCCCAGTTAAGGAAAGTATATAGAACAGGGGCTGACTCTAGGCAGGTTGGAGACACTGAGTTGTGTGAGCGCCAATGAGCTTTTGCTTCCAAAACATATAATCGCACTTAAGGTGAAGTCCCATAAGCGGCCGGTTGTTCCCATTTCAGGAAACGACTTAGAACCAGGGCAGACTAGAAGCCAGTTGGATACTCTGAGTTTAGTGCAAGTGCAGTCCCTTATAATTCCAAAACGTATAATCGCACTTAAGGTGAAATCTCCTAATTGGCAGTGTTTACCCAAAGAGGAAGGGATATTGTACAAGCGTGGTCTGGACTCTAGCCCGGTGGAAGACTGAGTTAAGTGCCCGCCAATGTGCTTTTACCTCCAAAACTTATAATACTACTTAAGGTGAAGTTTTGTAAGTGGCAGTGTGTTCCCAGTTAAGGAAAGTATATAGAACAGGGGCTGACCCTAGGCAGGTTGGAGACACTGAGTTTCGTGCGTGCCAATGCGCTTTTGCTTCCAAAACGTATAGGAGCACTTAAGGTGAAGTCTTGTGTCAGTGTTTTCCCAGTTAAGGAAAGTATATAGAACAGGGCCTGACTCTAGGCACGTTCGAGACTCTGAGTTAAGTGCTCGCCAATGCGCTTTTGCTTCCAAAACATATACTCGCACTTAAGGTGAAGTCCCATAAGCGGCCGGGTGTTCCCATTTCAGGAAAGAACTTAGAACCAGGCCAGACTAGAAGCCAGCTGGATACTCTGAGTTTAGTGCAAGTCCAGTCCCTTATGCTTCCAAAACGTATAATCGCCCTTAAGGTGAAGTCTCAATAGTGGCAGTGTTTACCCAGAAAGGAAAGGAGATTGAACATGGGCGGACTGGACTCTTGGCAGGTGAGAGACTCGAGTTAAGTGCCCACCAATGCGCTTTGGCTTCCAAAACGTATAGTAGCACTTAAGGTGAAGTCTTGTAAGTGTCAGTGTTTTCCCAGTTAAGGAAAGTATATAGAACAGGGGCTGATTCTAGGCACGTTGGAGACTCTGAGTTAAGTGCTCGCCAATGCGCTTTTGCTTCCAAAATATATAATCGCACTTAACGTGAAGTCCCATAAGCGGCCGGGTGTTCCCATTTCAGGAAACAACTTAGAACCAGGGCAGACTAGAAGCCTGTTGGATACTCTGAGTTGAGTGCAAGTGCAGTTCCTTATACTTCCAAAATGTATAATCGCCCTTAAGTTGAAGTCTCAATAGTGGCAGTGTTTACCCAGAAAGGAAAGGAGATTGAACATGGGCGGACTGGACTCTTGGCCGGTGAGAGACTCCGAGTTAAGTGCCCACCAATGCGCTTTTGCTTCCAAAACGTATAATAGCACTTAACGTGAAGTCTTGTAAGTGGCAGTGTGTTCCCAGTTAAGGAAATTATATAGAACAGGGGCTGACTCTAGGCAGGTTGGAGACACTGAGTTACGTGAGCGCCAATGCGCTTTTGCTTCCAAAACATATAATCGCACTTAAGGTGAAGTCCTATAAGCGGCCGGGTGTTCCCATTTCAGGAAAGAACTTAGAACCAGGGCAGAATAGAAGCCAGCTGGATACTCTGAGTTTAGTGCAAGTGCAGTCCCTTATGCTTCCAAAACTTATAATCGCACTTAAGGTGAAATCTCCTAAGTGCCAGTGTTTACCCAGAAAGGAAGGGATATTGAACAAGGGTGGTCTGGACTCTAGGCCGGTGAGAGACTCCGAGTTAAGTGCCCGCCAATGCGCTTTTACTTCCAAAACGGATAATAGCACTTAACGTGAAGTCTTGTAAGTGGCAGTGTGTTCCCAGTTAAGGAAAGTATATAGAACAGGGGCTGACTCTAGGCAGGTTGGAGACACTGAGTTACGTGCGCGCCAATGCGCTTTTGCTTCCAAAACTATAGTAGGACTTAAGGTGAAGTCTTGTAAGTGTCAGGGTTTTCCCAGTTAAGGAAAGTATATAGAACAGGGGCTGACTCTAGGCAGGTTGGAGACACTGAGTTACGTGCGCGCCAATGCGCTTTTGCTTCCAAAAGGTATAGTAGCACTTAAGTTGAAGTCTTGTAAGTGTCAGTGTTTTCCCAGTTAAGGAAAGTATATAGAACAGGGGCTGACTCTAGGCACGTTGGAGACTCTGATTTAAGTGCTCACCAATGCGCTTTTGCTTCCAAAACATATAATCGCACTTAAGGTGAAGTCCCATAAGCGACCGGGTGTTCCCATTTCAGGAAAGAACTTTGAACCAGGGCAGACAAGAAGCCAGTTGGATACTCTGAGTTTAGTGCAAGTGTAGTCCCTTATAATTCCAAAACATATAATCGCACTTAAGGTGAAATCTCCTAATCGGCAGTGTTTACCCATAAAGGAAGGGATATTGTACAAGCATGGTCTGGACTTTAGGCCGGTGGGAGACTGAGTTAAGTGCCCGCCAAAGCGCTTTTACTTCCAAAACTTATAATAGCACTTAAGGTGAAGTCTTGTAAGTGGCAGTGTGTTCCCAGTTAAGGAAAGTATATAGAACAGGGGCTGACTCTAGGCAGGTTGGAGACACTGAGTTTCGTGCGCGCCAATGCGCTTTTGCTTCCAAAACGTATAGTAGCACTTAAGGTGAAGTCTTCTGTCAGTGTTTTCCCAGTTAAGGAAAGTATATAGAACAGGCCCTGACTCTAGGCACGTTCGAGACTCTGAGTTAAGTGCTCGCCAATGCGCTTTTGCTTCCAAAACATATACTCGCACTTAAGGTGAAGTCCCATAAGCGGCCGGGTGTTCCCATTTCAGGAAAGAACTTGGAACCAGGCCAGACTAGAAGCCAGCTGGACACTCTGAGTTAAGTGCAAGTCCAGTCCCTTATGCTTCCAAAACGTATAATCGCCCTTAAGGTGAAGTCTCAATAGTGGCAGTGTTTACCTAGAAAGGAAAGGATATTGAACAAGGGCGGACTGGACTCTTGGCCGGTGAGAGACTCCGAGTTAAGTGCCCACCAATGCGCTTTTGCTTCCAAAACGTAGAATAGCACTTAAGGTGAAGTCTTGTAAGTGGCAGTGTGTTCCCAGTTAAGGAAAGTATATAGAACAGGGGCTGACTCTAGGCAGGAAGGAGACACTGAGTTACGTGAGCGCCAATGCGCTTTTGCTTCCAAAACGTATAGTAGCACTTAAGGTGAAGTCTTGTAAGTGTCAGTGTTTTCCCACTTAAGGAAAGTATATACAACAGGGGCTGACTCTAGGCAGGTTGGAGACACTGAGTTACGTGAGCGCCAATGCGCTTTTGCTTCCAAAACATATAATCGCACTTAAGGTGAAGTCTTGTGAGTGTCAGTGTTTTCCCTGTTAAGGAAAGTATATAGAAGAGGGGCTGACTCTAGGCAGGTTTGAGACACTGAGTTACGTGAGAGCCAATGCGCTTTTGCTTCCAAAACATATAATCGCACCTTAGGTGAAGTCTTGTAAGTGTCAGTGTTTTCCCAGTTAAGGAAAGTATATAGAACAGGACCTGACTCTAGGCACGTTGGAGACTCTGAGTTAAGTGCTCGCCAATGCGCTTTTGCTTCCAAAACATATAATCGCACTTAACGTGAATTCTTGTAAGTGTCAGTGTTTTCCCAGTTAAGGAAAGTATATAGAACAGGGGCTGACTCTAGGCAGGTTGGAGACACAGAGTTACGTGAGAGCCAATGCGCTTTTGCTTCCAAAACGTATAGTAGCACTTAAGGTGAAGTCTTGTAAGTGTCAGTGTTTTCCCAGTTAAGAAAAGTATATAGAACAGGGCTGATTCTAGGCACGTTGGAGACTCTTAGTTAAGTGCTCGCCAATGCGCTTTTGCTTCCAAAACATATAATCGCACTTAAGGTGAAGTCCCATAAGCGGCCGGGTGTTCCCATTTCAGGAAAGTACTTAGAACCAGGCCAGACTAGAAGCCAGCTGGATACTCTGAATTTAGAGCAAGTCCAGTCCCTTATGCTTCCAAAACGTATAATCGCACTTAAGGTGAAATCTCCTAAGTGCCAGTGTTTACCCAGAAAGGAAGGGATATTGAACAAGGGTGGTCTGGACTCTAAGCCTGTGGGAGACTGGGTTAAGTGCCTGCCAATGCGCTTTTGCTTCCAAAACGTAGAATAGCACTTAAGGTGATGTCTTGTAAGTGGCAGTGTGTTCCCAGTTAAGGAAAGTATGTAGAACAGGGGCTGACTCTAGGCAGGTTGGAGACACTGAGTTACGTGAGCGACAATGCGCTTTTGCTTCCAAAACATATAATCGCACTTAAGGTGAAGTCCCATAAGCCGCCGGGTGTTCCCATTTCAGGAAACAACTTAGAACCAGGGCAGACTAGAATCCAGTTGGATACTCTGAGTTTAGTGCAAGTGCAGTCCCTTATACTTCCAAAACGTATAATCGCACTTAAGGTGAAATCTCCTAAGTGCCAGTGTTTACCCAGAAAGGAAGTGATATTGAACAAGGGTGGTCTGGTCTCTAGGCCGGTGGGAGACTGAGTTAAGTGCCCGCCAATGCAATTTAACTTCCAAAACTTATAATAGCACTTAAGGTGAAGTCTTGTAAGTGTCAGTGTTTTCCCAGTTAAGGAAAGTATATAGAACAGGTGCTGACTCTAGGCAGGTTGGAGACACTGAGTTACGTGCGGGCCAAGGCGCTTTTGCTTCCAAAACGTATAGTAGCACTTAAGGTGAAGTCTTGTAAGTGTCAGTGTTTTCCCAGTTAAGGAAAGTATATAGAACAGGGGCTGACTCTAGGCAGGTTGGAGACACTGAGTTACGTGCACGCCAATGCGCTTTTGCTTCCAAGACATATAGTATCACTTAAGGTGAAGTCTTGTAAGTGTCAGTGTTTTCCCAGTTACGGAAAATATACAGAACAGGGGCTGACTCTAGGCACGTTGGAGACTCTGAGTTAAGTGCTCGCCAAAGCGCTTTTCCTTCCAAAACTTATAATCGCACTTAAGGTGAAGTCCCAAAAGCGGCCGGGTGTTCCCATTTCAGGAAAGAACTTAGAACCAGGCCAGAGTAGAAGCCAGCTGGATACTCTGAGTTTAGTGCAAGGGCAGTCCCTTATGCTTCCAAAACGTATAATCGCCCTTAAGGTGAATTCTCAATAGTGGCAGTGTTTACCGAGAAAGGAAAGGAGATTGAACAAGGGCGGACTGGACTCTTGGACGGTGAGAGACTCCGAGTTAAGTGCCCACCAATGCGCTTTTGCTTCCAAAACGTAGAGTAGCCCTTAAGGTGAAGTCTTGTAAGTGTCAGTGTTTTCCCAGTTAAGGAAAGTATATAGAACAGGGGCTGACTCTAGGCAGGTTGGAGACACTGAGTTACGTGCGCGCCAGTGTGCTTTCGCTTCCAAAACATATAGTAGCACTTAAGGTGAATTCTTGTAAGTGTCACTGTGTTCCCAGTTAAGGAAAGTGTATACAACAGGGGCTGACTCTAGGCAGGTTGGAGACACTGAGTTACGTGCGCGCCAATGCGCTTTTGCTTCCAAAACGTATAGTAGCACTTAAGGTGAAGTCTTGTAAGTGTCGGTGTTTTCCCATTTAAGGAAAGTATATAGAACAGGGGCTGACTCTAGGCACGTTGGAGACTCTGAGTTAAGTTCTCGCCAATGCGCTTTTGCTTCCAAAACATATAATCGCACTTAAGGTGAAGTCCCATAAGCGGCCGGGTATTCCCATTTCAGGAAACAACTTAGAAACAGGGCAGACTAGAATCCAGTTGGATACTCTGAGTTTAGTGCAAGTGCAGTCCCTTATATTTACAAAACGTATAATCGCACTTAAGGTGAAATCTCCTAAGTGCCAGTGTTTACCCAGAAAGGAAGGGATAATGAACAAGAGTGGTCTGGACTCTAGGCCGGTGGGAGACTGAGTTAAGTGCCCGCCAATGCAATTTTACTTCCAAAACTTATAATAGAACTTAAGGTGAAGTCTTGTAAGTGTCAGTGTGTTCCCAGTTAAGGAAAGAATATAGAACAGGGGCTGACTCTAGGCAGGTAGGAGACACTGAGTTACGTGAGAGCCAATGTGCTTTTGCTTCCAAAACGTATAGTAGCACTTAAGGTGAAGTCTTGTAAGTGTCAGTGTTTTCCCAGTTAAGGAATGTATATAGAACAGGGGCTGACTCTAGGCATGTTGGAGACACTGAGTTACGTGCGTGCCAATGCGCTTTTGCTTCCAAAACATATAGTAGCACTTAAGGTGAAGTCTTGTAAGTGCCAGTGTTTTCCCAGTTAAGGAAAGTATATAGAACAGGGGCTGACTCTAGGCAGGTTGGAGACACTGAGTTACGTGAGCGCCAATGCGCTTTTGCTTCCAAAATATATAAGCGGCCATGTGTTCCCATTTCACGAAACAACTTAGAACCAGGGCAGACTAGAAGCCAGTTGGATACTCTGAGTTTAGTGCAAGTTCAGTCCCTTATGCTTCCAAAACGTATAATCGCACTTAAGATGAAATCTCCTAAGTGCCAGTGTTTATCCAGAAAGGAAGGGATATTGAACAAGGGTGGTCTGAACTCTAAGCCTGTGGGAGACAGAGTTAAGTGCCCGCCAATGCGCTTTTGCTTCCAAAACGTAGAATAGCACTTAAGGTGAAGTCTTGTAAGTGCCAGTGTTTTCCCAGTTAAGGAAAGTATATAGAACAGGGGCTGACTCTAGGCAGGTTGGAGACACTGAATTACGTGCGTGCCAATGCGCTTTTGCTTCCAAAACGTATAGTAGCACTTAAGGTGAAATCTTGTAAGTGTCAGTGTTTTCCGAGTTAAGGGAAGTATATAGAACAGGGGCAGACTCTAGGCACGTTGGAGACTCTGAGTTAAGTGCTCGCCAATGCGCTTTTGCTTCCAAAACATATAATCGCACTTAAGGTGAAGTCCCATAAGCGGCCGGGTGTTCCCATTTCAGGAAAGAACTTAGAAACAGGCCACACGAGAAGCCAGCTGGATACTCTGAGTTTAGTGCAAGTCCAGTCCCTTATGCTTCCAAAAAGTATAATCGCCCTTAAGGTGAAGTCTCAATAGTGGCAGTGTTTACCCAGAAAGGAAAGGAGATTGAACAAGGGTGGACTGGATTCCTGGACGGTGAGAGACACCGAGTTAAGTGCCCACCAATGCGCTTTTGCTTCCAAAACGTAGAATAGAACTTAAGGTGAAGTCTTGTAAGTGTCAGTGTTTTCCCAGTTAAGGAAGGTTTATAGAACAGGGGCTGACTCTAGGCAGGTTGGAGGCACTGAGTTACGTGCGCGCCAATGCGCTTTCGCTTCCAAAACGTATAGTACCACTTAAGGTGAAGTCTTATAAGTGGCAGTGTGTTCCCAATTAAGGAAAGTGTATACAACAGGGGCTGACTCTAGGCAGGTTGGAGACACTGAGTTACGTGAGCGCCAATGCGCTTTTGCTTCCAAAACATATAATCGCACTTAACGTGAATTCTTGTAAGTGTCAGTGTTTTCCCAGTTAAGGAAAGTATATAGAAAAGGGGCTGACTCTAGGCAGGTTGGAGACACAGAGTTACGTGAGAGCCAATGCGCTTTTGCTTCCAAAACGTATAGTAGCACTTAAGGTGAAGTCTTGTAAGTGTCAGTGTTTTCCCAGTTAAGGAAAGTACATAGAACAGGGGCTGACTCTAGGCATGTTGGACACACTGAGTTACGTGCGTGCCAATGCGCTTTTGCTTCCAAAACATATAGTAGCACTAAAAGTGAAGTCTTGTAAGTGCCAGTGTTTTCCCAGTTAAGGAAAGTATATAGAACAGGGGCTGACTCTAGGCAGGTTGGAGACACTGAGTTACGTGCGCGCCAATGCGCTTTTGCTTCCAAAACGTATAGTAGCACTTAAGGTGAAGTCTTGTAAGTGGCAGTGTGTTCCCAGTTAAGGAAAGTGTATACAACAGGGGCTGATTCTAGGCAGGTTGGAGACACTGTTACGTGAGCGCCAATACGCTTTTGCTTCCAAAACATATAATCTCACTTAAGGTGAAGTCTTGTAAGTGTCAGTGTTTTCCCAGTTAAGGAAAGTATATAGAACAGGGGCTGACTCTATGCAGGTTGGAGACACTGAGTTACGTGAGAGCCAATGCGCTTTTGCTTCCAAAACGTATAGTAGCACTTAAGGTGAAGTCTTGTAAGTGTCAGTGTTTTCCCAGTTAAGGAAAGTATATAGAACAGGGGCTGACTCTAGGCACGTTGGAGCCTCTGAGTTAAGTGCTCGCCAATGCGCTTTTGCTTCCAAAACATATAATCGCACTTAAGGTGAAGTCCCATAAGCGGCCGGGTGTTCCCATTTCAGGAAAGAACTTAAAACGAGGCCAGACTAGAAGCCAGCTGGATACTCTGAGTTTAGTGCAAGTCCAGTCCCTTATGCTTTCAAAACGTATAATCGCCCTTAAGGTGAAGTCTCAATAGTGGCAGTGTTTACCCAGAAAGGAAAGGAGATTGATCGTGGGGGGACTGGACTCTTGGCCGGTGAGAGACTTCGAGTTAAGTGCCCACTAATGCGCTTTTGCTTCCAAAACGTATAATAGCACTTAAGGTGAAGTCTTGTAAGTGGCAGTGTGTTCCCAGTTAAGGAAAGTATATAGAACAGGGGCTAACTCGAGGCAGGTTGGAGACACTGAGTTACATGCGCGCCAATACGCTTTTGCTTCCAAAACATATAATCGCACTTAAGGTGAAGTCCCATAAGCGGCCGGGTGTTCCTATTTCAGGAAACAACTTAGAACCAGGGCAGACTAGAAGCCAGTTGGATACTCTGAGTTTAGTGCAAGTGCAGTTTCTTATGCTTCCAAAACGTATAATCGCACTTAAGGTGAAATCTCCTAAGTGCCAGTGTTTACCCAGAATGGAAGGGATATTGAACAAGGGTGGTCTGGACTCTAGGCCTGTGGGAGACTGAGTTAAGTGCCCGACAATGCGCTTTTACTTCCAAAACTTATAATAGCACTTAAGGTGAAGTCTTGTAAGTGTCAGTGTTTTCCCAGTTAAGGAAAGTATATAGAACAGGGGCTGAATCTAGGCAGGCTGGAGACACTGAGTTACGAGCGCGCCAATGCGATTTTGCTTCCAAAACGTATAGTAGCACTTAAGGTGAAGTCTTGTAAGTGTCAGTGTTTTCCCAGTTAAGGAAAGTATATAGAACAGGGGCTGACTCTAGGCAGGTTTGAGACACTGAGTTACGTGAGCACCAATGCGCTTTTGCTTCCAAAGCATATAATCGCACTTAAGGTGAAGTCCCATAAGCGGCCGGGTGTTCCCATTTCAGGAAAGAACTTAGAACCAGGGCAGAATAGAAGCCAGTTGGATACTCTGAGTTTAGTGCAAGTGCAGTCCCTTATGCTTCCAAAACGTATAATCGCACTTAAGTTGAAATCTCCTAAGTGCCAGTGTTTACCCAGAAAGGAAGGGATATTGAACAAGTGTGGTCTGGACTCTAGGCCGGTGAGAGACTCCGAGTTAAGTGCCCGCCAATGCGCTTTTACTTCCAAAACGTATAATAGCACTTAACGTGAAGTCTTGTAAGTGGCAGTGTGTTCCCAGTTAAGGAAAGTATATAGAAGAGGGGCTGACTCTAGGCAGGTTGGAGACACTGAGTTACGTGCGCGCCAATGCGCTTTTGCTTCCAAAACTATAGTAGGACTTAAGGTGAAGTCTTGTAAGTGTCAGTGTTTTCCCAGTTAAGGAAAGTATATAGAACAGGGGCTGACTCTAGGCAGGTTGGAGACTCTGATTTAAGTGCTCGCCAATGCGCTTTTGCTTCCAAAACATATAATCGCACTTAAGGTGAAGTCCCATAAGCGGCCGGGTGTTCCCATTTCAGGAAAGAACTTAGAACGAGGCCAGACTAGAAGCCAACTGGATACTCTGATTTTAGTGCAAGTCCAGTCCCTTATGCTTCCAAAACGTATAATCGCCCTTAAGTTGAAGTCTCAATAGTGGCAGTGTTTACCCAGAAAGGAAAGGAGATTGAACATCGGCGGAATGGACTCTTGGCCGGTGAGAGACTCCGAGTTAAGTGCCCACAAATGCGCTTTTGCTTCCAAAACGTAAAATAGCACTTAAGGTGAAGTCTTGTAAGTGGCAGTGTGTTCCCAGTTAAGGAAAGTATATAGAACAGGGGCTGACTCTAGGCAGGTTGGAGACACTGAGTTGTGTGAGCGCCAATGAGCTTTTGCTTCCAAAACATATAATCGCACTTAAGGTGAAGTCCCATAAGCGGCCGGTTGTTCCCATTTCAGGAAACGACTTAGAACCAGGGCAGACTAGAAGCCAGTTGGATACTCTGAGTTTAGTGCAAGTGCAGTCCCTTATAATTCCAAAACGTATAATCGCACTTAAGGTGAAATCTCCTAATTGGCAGTGTTTACCCAAAGAGGAAGGGATATTGTACAAGCGTGGTCTGGACTCTAGCCCGGTGGAAGACTGAGTTAAGTGCCCGCCAATGTGCTTTTACCTCCAAAACTTATAATACTACTTAAGGTGAAGTTTTGTAAGTGGCAGTGTGTTCCCAGTTAAGGAAAGTATATAGAACAGGGGCTGACCCTAGGCAGGTTGGAGACACTGAGTTTCGTGCGTGCCAATGCGCTTTTGCTTCCAAAACGTATAGGAGCACTTAAGGTGAAGTCTTGTGTCAGTGTTTTCCCAGTTAAGGAAAGTATATAGAACAGGGCCTGACTCTAGGCACGTTCGAGACTCTGAGTTAAGTGCTCGCCAATGCGCTTTTGCTTCCAAAACATATACTCGCACTTAAGGTGAAGTCCCATAAGCGGCCGGGTGTTCCCATTTCAGGAAAGAACTTAGAACCAGGCCAGACTAGAAGCCAGCTGGATACTCTGAGTTTAGTGCAAGTCCAGTCCCTTATGCTTCCAAAACGTATAATCGCCCTTAAGGTGAAGTCTCAATAGTGGCAGTGTTTACCCAGAAAGGAAAGGAGATTGAACATGGGCGGACTGGACTCTTGGCAGGTGAGAGACTCGAGTTAAGTGCCCACCAATGCGCTTTGGCTTCCAAAACGTATAGTAGCACTTAAGGTGAAGTCTTGTAAGTGTCAGTGTTTTCCCAGTTAAGGAAAGTATATAGAACAGGGGCTGATTCTAGGCACGTTGGAGACTCTGAGTTAAGTGCTCGCCAATGCGCTTTTGCTTCCAAAATATATAATCGCACTTAACGTGAAGTCCCATAAGCGGCCGGGTGTTCCCATTTCAGGAAACAACTTAGAACCAGGGCAGACTAGAAGCCTGTTGGATACTCTGAGTTGAGTGCAAGTGCAGTCCCTTATACTTCCAAAATGTATAATCGCCCTTAAGTTGAAGTCTCAATAGTGGCAGTGTTTACCCAGAAAGGAAAGGAGATTGAACATGGGCGGACTGGACTCTTGGCCGGTGAGAGACTCCGAGTTAAGTGCCCACCAATGCGCTTTTGCTTCCAAAACGTATAATAGCACTTAACGTGAAGTCTTGTAAGTGGCAGTGTGTTCCCAGTTAAGGAAATTATATAGAACAGGGGCTGACTCTAGGCAGGTTGGAGACACTGAGTTACGTGAGCGCCAATGCGCTTTTGCTTCCAAAACATATAATCGCACTTAAGGTGAAGTCCTATAAGCGGCCGGGTGTTCCCATTTCAGGAAAGAACTTAGAACCAGGGCAGAATAGAAGCCAGCTGGATACTCTGAGTTTAGTGCAAGTGCAGTCCCTTATGCTTCCAAAACTTATAATCGCACTTAAGGTGAAATCTCCTAAGTGCCAGTGTTTACCCAGAAAGGAAGGGATATTGAACAAGGGTGGTCTGGACTCTAGGCCGGTGAGAGACTCCGAGTTAAGTGCCCGCCAATGCGCTTTTACTTCCAAAACGGATAATAGCACTTAACGTGAAGTCTTGTAAGTGGCAGTGTGTTCCCAGTTAAGGAAAGTATATAGAACAGGGGCTGACTCTAGGCAGGTTGGAGACACTGAGTTACGTGCGCGCCAATGCGCTTTTGCTTCCAAAACTATAGTAGGACTTAAGGTGAAGTCTTGTAAGTGTCAGTGTTTTCCCAGTTAAGGAAAGTATATAGAACAGGGGCTGACTCTAGGCAGGTTGGAGACACTGAGTTACGTGCGCGCCAATGCGCTTTTGCTTCCAAAAGGTATAGTAGCACTTAAGTTGAAGTCTTGTAAGTGTCAGTGTTTTCCCAGTTAAGGAAAGTATATAGAACAGGGGCTGACTCTAGGCACGTTGGAGACTCTGATTTAAGTGCTCACCAATGCGCTTTTGCTTCCAAAACATATAATCGCACTTAAGGTGAAGTCCCATAAGCGACCGGGTGTTCCCATTTCAGGAAAGAACTTTGAACCAGGGCAGACAAGAAGCCAGTTGGATACTCTGAGTTTAGTGCAAGTGTAGTCCCTTATAATTCCAAAACATATAATCGCACTTAAGGTGAAATCTCCTAATCGGCAGTGTTTACCCATAAAGGAAGGGATATTGTACAAGCATGGTCTGGACTTTAGGCCGGTGGGAGACTGAGTTAAGTGCCCGCCAAAGCGCTTTTACTTCCAAAACTTATAATAGCACTTAAGGTGAAGTCTTGTAAGTGGCAGTGTGTTCCCAGTTAAGGAAAGTATATAGAACAGGGGCTGACTCTAGGCAGGTTGGAGACACTGAGTTTCGTGCGCGCCAATGCGCTTTTGCTTCCAAAACGTATAGTAGCACTTAAGGTGAAGTCTTCTGTCAGTGTTTTCCCAGTTAAGGAAAGTATATAGAACAGGCCCTGACTCTAGGCACGTTCGAGACTCTGAGTTAAGTGCTCGCCAATGCGCTTTTGCTTCCAAAACATATACTCGCACTTAAGGTGAAGTCCCATAAGCGGCCGGGTGTTCCCATTTCAGGAAAGAACTTGGAACCAGGCCAGACTAGAAGCCAGCTGGACACTCTGAGTTAAGTGCAAGTCCAGTCCCTTATGCTTCCAAAACGTATAATCGCCCTTAAGGTGAAGTCTCAATAGTGGCAGTGTTTACCTAGAAAGGAAAGGATATTGAACAAGGGCGGACTGGACTCTTGGCCGGTGAGAGACTCCGAGTTAAGTGCCCACCAATGCGCTTTTGCTTCCAAAACGTAGAATAGCACTTAAGGTGAAGTCTTGTAAGTGGCAGTGTGTTCCCAGTTAAGGAAAGTATATAGAACAGGGGCTGACTCTAGGCAGGAAGGAGACACTGAGTTACGTGAGCGCCAATGCGCTTTTGCTTCCAAAACGTATAGTAGCACTTAAGGTGAAGTCTTGTAAGTGTCAGTGTTTTCCCACTTAAGGAAAGTATATACAACAGGGGCTGACTCTAGGCAGGTTGGAGACACTGAGTTACGTGAGCGCCAATGCGCTTTTGCTTCCAAAACATATAATCGCACTTAAGGTGAAGTCTTGTGAGTGTCAGTGTTTTCCCTGTTAAGGAAAGTATATAGAAGAGGGGCTGACTCTAGGCAGGTTTGAGACACTGAGTTACGTGAGAGCCAATGCGCTTTTGCTTCCAAAACATATAATCGCACCTTAGGTGAAGTCTTGTAAGTGTCAGTGTTTTCCCAGTTAAGGAAAGTATATAGAACAGGACCTGACTCTAGGCACGTTGGAGACTCTGAGTTAAGTGCTCGCCAATGCGCTTTTGCTTCCAAAACATATAATCGCACTTAACGTGAATTCTTGTAAGTGTCAGTGTTTTCCCAGTTAAGGAAAGTATATAGAACAGGGGCTGACTCTAGGCAGGTTGGAGACACAGAGTTACGTGAGAGCCAATGCGCTTTTGCTTCCAAAACGTATAGTAGCACTTAAGGTGAAGTCTTGTAAGTGTCAGTGTTTTCCCAGTTAAGAAAAGTATATAGAACAGGGCTGATTCTAGGCACGTTGGAGACTCTTAGTTAAGTGCTCGCCAATGCGCTTTTGCTTCCAAAACATATAATCGCACTTAAGGTGAAGTCCCATAAGCGGCCGGGTGTTCCCATTTCAGGAAAGTACTTAGAACCAGGCCAGACTAGAAGCCAGCTGGATACTCTGAATTTAGAGCAAGTCCAGTCCCTTATGCTTCCAAAACGTATAATCGCACTTAAGGTGAAATCTCCTAAGTGCCAGTGTTTACCCAGAAAGGAAGGGATATTGAACAAGGGTGGTCTGGACTCTAAGCCTGTGGGAGACTGGGTTAAGTGCCTGCCAATGCGCTTTTGCTTCCAAAACGTAGAATAGCACTTAAGGTGATGTCTTGTAAGTGGCAGTGTGTTCCCAGTTAAGGAAAGTATGTAGAACAGGGGCTGACTCTAGGCAGGTTGGAGACACTGAGTTACGTGAGCGACAATGCGCTTTTGCTTCCAAAACATATAATCGCACTTAAGGTGAAGTCCCATAAGCCGCCGGGTGTTCCCATTTCAGGAAACAACTTAGAACCAGGGCAGACTAGAATCCAGTTGGATACTCTGAGTTTAGTGCAAGTGCAGTCCCTTATACTTCCAAAACGTATAATCGCACTTAAGGTGAAATCTCCTAAGTGCCAGTGTTTACCCAGAAAGGAAGTGATATTGAACAAGGGTGGTCTGGTCTCTAGGCCGGTGGGAGACTGAGTTAAGTGCCCGCCAATGCAATTTAACTTCCAAAACTTATAATAGCACTTAAGGTGAAGTCTTGTAAGTGTCAGTGTTTTCCCAGTTAAGGAAAGTATATAGAACAGGTGCTGACTCTAGGCAGGTTGGAGACACTGAGTTACGTGCGGGCCAAGGCGCTTTTGCTTCCAAAACGTATAGTAGCACTTAAGGTGAAGTCTTGTAAGTGTCAGTGTTTTCCCAGTTAAGGAAAGTATATAGAACAGGGGCTGACTCTAGGCAGGTTGGAGACACTGAGTTACGTGCACGCCAATGCGCTTTTGCTTCCAAGACATATAGTATCACTTAAGGTGAAGTCTTGTAAGTGTCAGTGTTTTCCCAGTTACGGAAAATATACAGAACAGGGGCTGACTCTAGGCACGTTGGAGACTCTGAGTTAAGTGCTCGCCAAAGCGCTTTTCCTTCCAAAACTTATAATCGCACTTAAGGTGAAGTCCCAAAAGCGGCCGGGTGTTCCCATTTCAGGAAAGAACTTAGAACCAGGCCAGAGTAGAAGCCAGCTGGATACTCTGAGTTTAGTGCAAGGGCAGTCCCTTATGCTTCCAAAACGTATAATCGCCCTTAAGGTGAATTCTCAATAGTGGCAGTGTTTACCGAGAAAGGAAAGGAGATTGAACAAGGGCGGACTGGACTCTTGGACGGTGAGAGACTCCGAGTTAAGTGCCCACCAATGCGCTTTTGCTTCCAAAACGTAGAGTAGCCCTTAAGGTGAAGTCTTGTAAGTGTCAGTGTTTTCCCAGTTAAGGAAAGTATATAGAACAGGGGCTGACTCTAGGCAGGTTGGAGACACTGAGTTACGTGCGCGCCAGTGTGCTTTCGCTTCCAAAACATATAGTAGCACTTAAGGTGAATTCTTGTAAGTGTCACTGTGTTCCCAGTTAAGGAAAGTGTATACAACAGGGGCTGACTCTAGGCAGGTTGGAGACACTGAGTTACGTGCGCGCCAATGCGCTTTTGCTTCCAAAACGTATAGTAGCACTTAAGGTGAAGTCTTGTAAGTGTCGGTGTTTTCCCATTTAAGGAAAGTATATAGAACAGGGGCTGACTCTAGGCACGTTGGAGACTCTGAGTTAAGTTCTCGCCAATGCGCTTTTGCTTCCAAAACATATAATCGCACTTAAGGTGAAGTCCCATAAGCGGCCGGGTATTCCCATTTCAGGAAACAACTTAGAAACAGGACAGACTAGAATCCAGTTGGATACTCTGAGTTTAGTGCAAGTGCAGTCCCTTATATTTACAAAACGTATAATCGCACTTAAGGTGAAATCTCCTAAGTGCCAGTGTTTACCCAGAAAGGAAGGGATAATGAACAAGAGTGGTCTGGACTCTAGGCCGGTGGGAGACTGAGTTAAGTGCCCGCCAATGCAATTTTACTTCCAAAACTTATAATAGAACTTAAGGTGAAGTCTTGTAAGTGTCAGTGTGTTCCCAGTTAAGGAAAGAATATAGAACAGGGGCTGACTCTAGGCAGGTAGGAGACACTGAGTTACGTGAGAGCCAATGTGCTTTTGCTTCCAAAACGTATAGTAGCACTTAAGGTGAAGTCTTGTAAGTGTCAGTGTTTTCCCAGTTAAGGAATGTATATAGAACAGGGGCTGACTCTAGGCATGTTGGAGACACTGAGTTACGTGCGTGCCAATGCGCTTTTGCTTCCAAAACATATAGTAGCACTTAAGGTGAAGTCTTGTAAGTGCCAGTGTTTTCCCAGTTAAGGAAAGTATATAGAACAGGGGCTGACTCTAGGCAGGTTGGAGACACTGAGTTACGTGAGCGCCAATGCGCTTTTGCTTCCAAAATATATAAGCGGCCATGTGTTCCCATTTCACGAAACAACTTAGAACCAGGGCAGACTAGAAGCCAGTTGGATACTCTGAGTTTAGTGCAAGTTCAGTCCCTTATGCTTCCAAAACGTATAATCGCACTTAAGATGAAATCTCCTAAGTGCCAGTGTTTATCCAGAAAGGAAGGGATATTGAACAAGGGTGGTCTGAACTCTAAGCCTGTGGGAGACAGAGTTAAGTGCCCGCCAATGCGCTTTTGCTTCCAAAACGTAGAATAGCACTTAAGGTGAAGTCTTGTAAGTGCCAGTGTTTTCCCAGTTAAGGAAAGTATATAGAACAGGGGCTGACTCTAGGCAGGTTGGAGACACTGAATTACGTGCGTGCCAATGCGCTTTTGCTTCCAAAACGTATAGTAGCACTTAAGGTGAAATCTTGTAAGTGTCAGTGTTTTCCGAGTTAAGGGAAGTATATAGAACAGGGGCAGACTCTAGGCACGTTGGAGACTCTGAGTTAAGTGCTCGCCAATGCGCTTTTGCTTCCAAAACATATAATCGCACTTAAGGTGAAGTCCCATAAGCGGCCGGGTGTTCCCATTTCAGGAAAGAACTTAGAAACAGGCCACACGAGAAGCCAGCTGGATACTCTGAGTTTAGTGCAAGTCCAGTCCCTTATGCTTCCAAAAAGTATAATCGCCCTTAAGGTGAAGTCTCAATAGTGGCAGTGTTTACCCAGAAAGGAAAGGAGATTGAACAAGGGTGGACTGGATTCCTGGACGGTGAGAGACACCGAGTTAAGTGCCCACCAATGCGCTTTTGCTTCCAAAACGTAGAATAGAACTTAAGGTGAAGTCTTGTAAGTGTCAGTGTTTTCCCAGTTAAGGAAGGTTTATAGAACAGGGGCTGACTCTAGGCAGGTTGGAGGCACTGAGTTACGTGCGCGCCAATGCGCTTTCGCTTCCAAAACGTATAGTACCACTTAAGGTGAAGTCTTATAAGTGGCAGTGTGTTCCCAATTAAGGAAAGTGTATACAACAGGGGCTGACTCTAGGCAGGTTGGAGACACTGAGTTACGTGAGCGCCAATGCGCTTTTGCTTCCAAAACATATAATCGCACTTAACGTGAATTCTTGTAAGTGTCAGTGTTTTCCCAGTTAAGGAAAGTATATAGAACAGGGGCTGACTCTAGGCAGGTTGGAGACACAGAGTTACGTGAGAGCCAATGAGCTTTTGCTTCCAAAACGTATAGTAGCACTTAAGGTGAAGTCTTGTAAGTGTCAGTGTTTTCCCAGTTAAGAAAAGTATATAGAACAGGGCTGATTCTAGGCACGTTGGAGACTCTGAGTTAAGTGCTCGCCAATGCGCTTTTGCTTCCAAAACATATAATCGCACTTAAGGTGAAGTCCCATAAGCGGCCGGGTGTTCCCATTTCAGGAAAGTACTTAGAACGAGGCCAGACTAGAAGCCAGCTGGATACTCTGAATTTAGAGCAAGTCCAGTCCCTTATGCTTCCAAAACGTATAATCGCACTTAAGGTGAAATCTCCTAAGTGCCAGTGTTTACCCAGAAAGGAAGGGATATTGAACAAGGGTGGTCTGGACTCTAAGCCTGTGGGAGACTGGGTTAAGTGCCTGCCAATGCGCTTTTGCTTCCAAAACGTAGAATAGCACTTAAGGTGATGTCTTGTAAGTGGCAGTGTGTTCCCAGTTAAGGAAAGTATATAGAACAGGGGCTGACTCTAGGCAGGTTGGAGACACTGAGTTACGTGAGCGACAATGCGCTTTTGCTTCCAAAACATATAATCGCACTAAAGGTGAAGTCCCATAAGCCGCCGGGTGTTCCCATTTCAGGAAACAACTTAGAACCAGGGCAGACTAGAATCCAGTTGGATACTCTGAGTTTAGTGCAAGTGCAGTCCCTTATACTTCCAAAACGTATAATCGCACTTAAGGTGAAATCTCCTAAGTGCCAGTGTTTACCCAGAAAGGAAGTGATATTGAACAAGGGTGGTCTGGTCTCTAGGCCGGTGGGAGACTGAGTTAAGTGCCCGCCAATGCAATTTAACTTCCAAAACGTATAATAGCACTTAAGGTGAAGTCTTGTAAGTGGCAGTGTGTTCCCAGTTAAGGAAAGTGTATACAACAGGGGCTGATTCTAGGCAGGTTGGAGACACTGTTACGTGAGCGCCAATACGCTTTTGCTTCCAAAACATATAATCTCACTTAAGGTGAAGTCTTGTAAGTGTCAGTGTTTTCCCAGTTAAGGAAAGTATATAGAACAGGGGCTGACTCTATGCAGGTTGGAGACACTGAGTTACGTGAGAGCCAATGCGCTTTTGCTTCCAAAACGTATAGTAGCACTTAAGGTGAAGTCTTGTAAGTGTCAGTGTTTTCCCAGTTAAGGAAAGTATATAGAACAGGGGCTGACTCTAGGCACGTTGGAGCCTCTGAGTTAAGTGCTCGCCAATGCGCTTTTGCTTCCAAAACATATAATCGCACTTAAGGTGAAGTCCCATAAGCGGCCGGGTGTTCCCATTTCAGGAAAGAACTTAAAACGAGGCCAGACTAGAAGCCAGCTGGATACTCTGAGTTTAGTGCAAGTCCAGTCCCTTATGCTTTCAAAACGTATAATCGCCCTTAAGGTGAAGTCTCAATAGTGGCAGTGTTTACCCAGAAAGGAAAGGAGATTGATCGTGGGGGGACTGGACTCTTGGCCGGTGAGAGACTTCGAGTTAAGTGCCCACTAATGCGCTTTTGCTTCCAAAACGTATAATAGCACTTAAGGTGAAGTCTTGTAAGTGGCAGTGTGTTCCCAGTTAAGGAAAGTATATAGAACAGGGGCTAACTCGAGGCAGGTTGGAGACACTGAGTTACATGCGCGCCAATACGCTTTTGCTTCCAAAACATATAATCGCACTTAAGGTGAAGTCCCATAAGCGGCCGGGTGTTCCTATTTCAGGAAACAACTTAGAACCAGGGCAGACTAGAAGCCAGTTGGATACTCTGAGTTTAGTGCAAGTGCAGTTTCTTATGCTTCCAAAACGTATAATCGCACTTAAGGTGAAATCTCCTAAGTGCCAGTGTTTACCCAGAATGGAAGGGATATTGAACAAGGGTGGTCTGGACTCTAGGCCTGTGGGAGACTGAGTTAAGTGCCCGACAATGCGCTTTTACTTCCAAAACTTATAATAGCACTTAAGGTGAAGTCTTGTAAGTGTCAGTGTTTTCCCAGTTAAGGAAAGTATATAGAACAGGGGCTGAATCTAGGCAGGCTGGAGACACTGAGTTACGAGCGCGCCAATGCGATTTTGCTTCCAAAACGTATAGTAGCACTTAAGGTGAAGTCTTGTAAGTGTCAGTGTTTTCCCAGTTAAGGAAAGTATATAGAACAGGGGCTGACTCTAGGCAGGTTTGAGACACTGAGTTACGTGAGCACCAATGCGCTTTTGCTTCCAAAGCATATAATCGCACTTAAGGTGAAGTCCCATAAGCGGCCGGGTGTTCCCATTTCAGGAAAGAACTTAGAACCAGGGCAGAATAGAAGCCAGTTGGATACTCTGAGTTTAGTGCAAGTGCAGTCCCTTATGCTTCCAAAACGTATAATCGCACTTAAGTTGAAATCTCCTAAGTGCCAGTGTTTACCCAGAAAGGAAGGGATATTGAACAAGTGTGGTCTGGACTCTAGGCCGGTGAGAGACTCCGAGTTAAGTGCCCGCCAATGCGCTTTTACTTCCAAAACGTATAATAGCACTTAACGTGAAGTCTTGTAAGTGGCAGTGTGTTCCCAGTTAAGGAAAGTATATAGAAGAGGGGCTGACTCTAGGCAGGTTGGAGACACTGAGTTACGTGCGCGCCAATGCGCTTTTGCTTCCAAAACTATAGTAGGACTTAAGGTGAAGTCTTGTAAGTGTCAGTGTTTTCCCAGTTAAGGAAAGTATATAGAACAGGGGCTGACTCTAGGCAGGTTGGAGACTCTGATTTAAGTGCTCGCCAATGCGCTTTTGCTTCCAAAACATATAATCGCACTTAAGGTGAAGTCCCATAAGCGGCCGGGTGTTCCCATTTCAGGAAAGAACTTAGAACGAGGCCAGACTAGAAGCCAACTGGATACTCTGATTTTAGTGCAAGTCCAGTCCCTTATGCTTCCAAAACGTATAATCGCCCTTAAGTTGAAGTCTCAATAGTGGCAGTGTTTACCCAGAAAGGAAAGGAGATTGAACATCGGCGGAATGGACTCTTGGCCGGTGAGAGACTCCGAGTTAAGTGCCCACAAATGCGCTTTTGCTTCCAAAACGTAAAATAGCACTTAAGGTGAAGTCTTGTAAGTGGCAGTGTGTTCCCAGTTAAGGAAAGTATATAGAACAGGGGCTGACTCTAGGCAGGTTGGAGACACTGAGTTGTGTGAGCGCCAATGAGCTTTTGCTTCCAAAACATATAATCGCACTTAAGGTGAAGTCCCATAAGCGGCCGGTTGTTCCCATTTCAGGAAACGACTTAGAACCAGGGCAGACTAGAAGCCAGTTGGATACTCTGAGTTTAGTGCAAGTGCAGTCCCTTATAATTCCAAAACGTATAATCGCACTTAAGGTGAAATCTCCTAATTGGCAGTGTTTACCCAAAGAGGAAGGGATATTGTACAAGCGTGGTCTGGACTCTAGCCCGGTGGAAGACTGAGTTAAGTGCCCGCCAATGTGCTTTTACCTCCAAAACTTATAATACTACTTAAGGTGAAGTTTTGTAAGTGGCAGTGTGTTCCCAGTTAAGGAAAGTATATAGAACAGGGGCTGACCCTAGGCAGGTTGGAGACACTGAGTTTCGTGCGTGCCAATGCGCTTTTGCTTCCAAAACGTATAGGAGCACTTAAGGTGAAGTCTTGTGTCAGTGTTTTCCCAGTTAAGGAAAGTATATAGAACAGGGCCTGACTCTAGGCACGTTCGAGACTCTGAGTTAAGTGCTCGCCAATGCGCTTTTGCTTCCAAAACATATACTCGCACTTAAGGTGAAGTCCCATAAGCGGCCGGGTGTTCCCATTTCAGGAAAGAACTTAGAACCAGGCCAGACTAGAAGCCAGCTGGATACTCTGAGTTTAGTGCAAGTCCAGTCCCTTATGCTTCCAAAACGTATAATCGCCCTTAAGGTGAAGTCTCAATAGTGGCAGTGTTTACCCAGAAAGGAAAGGAGATTGAACATGGGCGGACTGGACTCTTGGCAGGTGAGAGACTCGAGTTAAGTGCCCACCAATGCGCTTTGGCTTCCAAAACGTATAGTAGCACTTAAGGTGAAGTCTTGTAAGTGTCAGTGTTTTCCCAGTTAAGGAAAGTATATAGAACAGGGGCTGATTCTAGGCACGTTGGAGACTCTGAGTTAAGTGCTCGCCAATGCGCTTTTGCTTCCAAAATATATAATCGCACTTAACGTGAAGTCCCATAAGCGGCCGGGTGTTCCCATTTCAGGAAACAACTTAGAACCAGGGCAGACTAGAAGCCTGTTGGATACTCTGAGTTGAGTGCAAGTGCAGTCCCTTATACTTCCAAAATGTATAATCGCCCTTAAGTTGAAGTCTCAATAGTGGCAGTGTTTACCCAGAAAGGAAAGGAGATTGAACATGGGCGGACTGGACTCTTGGCCGGTGAGAGACTCCGAGTTAAGTGCCCACCAATGCGCTTTTGCTTCCAAAACGTATAATAGCACTTAACGTGAAGTCTTGTAAGTGGCAGTGTGTTCCCAGTTAAGGAAATTATATAGAACAGGGGCTGACTCTAGGCAGGTTGGAGACACTGAGTTACGTGAGCGCCAATGCGCTTTTGCTTCCAAAACATATAATCGCACTTAAGGTGAAGTCCTATAAGCGGCCGGGTGTTCCCATTTCAGGAAAGAACTTAGAACCAGGGCAGAATAGAAGCCAGCTGGATACTCTGAGTTTAGTGCAAGTGCAGTCCCTTATGCTTCCAAAACTTATAATCGCACTTAAGGTGAAATCTCCTAAGTGCCAGTGTTTACCCAGAAAGGAAGGGATATTGAACAAGGGTGGTCTGGACTCTAGGCCGGTGAGAGACTCCGAGTTAAGTGCCCGCCAATGCGCTTTTACTTCCAAAACGGATAATAGCACTTAACGTGAAGTCTTGTAAGTGGCAGTGTGTTCCCAGTTAAGGAAAGTATATAGAACAGGGGCTGACTCTAGGCAGGTTGGAGACACTGAGTTACGTGCGCGCCAATGCGCTTTTGCTTCCAAAACTATAGTAGGACTTAAGGTGAAGTCTTGTAAGTGTCAGGGTTTTCCCAGTTAAGGAAAGTATATAGAACAGGGGCTGACTCTAGGCAGGTTGGAGACACTGAGTTACGTGCGCGCCAATGCGCTTTTGCTTCCAAAAGGTATAGTAGCACTTAAGTTGAAGTCTTGTAAGTGTCAGTGTTTTCCCAGTTAAGGAAAGTATATAGAACAGGGGCTGACTCTAGGCACGTTGGAGACTCTGATTTAAGTGCTCACCAATGCGCTTTTGCTTCCAAAACATATAATCGCACTTAAGGTGAAGTCCCATAAGCGACCGGGTGTTCCCATTTCAGGAAAGAACTTTGAACCAGGGCAGACAAGAAGCCAGTTGGATACTCTGAGTTTAGTGCAAGTGTAGTCCCTTATAATTCCAAAACATATAATCGCACTTAAGGTGAAATCTCCTAATCGGCAGTGTTTACCCATAAAGGAAGGGATATTGTACAAGCATGGTCTGGACTTTAGGCCGGTGGGAGACTGAGTTAAGTGCCCGCCAAAGCGCTTTTACTTCCAAAACTTATAATAGCACTTAAGGTGAAGTCTTGTAAGTGGCAGTGTGTTCCCAGTTAAGGAAAGTATATAGAACAGGGGCTGACTCTAGGCAGGTTGGAGACACTGAGTTTCGTGCGCGCCAATGCGCTTTTGCTTCCAAAACGTATAGTAGCACTTAAGGTGAAGTCTTCTGTCAGTGTTTTCCCAGTTAAGGAAAGTATATAGAACAGGCCCTGACTCTAGGCACGTTCGAGACTCTGAGTTAAGTGCTCGCCAATGCGCTTTTGCTTCCAAAACATATACTCGCACTTAAGGTGAAGTCCCATAAGCGGCCGGGTGTTCCCATTTCAGGAAAGAACTTGGAACCAGGCCAGACTAGATGCCAGCTGGACACTCTGAGTTAAGTGCAAGTCCAGTCCCTTATGCTTCCAAAACGTATAATCGCCCTTAAGGTGAAGTCTCAATAGTGGCAGTGTTTACCTAGAAAGGAAAGGATATTGAACAAGGGCGGACTGGACTCTTGGCCGGTGAGAGACTCCGAGTTAAGTGCCCACCAATGCGCTTTTGCTTCCAAAACGTAGAATAGCACTTAAGGTGAAGTCTTGTAAGTGGCAGTGTGTTCCCAGTTAAGGAAAGTATATAGAACAGGGGCTGACTCTAGGCAGGAAGGAGACACTGAGTTACGTGAGCGCCAATGCGCTTTTGCTTCCAAAACGTATAGTAGCACTTAAGGTGAAGTCTTGTAAGTGTCAGTGTTTTCCCACTTAAGGAAAGTATATACAACAGGGGCTGACTCTAGGCAGGTTGGAGACACTGAGTTACGTGAGCGCCAATGCGCTTTTGCTTCCAAAACATATAATCGCACTTAAGGTGAAGTCTTGTGAGTGTCAGTGTTTTCCCTGTTAAGGAAAGTATATAGAAGAGGGGCTGACTCTAGGCAGGTTTGAGACACTGAGTTACGTGAGAGCCAATGCGCTTTTGCTTCCAAAACATATAATCGCACCTTAGGTGAAGTCTTGTAAGTGTCAGTGTTTTCCCAGTTAAGGAAAGTATATAGAACAGGACCTGACTCTAGGCACGTTGGAGACTCTGAGTTAAGTGCTCGCCAATGCGCTTTTGCTTCCAAAACATATAATCGCACTTAACGTGAATTCTTGTAAGTGTCAGTGTTTTCCCAGTTAAGGAAAGTATATAGAACAGGGGCTGACTCTAGGCAGGTTGGAGACACAGAGTTACGTGAGAGCCAATGCGCTTTTGCTTCCAAAACGTATAGTAGCACTTAAGGTGAAGTCTTGTAAGTGTCAGTGTTTTCCCAGTTAAGAAAAGTATATAGAACAGGGCTGATTCTAGGCACGTTGGAGACTCTTAGTTAAGTGCTCGCCAATGCGCTTTTGCTTCCAAAACATATAATCGCACTTAAGGTGAAGTCCCATAAGCGGCCGGGTGTTCCCATTTCAGGAAAGTACTTAGAACCAGGCCAGACTAGAAGCCAGCTGGATACTCTGAATTTAGAGCAAGTCCAGTCCCTTATGCTTCCAAAACGTATAATCGCACTTAAGGTGAAATCTCCTAAGTGCCAGTGTTTACCCAGAAAGGAAGGGATATTGAACAAGGGTGGTCTGGACTCTAAGCCTGTGGGAGACTGGGTTAAGTGCCTGCCAATGCGCTTTTGCTTCCAAAACGTAGAATAGCACTTAAGGTGATGTCTTGTAAGTGGCAGTGTGTTCCCAGTTAAGGAAAGTATGTAGAACAGGGGCTGACTCTAGGCAGGTTGGAGACACTGAGTTACGTGAGCGACAATGCGCTTTTGCTTCCAAAACATATAATCGCACTTAAGGTGAAGTCCCATAAGCCGCCGGGTGTTCCCATTTCAGGAAACAACTTAGAACCAGGGCAGACTAGAATCCAGTTGGATACTCTGAGTTTAGTGCAAGTGCAGTCCCTTATACTTCCAAAACGTATAATCGCACTTAAGGTGAAATCTCCTAAGTGCCAGTGTTTACCCAGAAAGGAAGTGATATTGAACAAGGGTGGTCTGGTCTCTAGGCCGGTGGGAGACTGAGTTAAGTGCCCGCCAATGCAATTTAACTTCCAAAACTTATAATAGCACTTAAGGTGAAGTCTTGTAAGTGTCAGTGTTTTCCCAGTTAAGGAAAGTATATAGAACAGGTGCTGACTCTAGGCAGGTTGGAGACACTGAGTTACGTGCGGGCCAAGGCGCTTTTGCTTCCAAAACGTATAGTAGCACTTAAGGTGAAGTCTTGTAAGTGTCAGTGTTTTCCCAGTTAAGGAAAGTATATAGAACAGGGGCTGACTCTAGGCAGGTTGGAGACACTGAGTTACGTGCACGCCAATGCGCTTTTGCTTCCAAGACATATAGTATCACTTAAGGTGAAGTCTTGTAAGTGTCAGTGTTTTCCCAGTTACGGAAAATATACAGAACAGGGGCTGACTCTAGGCACGTTGGAGACTCTGAGTTAAGTGCTCGCCAAAGCGCTTTTCCTTCCAAAACTTATAATCGCACTTAAGGTGAAGTCCCAAAAGCGGCCGGGTGTTCCCATTTCAGGAAAGAACTTAGAACCAGGCCAGAGTAGAAGCCAGCTGGATACTCTGAGTTTAGTGCAAGGGCAGTCCCTTATGCTTCCAAAACGTATAATCGCCCTTAAGGTGAATTCTCAATAGTGGCAGTGTTTACCGAGAAAGGAAAGGAGATTGAACAAGGGCGGACTGGACTCTTGGACGGTGAGAGACTCCGAGTTAAGTGCCCACCAATGCGCTTTTGCTTCCAAAACGTAGAGTAGCCCTTAAGGTGAAGTCTTGTAAGTGTCAGTGTTTTCCCAGTTAAGGAAAGTATATAGAACAGGGGCTGACTCTAGGCAGGTTGGAGACACTGAGTTACGTGCGCGCCAGTGTGCTTTCGCTTCCAAAACATATAGTAGCACTTAAGGTGAATTCTTGTAAGTGTCACTGTGTTCCCAGTTAAGGAAAGTGTATACAACAGGGGCTGACTCTAGGCAGGTTGGAGACACTGAGTTACGTGCGCGCCAATGCGCTTTTGCTTCCAAAACGTATAGTAGCACTTAAGGTGAAGTCTTGTAAGTGTCGGTGTTTTCCCATTTAAGGAAAGTATATAGAACAGGGGCTGACTCTAGGCACGTTGGAGACTCTGAGTTAAGTTCTCGCCAATGCGCTTTTGCTTCCAAAACATATAATCGCACTTAAGGTGAAGTCCCATAAGCGGCCGGGTATTCCCATTTCAGGAAACAACTTAGAAACAGGGCAGACTAGAATCCAGTTGGATACTCTGAGTTTAGTGCAAGTGCAGTCCCTTATACTTCCAAAACGTATAATCGCACTTAAGTTGAAATCTCCTAAGTGCCAGTGTTTACCCAGAAAGGAAGGGATAATGAACAAGAGTGGTCTGGACTCTAGGCCGGTGGGAGACTGAGTTAAGTGCCCGCCAATGCAATTTTACTTCCAAAACTTATAATAGAACTTAAGGTGAAGTCTTGTAAGTGTCAGTGTTTTCCCAGTTAAGGAAGGTATATAGAACAGGGGCTGACTCTAGGCAGGTTGGAGGCACTGAGTTACGTGCGCGCCAATGCGCTTTCGCTTCCAAAACGTATAGTACCACTTAAGGTGAAGTCTTATAAGTGGCAGTGTGTTCCCAATTAAGGAAAGTGTATACAACAGGGGCTGACTCTAGGCAGGTTGGAGACACTGAGTTACGTGAGCGCCAATGCGCTTTTGCTTCCAAAACATATAATCGCACTTAACGTGAATTCTTGTAAGTGTCAGTGTTTTCCCAGTTAAGGAAAGTATATAGAAAAGGGGCTGACTCTAGGCAGGTTGGAGACACAGAGTTACGTGAGAGCCAATGCGCTTTTGCTTCCAAAACGTATAGTAGCACTTAAGGTGAAGTCTTGTAAGTGTCAGTGTTTTCCCAGTTAAGGAAAGTACATAGAACAGGGGCTGACTCTAGGCATGTTGGAGACACTGAGTTACGTGCGTGCCAATGCGCTTTTGCTTCCAAAACATATAGTAGCACTTAAGGTGAAGTCTTGTAAGTGCCAGTGTTTTCCCAGTTAAGGAAAGTATATAGAACAGGGGCTGACTCTAGGCAGGTTGGAGACACTGAGTTACGTGAGCGCCAATGCGCTTTTGCTTCCAAAACATATAAGCGGCCATGTGTTCCCATTTCACGAAACAACTTAGAACCAGGGCAGACTAGAAGCCAGTTGGATACTCTGAGTTTAGTGCAAGTTCAGTCCCTTATGCTTCCAAAACGTATAATCGCACTTAAGATGAAATCTCCTAAGTGCCAGTGTTTATCCAGAAAGGAAGGTATATTGAACAAGGGTGGTCTGAACTCTAAGCCTGTGGGAGACTGAGTTAAGTGCCCGCCAATGCGCTTTTGCTTCCAAAACGTAGAATAGCACTTAAGGTGAAGTCTTGTAAGTGCCAGTGTTTTCCCAGTTAAGGAAAGTATATAGAACAGGGGCTGACTCTAGGCAGGTTGGAGACACTGAATTACGTGCGTGCCAATGCGCTTTTGCTTCCAAAACGTATAGTAGCACTTAAGGTGAAATCTTGTGTCAGTGTTTTCCGAGTTAAGGGAAGTATATAGAACAGGGGCAAACTCTAGGCACGTTGGAGACTCTGAGTTAAGTGCTCGCCAATGCGCTTTTGCTTCCAAAACATATAATCGCACTTAAGGTGAAGTCCCATAAGCGGCCGGGTGTTCCCATTTCAGGAAAGAACTTAGAAACAGGCCAGACGAGAAGCCAGCTGGATACTCTGAGTTTAGTGCAAGTCCAGTCCCTTATGCTTCCAAAAAGTATAATCGCCCTTAAGGTGAAGTCTCAATAGTGGCAGTGTTTACCCAGAAAGGAAAGGAGATTGAACAAGGGTGGACTGGATTCCTGGACGGTGAGAGACACCGAGTTAAGTGCCCACCAATGCGCTTTTGCTTCCAAAACGTAGAATAGCACTTAAGGTGAAGTCTTGTAAGTGTCAGTGTTTTCCCAGTTAAGGAAGGTATATAGAACAGGGGCTGACTCTAGGCAGGTTGGAGGCACTGAGTTACGTGCGCGCCAATGCGCTTTCGCTTCCAAAACGTATAGTAGCACTTAAGGTGAAGTCTTATAAGTGGCAGTGTGTTCCCAATTAAGGAAAGTGTATACAACAGGGGCTGACTCTAGGCAGGTTGGAGACACTGAGTTACGTGAGCGCCAATGCGCTTTTGCTTCCAAAACATATAATCGCACTTAACGTGAATTCTTGTAAGTGTCAGTGTTTTCCCAGTTAAGGAAAGTATATAGAACAGGGGCTGACTCTAGGCAGGTTGGAGACACAGAGTTACGTGAGAGCCAATGAGCTTTTGCTTCCAAAACGTATAGTAGCACTGAAGGTGAAGTCTTGTAAGTGTCAGTGTTTTCCCAGTTAAGAAAAGTATATAGAACAGGGCTGATTCTAGGCACGTTGGAGACTCTGAGTTAAGTGCTCGCCAATGCGCTTTTGCTTCCAAAACATACAATCGCACTTAAGGTGAAGTCCCATAAGCGGCCGGGTGTTCCCATTTCAGGAAAGTACTTAGAACGAGGCCAGACTAGAAGCCAGCTGGATACTCTGAATTTAGAGCAAGTCCAGTCCCTTATGCTTCCAAAACGTATAATCGCACTTAAGGTGAAATCTCCTAAGTGCCAGTGTTTACCCAGAAAGGAAGGGATATTGAACAAGGGTGGTCTGGACTCTAAGCCTGTGGGAGACTGGGTTAAGTGCCTGCCAATGCGCTTTTGCTTCCAAAACGTAGAATAGCACTTAAGGTGATGTCTTGTAAGTGGCAGTGTGTTCCCAGTTAAGGAAAGTATATAGAACAGGGGCTGACTCTAGGCAGGTTGGAGACACTGAGTTACGTGAGCGACAATGCGCTTTTGCTTCCAAAACATATAATCGCACTAAAGGTGAAGTCCCATAAGCCGCCGGGTGTTCCCATTTCAGGAAACAACTTAGAACCAGGGCAGACTAGAATCCAGTTGGATACTCTGAGTTTAGTGCAAGTGCAGTCCCTTATACTTCCAAAACGTATAATCGCACTTAAGGTGAAATCTCCTAAGTGCCAGTGTTTACCCAGAAAGGAAGTGATATTGAACAAGGGTGGTCTGGTCTCTAGGCCGGTGGGAGACTGAGTTAAGTGCCCGCCAATGCAATTTAACTTCCAAAACTTATAATAGCACTTAAGGTGAAGTCTTGTAAGTGTCAGTGTTTTCCCAGTTAAGGAAAGTATATAGAACAGGTGCTGACTCTAGGCAGGTTGGAGACACTGAGTTACGTGCGGGCCAAGGCGCTTTTGCTTCCAAAACGTATAGTAGCACTTAAGGTGAAGTCTTGTAAGTGTCAGTGTTTTCCCAGTTAAGGAAAGTATATAGAACAGGGGCTGACTCTAGGCAGGTTGGAGACACTGAGTTACGTGAGAGCCAATGCGCTTTTGCTTCCAAAACGTATAGTAGCACTTAAGGTGAAGTCTTGTAAGTGTCAGTGTTTTCCCAGTTAAGGAAAGTATATAGAACAGGGGCTGACTCTAGGCAGGTTGGAGACACTGAGTTACGTGCACGCCAATGCGCTTTTGCTTCCAAGACATATAGTATCACTTAAGGTGAAGTCTTGTAAGTGTCAGTGTTTTCCCAGTTACGGAAAATATACAGAACAGGGGCTGACTCTAGGCACGTTGGAGACTCTGATTTAAGTGCTCACCAATGCGCTTTTGCTTCCAAAACATATAATCGCACTTAAGGTGAAGTCCCATAAGCGACCGGGTGTTCCCATTTCAGGAAAGAACTTTGAACCAGGGCAGACAAGAAGCCAGTTGGATACTCTGAGTTTAGTGCAAGTGTAGTCCCTTATAATTCCAAAACATATAATCGCACTTAAGGTGAAATCTCCTAATCGGCAGTGTTTACCCATAAAGGAAGGGATATTGTACAAGCATGGTCTGGACTTTAGGCCGGTGGGAGACTGAGTTAAGTGCCCGCCAAAGCGCTTTTACTTCCAAAACTTATAATAGCACTTAAGGTGAAGTCTTGTAAGTGGCAGTGTGTTCCCAGTTAAGGAAAGTATATAGAACAGGGGCTGACTCTAGGCAGGTTGGAGACACTGAGTTTCGTGCGCGCCAATGCGCTTTTGCTTCCAAAACGTATAGTAGCACTTAAGGTGAAGTCTTCTGTCAGTGTTTTCCCAGTTAAGGAAAGTATATAGAACAGGCCCTGACTCTAGGCACGTTCGAGACTCTGAGTTAAGTGCTCGCCAATGCGCTTTTGCTTCCAAAACATATACTCGCACTTAAGGTGAAGTCCCATAAGCGGCCGGGTGTTCCCATTTCAGGAAAGAACTTGGAACCAGGCCAGACTAGATGCCAGCTGGATACTCTGAGTTTAGTGCAAGTCCAGTCCCTTATGCTTCCAAAACGTATAATCGCCCTTAAGGTGAAGTCTCAATAGTGGCAGTGTTTACCCAGAAAGGAAAGGAGATTGAACATGGGCGGACTGGACTCTTGGCCGGTGAGAGACTCCGAGTTAAGTGCCCACCAATGCGCTTTTGCTTCCAAAACGTATAAGAGCACTTAAGGTGAAGTCTTGTAAGTGGCAGTGTGTTCCCAGTTAAGGAAATTATATAGAACAGGGGCTGACTCTAGGCAGGTTGGAGACACTGAGTTACGTGCGCGCCAGTGTGCTTTCGCTTCCAAAACATATAGTAGCACTTAAGGTGAATTCTTGTAAGTGTCACTGTGTTCCCAGTTAAGGAAAGTGTATACAACAGGGGCTGACTCTAGGCAGGTTGGAGACACTGAGTTACGTGCGCGCCAATGCGCTTTTGCTTCCAAAACGTATAGTAGCACTTAAGGTGAAGTCTTGTAAGTGTCGGTGTTTTCCCATTTAAGGAAAGTATATAGAACAGGGGCTGACTCTAGGCACGTTGGAGACTCTGAGTTAAGTGCTCGCCAATGCGCTTTTGCTTCCAAAACATATAATCGCACTTAAGGTGAAGTCCCATAAGCGGCCGGGTATTCCCATTTCAGGAAACAACTTAGAAACAGGGCAGACTAGAATCCAGTTGGATACTCTGAGTTTAGTGCAAGTGCAGTCCCTTATATTTACAAAACGTATAATCGCACTTAAGGTGAAATCTCCTAAGTGCCAGTGTTTACCCAGAAAGGAAGGGATAATGAACAAGAGTGGTCTGGACTCTAGGCCGGTGGGAGACTGAGTTAAGTGCCCGCCAATGCAATTTTACTTCCAAAACTTATAATAGAACTTAAGGTGAAGTCTTGTAAGTGTCAGTGTGTTCCCAGTTAAGGAAAGAATATAGAACAGGGGCTGACTCTAGGCAGGTAGGAGACACTGAGTTACGTGAGAGCCAATGTGCTTTTGCTTCCAAAACGTATAGTAGCACTTAAGGTGAAGTCTTGTAAGTGTCAGTGTTTTCCCAGTTAAGGAATGTATATAGAACAGGGGCTGACTCTAGGCATGTTGGAGACACTGAGTTACGTGCGTGCCAATGCGCTTTTGCTTCCAAAACATATAGTAGCACTTAAGGTGAAGTCTTGTAAGTGCCAGTGTTTTCCCAGTTAAGGAAAGTATATAGAACAGGGGCTGACTCTAGGCAGGTTGGAGACACTGAGTTACGTGAGCGCCAATGCGCTTTTGCTTCCAAAATATATAAGCGGCCATGTGTTCCCATTTCACGAAACAACTTAGAACCAGGGCAGACTAGAAGCCAGTTGGATACTCTGAGTTTAGTGCAAGTTCAGTCCCTTATGCTTCCAAAACGTATAATCGCACTTAAGATGAAATCTCCTAAGTGCCAGTGTTTATCCAGAAAGGAAGGGATATTGAACAAGGGTGGTCTGAACTCTAAGCCTGTGGGAGACAGAGTTAAGTGCCCGCCAATGCGCTTTTGCTTCCAAAACGTAGAATAGCACTTAAGGTGAAGTCTTGTAAGTGCCAGTGTTTTCCCAGTTAAGGAAAGTATATAGAACAGGGGCTGACTCTAGGCAGGTTGGAGACACTGAATTACGTGCGTGCCAATGCGCTTTTGCTTCCAAAACGTATAGTAGCACTTAAGGTGAAATCTTGTAAGTGTCAGTGTTTTCCGAGTTAAGGGAAGTATATAGAACAGGGGCAGACTCTAGGCACGTTGGAGACTCTGAGTTAAGTGCTCGCCAATGCGCTTTTGCTTCCAAAACATATAATCGCACTTAAGGTGAAGTCCCATAAGCGGCCGGGTGTTCCCATTTCAGGAAAGAACTTAGAAACAGGCCACACGAGAAGCCAGCTGGATACTCTGAGTTTAGTGCAAGTCCAGTCCCTTATGCTTCCAAAAAGTATAATCGCCCTTAAGGTGAAGTCTCAATAGTGGCAGTGTTTACCCAGAAAGGAAAGGAGATTGAACAAGGGTGGACTGGATTCCTGGACGGTGAGAGACACCGAGTTAAGTGCCCACCAATGCGCTTTTGCTTCCAAAACGTAGAATAGAACTTAAGGTGAAGTCTTGTAAGTGTCAGTGTTTTCCCAGTTAAGGAAGGTTTATAGAACAGGGGCTGACTCTAGGCAGGTTGGAGGCACTGAGTTACGTGCGCGCCAATGCGCTTTCGCTTCCAAAACGTATAGTACCACTTAAGGTGAAGTCTTATAAGTGGCAGTGTGTTCCCAATTAAGGAAAGTGTATACAACAGGGGCTGACTCTAGGCAGGTTGGAGACACTGAGTTACGTGAGCGCCAATGCGCTTTTGCTTCCAAAACATATAATCGCACTTAACGTGAATTCTTGTAAGTGTCAGTGTTTTCCCAGTTAAGGAAAGTATATAGAAAAGGGGCTGACTCTAGGCAGGTTGGAGACACAGAGTTACGTGAGAGCCAATGCGCTTTTGCTTCCAAAACGTATAGTAGCACTTAAGGTGAAGTCTTGTAAGTGTCAGTGTTTTCCCAGTTAAGGAAAGTACATAGAACAGGGGCTGACTCTAGGCATGTTGGACACACTGAGTTACGTGCGTGCCAATGCGCTTTTGCTTCCAAAACATATAGTAGCACTAAAAGTGAAGTCTTGTAAGTGCCAGTGTTTTCCCAGTTAAGGAAAGTATATAGAACAGGGGCTGACTCTAGGCAGGTTGGAGACACTGAGTTACGTGCGCGCCAATGCGCTTTTGCTTCCAAAACGTATAGTAGCACTTAAGGTGAAGTCTTGTAAGTGGCAGTGTGTTCCCAGTTAAGGAAAGTGTATACAACAGGGGCTGATTCTAGGCAGGTTGGAGACACTGTTACGTGAGCGCCAATACGCTTTTGCTTCCAAAACATATAATCTCACTTAAGGTGAAGTCTTGTAAGTGTCAGTGTTTTCCCAGTTAAGGAAAGTATATAGAACAGGGGCTGACTCTATGCAGGTTGGAGACACTGAGTTACGTGAGAGCCAATGCGCTTTTGCTTCCAAAACGTATAGTAGCACTTAAGGTGAAGTCTTGTAAGTGTCAGTGTTTTCCCAGTTAAGGAAAGTATATAGAATAGGGGCTGACTCTAGGCACGTTGGAGCCTCTGAGTTAAGTGCTCGCCAATGCGCTTTTGCTTCCAAAACATATAATCGCACTTAAGGTGAAGTCCCATAAGCGGCCGGGTGTTCCCATTTCAGGAAAGAACTTAAAACGAGGCCAGACTAGAAGCCAGCTGGATACTCTGAGTTTAGTGCAAGTCCAGTCCCTTATGCTTTCAAAACGTATAATCGCCCTTAAGGTGAAGTCTCAATAGTGGCAGTGTTTACCCAGAAAGGAAAGGAGATTGATCGTGGGGGGACTGGACTCTTGGCCGGTGAGAGACTTCGAGTTAAGTGCCCACTAATGCGCTTTTGCTTCCAAAACGTATAATAGCACTTAAGGTGAAGTCTTGTAAGTGGCAGTGTGTTCCCAGTTAAGGAAAGTATATAGAACAGGGGCTAACTCGAGGCAGGTTGGAGACACTGAGTTACATGCGCGCCAATACGCTTTTGCTTCCAAAACATATAATCGCACTTAAGGTGAAGTCCCATAAGCGGCCGGTTGTTCCCATTTCAGGAAACGACTTAGAACCAGGGCAGACTAGAAGCCAGTTGGATACTCTGAGTTTAGTGCAAGTGCAGTCCCTTATAATTCCAAAACGTATAATCGCACTTAAGGTGAAATCTCCTAATTGGCAGTGTTTACCCAAAGAGGAAGGGATATTGTACAAGCGTGGTCTGGACTCTAGCCCGGTGGAAGACTGAGTTAAGTGCCCGCCAATGTGCTTTTACCTCCAAAACTTATAATACTACTTAAGGTGAAGTTTTGTAAGTGGCAGTGTGTTCCCAGTTAAGGAAAGTATATAGAACAGGGGCTGACCCTAGGCAGGTTGGAGACACTGAGTTTCGTGCGTGCCAATGAGCTTTTGCTTCCAAAACGTATAGGAGCACTTAAGGTGAAGTCTTGTGTCAGTGTTTTCCCAGTTAAGGAAAGTATATAGAACAGGGCCTGACTCTAGGCACGTTCGAGACTCTGAGTTAAGTGCTCGCCAATGCGCTTTTGCTTCCAAAACATATACTCGCACTTAAGGTGAAGTCCCATAAGCGGCCGGGTGTTCCCATTTCAGGAAAGAACTTAGAACCAGGCCAGACTAGAAGCCAGCTGGATACTCTGAGTTTAGTGCAAGTCCAGTCCCTTATGCTTCCAAAACGTATAATCGCCCTTAAGGTGAAGTCTCAATAGTGGCAGTGTTTACCCAGAAAGGAAAGGAGATTGAACATGGGCGGACTGGACTCTTGGCAGGTGAGAGACTCGAGTTAAGTGCCCACCAATGCGCTTTGGCTTCCAAAACGTATAGTAGCACTTAAGGTGAAGTCTTGTAAGTGTCAGTGTTTTCCCAGTTAAGGAAAGTATATAGAACAGGGGCTGATTCTAGGCACGTTGGAGACTCTGAGTTAAGTGCTCGCCAATGCGCTTTTGCTTCCAAAATATATAATCGCACTTAACGTGAAGTCCCATAAGCGGCCGGGTGTTCCCATTTCAGGAAACAACTTAGAACCAGGGCAGACTAGAAGCCTGTTGGATACTCTGAGTTGAGTGCAAGTGCAGTCCCTTATACTTCCAAAATGTATAATCGCCCTTAAGTTGAAGTCTCAATAGTGGCAGTGTTTACCCAGAAAGGAAAGGAGATTGAACATGGGCGGACTGGACTCTTGGCCGGTGAGAGACTCCGAGTTAAGTGCCCACCAATGCGCTTTTGCTTCCAAAACGTATAATAGCACTTAACGTGAAGTCTTGTAAGTGGCAGTGTGTTCCCAGTTAAGGAAATTATATAGAACAGGGGCTGACTCTAGGCAGGTTGGAGACACTGAGTTACGTGAGCGCCAATGCGCTTTTGCTTCCAAAACATATAATCGCACTTAAGGTGAAGTCCTATAAGCGGCCGGGTGTTCCCATTTCAGGAAAGAACTTAGAACCAGGGCAGAATAGAAGCCAGCTGGATACTCTGAGTTTAGTGCAAGTGCAGTCCCTTATGCTTCCAAAACTTATAATCGCACTTAAGGTGAAATCTCCTAAGTGCCAGTGTTTACCCAGAAAGGAAGGGATATTGAACAAGGGTGGTCTGGACTCTAGGCCGGTGAGAGACTCCGAGTTAAGTGCCCGCCAATGCGCTTTTACTTCCAAAACGGATAATAGCACTTAACGTGAAGTCTTGTAAGTGGCAGTGTGTTCCCAGTTAAGGAAAGTATATAGAACAGGGGCTGACTCTAGGCAGGTTGGAGACACTGAGTTACGTGCGCGCCAATGCGCTTTTGCTTCCAAAACTATAGTAGGACTTAAGGTGAAGTCTTGTAAGTGTCAGTGTTTTCCCAGTTAAGGAAAGTATATAGAACAGGGGCTGACTCTAGGCAGGTTGGAGACACTGAGTTACGTGCGCGCCAATGCGCTTTTGCTTCCAAAAGGTATAGTAGCACTTAAGTTGAAGTCTTGTAAGTGTCAGTGTTTTCCCAGTTAAGGAAAGTATATAGAACAGGGGCTGACTCTAGGCACGTTGGAGACTCTGATTTAAGTGCTCACCAATGCGCTTTTGCTTCCAAAACATATAATCGCACTTAAGGTGAAGTCCCATAAGCGACCGGGTGTTCCCATTTCAGGAAAGAACTTTGAACCAGGGCAGACAAGAAGCCAGTTGGATACTCTGAGTTTAGTGCAAGTGTAGTCCCTTATAATTCCAAAACATATAATCGCACTTAAGGTGAAATCTCCTAATCGGCAGTGTTTACCCATAAAGGAAGGGATATTGTACAAGCATGGTCTGGACTTTAGGCCGGTGGGAGACTGAGTTAAGTGCCCGCCAAAGCGCTTTTACTTCCAAAACTTATAATAGCACTTAAGGTGAAGTCTTGTAAGTGGCAGTGTGTTCCCAGTTAAGGAAAGTATATAGAACAGGGGCTGACTCTAGGCAGGTTGGAGACACTGAGTTTCGTGCGCGCCAATGCGCTTTTGCTTCCAAAACGTATAGTAGCACTTAAGGTGAAGTCTTCTGTCAGTGTTTTCCCAGTTAAGGAAAGTATATAGAACAGGCCCTGACTCTAGGCACGTTCGAGACTCTGAGTTAAGTGCTCGCCAATGCGCTTTTGCTTCCAAAACATATACTCGCACTTAAAGTGAAGTCCCATAAGCGGCCGGGTGTTCCCATTTCAGGAAAGAACTTGGAACCAGGCCAGACTAGAAGCCAGCTGGACACTCTGAGTTAAGTGCAAGTCCAGTCCCTTATGCTTCCAAAACGTATAATCGCCCTTAAGGTGAAGTCTCAATAGTGGCAGTGTTTACCTAGAAAGGAAAGGATATTGAACAAGGGCGGACTGGACTCTTGGCCGGTGAGAGACTCCGAGTTAAGTGCCCACCAATGCGCTTTTGCTTCCAAAACGTAGAATAGCACTTAAGGTGAAGTCTTGTAAGTGGCAGTGTGTTCCCAGTTAAGGAAAGTATATAGAACAGGGGCTGACTCTAGGCAGGAAGGAGACACTGAGTTACGTGAGCGCCAATGCGCTTTTGCTTCCAAAACGTATAGTAGCACTTAAGGTGAAGTCTTGTAAGTGTCAGTGTTTTCCCACTTAAGGAAAGTATATACAACAGGGGCTGACTCTAGGCAGGTTGGAGACACTGAGTTACGTGAGCGCCAATGCGCTTTTGCTTCCAAAACATATAATCGCACTTAAGGTGAAGTCTTGTGAGTGTCAGTGTTTTCCCTGTTAAGGAAAGTATATAGAAGAGGGGCTGACTCTAGGCAGGTTTGAGACACTGAGTTACGTGAGAGCCAATGCGCTTTTGCTTCCAAAACATATAATCGCACCTTAGGTGAAGTCTTGTAAGTGTCAGTGTTTTCCCAGTTAAGGAAAGTATATAGAACAGGACCTGACTCTAGGCACGTTGGAGACTCTGAGTTAAGTGCTCGCCAATGCGCTTTTGCTTCCAAAACATATAATCGCACTTAACGTGAATTCTTGTAAGTGTCAGTGTTTTCCCAGTTAAGGAAAGTATATAGAACAGGGGCTGACTCTAGGCAGGTTGGAGACACAGAGTTACGTGAGAGCCAATGCGCTTTTGCTTCCAAAACGTATAGTAGCACTTAAGGTGAAGTCTTGTAAGTGTCAGTGTTTTCCCAGTTAAGAAAAGTATATAGAACAGGGCTGATTCTAGGCACGTTGGAGACTCTTAGTTAAGTGCTCGCCAATGCGCTTTTGCTTCCAAAACATATAATCGCACTTAAGGTGAAGTCCCATAAGCGGCCGGGTGTTCCCATTTCAGGAAAGTACTTAGAACGAGGCCAGACTAGAAGCCAGCTGGATACTCTGAATTTAGAGCAAGTCCAGTCCCTTATGCTTCCAAAACGTATAATCGCACTTAAGGTGAAATCTCCTAAGTGCCAGTGTTTACCCAGAAAGGAAGGGATATTGAACAAGGGTGGTCTGGACTCTAAGCCTGTGGGAGACTGGGTTAAGTGCCTGCCAATGCGCTTTTGCTTCCAAAACGTAGAATAGCACTTAAGGTGATGTCTTGTAAGTGGCAGTGTGTTCCCAGTTAAGGAAAGTATGTAGAACAGGGGCTGACTCTAGGCAGGTTGGAGACACTGAGTTACGTGAGCGACAATGCGCTTTTGCTTCCAAAACATATAATCGCACTTAAGGTGAAGTCCCATAAGCCGCCGGGTGTTCCCATTTCAGGAAACAACTTAGAACCAGGGCAGACTAGAATCCAGTTGGATACTCTGAGTTTAGTGCAAGTGCAGTCCCTTATACTTCCAAAACGTATAATCGCACTTAAGGTGAAATCTCCTAAGTGCCAGTGTTTACCCAGAAAGGAAGTGATATTGAACAAGGGTGGTCTGGTCTCTAGGCCGGTGGGAGACTGAGTTAAGTGCCCGCCAATGCAATTTAACTTCCAAAACTTATAATAGCACTTAAGGTGAAGTCTTGTAAGTGTCAGTGTTTTCCCAGTTAAGGAAAGTATATAGAACAGGTGCTGACTCTAGGCAGGTTGGAGACACTGAGTTACGTGCGGGCCAAGGCGCTTTTGCTTCCAAAACGTATAGTAGCACTTAAGGTGAAGTCTTGTAAGTGTCAGTGTTTTCCCAGTTAAGGAAAGTATATAGAACAGGGGCTGACTCTAGGCAGGTTGGAGACACTGAGTTACGTGCACGCCAATGCGCTTTTGCTTCCAAGACATATAGTATCACTTAAGGTGAAGTCTTGTAAGTGTCAGTGTTTTCCCAGTTACGGAAAATATACAGAACAGGGGCTGACTCTAGGCACGTTGGAGACTCTGAGTTAAGTGCTCGCCAAAGCGCTTTTCCTTCCAAAACTTATAATCGCACTTAAGGTGAAGTCCCAAAAGCGGCCGGGTGTTCCCATTTCAGGAAAGAACTTAGAACCAGGCCAGAGTAGAAGCCAGCTGGATACTCTGAGTTTAGTGCAAGGGCAGTCCCTTATGCTTCCAAAACGTATAATCGCCCTTAAGGTGAATTCTCAATAGTGGCAGTGTTTACCGAGAAAGGAAAGGAGATTGAACAAGGGCGGACTGGACTCTTGGACGGTGAGAGACTCCGAGTTAAGTGCCCACCAATGCGCTTTTGCTTCCAAAACGTAGAGTAGCCCTTAAGGTGAAGTCTTGTAAGTGTCAGTGTTTTCCCAGTTAAGGAAAGTATATAGAACAGGGGCTGACTCTAGGCAGGTTGGAGACACTGAGTTACGTGCGCGCCAGTGTGCTTTCGCTTCCAAAACATATAGTAGCACTTAAGGTGAATTCTTGTAAGTGTCACTGTGTTCCCAGTTAAGGAAAGTGTATACAACAGGGGCTGACTCTAGGCAGGTTGGAGACACTGAGTTACGTGCGCGCCAATGCGCTTTTGCTTCCAAAACGTATAGTAGCACTTAAGGTGAAGTCTTGTAAGTGTCGGTGTTTTCCCATTTAAGGAAAGTATATAGAACAGGGGCTGACTCTAGGCACGTTGGAGACTCTGAGTTAAGTTCTCGCCAATGCGCTTTTGCTTCCAAAACATATAATCGCACTTAAGGTGAAGTCCCATAAGCGGCCGGGTATTCCCATTTCAGGAAACAACTTAGAAACAGGGCAGACTAGAATCCAGTTGGATACTCTGAGTTTAGTGCAAGTGCAGTCCCTTATACTTCCAAAACGTATAATCGCACTTAAGTTGAAATCTCCTAAGTGCCAGTGTTTACCCAGAAAGGAAGGGATAATGAACAAGAGTGGTCTGGACTCTAGGCCGGTGGGAGACTGAGTTAAGTGCCCGCCAATGCAATTTTACTTCCAAAACTTATAATAGAACTTAAGGTGAAGTCTTGTAAGTGTCAGTGTTTTCCCAGTTAAGGAAGGTATATAGAACAGGGGCTGACTCTAGGCAGGTTGGAGGCACTGAGTTACGTGCGCGCCAATGCGCTTTCGCTTCCAAAACGTATAGTACCACTTAAGGTGAAGTCTTATAAGTGGCAGTGTGTTCCCAATTAAGGAAAGTGTATACAACAGGGGCTGACTCTAGGCAGGTTGGAGACACTGAGTTACGTGAGCGCCAATGCGCTTTTGCTTCCAAAACATATAATCGCACTTAACGTGAATTCTTGTAAGTGTCAGTGTTTTCCCAGTTAAGGAAAGTATATAGAAAAGGGGCTGACTCTAGGCAGGTTGGAGACACAGAGTTACGTGAGAGCCAATGCGCTTTTGCTTCCAAAACGTATAGTAGCACTTAAGGTGAAGTCTTGTAAGTGTCAGTGTTTTCCCAGTTAAGGAAAGTACATAGAACAGGGGCTGACTCTAGGCATGTTGGAGACACTGAGTTACGTGCGTGCCAATGCGCTTTTGCTTCCAAAACATATAGTAGCACTTAAGGTGAAGTCTTGTAAGTGCCAGTGTTTTCCCAGTTAAGGAAAGTATATAGAACAGGGGCTGACTCTAGGCAGGTTGGAGACACTGAGTTACGTGAGCGCCAATGCGCTTTTGCTTCCAAAACATATAAGCGGCCATGTGTTCCCATTTCACGAAACAACTTAGAACCAGGGCAGACTAGAAGCCAGTTGGATACTCTGAGTTTAGTGCAAGTTCAGTCCCTTATGCTTCCAAAACGTATAATCGCACTTAAGATGAAATCTCCTAAGTGCCAGTGTTTATCCAGAAAGGAAGGTATATTGAACAAGGGTGGTCTGAACTCTAAGCCTGTGGGAGACTGAGTTAAGTGCCCGCCAATGCGCTTTTGCTTCCAAAACGTAGAATAGCACTTAAGGTGAAGTCTTGTAAGTGCCAGTGTTTTCCCAGTTAAGGAAAGTATATAGAACAGGGCCTGACTCTAGGCAGGTTGGAGACACTGAATTACGTGCGTGCCAATGCGCTTTTGCTTCCAAAACGTATAGTAGCACTTAAGGTGAAATCTTGTAAGTGTCAGTGTTTTCCGAGTTAAGGGAAGTATATAGAACAGGGGCAGACTCTAGGCACGTTGGAGACTCTGAGTTAAGTGCTCGCCAATGCGCTTTTGCTTCCAAAACATATAATCGCACTTAAGGTGAAGTCCCATAAGCGGCCGGGTGTTCCCATTTCAGGAAAGAACTTAGAAACAGGCCAGACGAGAAGCCAGCTGGATACTCTGAGTTTAGTGCAAGTCCAGTCCCTTATGCTTCCAAAAAGTATAATCGCCCTTAAGGTGAAGTCTCAATAGTGGCAGTGTTTACCCAGAAAGGAAAGGAGATTGAACAAGGGTGGACTGGATTCCTGGACGGTGAGAGACACCGAGTTAAGTGCCCACCAATGCGCTTTTGCTTCCAAAACGTAGAATAGCACTTAAGGTGAAGTCTTGTAAGTGTCAGTGTTTTCCCAGTTAAGGAAGGTATATAGAACAGGGGCTGACTCTAGGCAGGTTGGAGGCACTGAGTTACGTGCGCGCCAATGCGCTTTCGCTTCCAAAACGTATAGTAGCACTTAAGGTGAAGTCTTATAAGTGGCAGTGTGTTCCCAATTAAGGAAAGTGTATACAACAGGGGCTGACTCTAGGCAGGTTGGAGACACTGAGTTACGTGAGCGCCAATGCGCTTTTGCTTCCAAAACATATAATCGCACTTAACGTGAATTCTTGTAAGTGTCAGTGTTTTCCCAGTTAAGGAAAGTATATAGAACAGGGGCTGACTCTAGGCAGGTTGGAGACACAGAGTTACGTGAGAGCCAATGAGCTTTTGCTTCCAAAACGTATAGTAGCACTTAAGGTGAAGTCTTGTAAGTGTCAGTGTTTTCCCAGTTAAGAAAAGTATATAGAACAGGGCTGATTCTAGGCACGTTGGAGACTCTGAGTTAAGTGCTCGCCAATGCGCTTTTGCTTCCAAAACATATAATCGCACTTAAGGTGAAGTCCCATAAGCGGCCGGGTGTTCCCATTTCAGGAAAGTACTTAGAACGAGGCCAGACTAGAAGCCAGCTGGATACTCTGAATTTAGAGCAAGTCCAGTCCCTTATGCTTCCAAAACGTATAATCGCACTTAAGGTGAAATCTCCTAAGTGCCAGTGTTTACCCAGAAAGGAAGGGATATTGAACAAGGGTGGTCTGGACTCTAAGCCTGTGGGAGACTGGGTTAAGTGCCTGCCAATGCGCTTTTGCTTCCAAAACGTAGAATAGCACTTAAGGTGATGTCTTGTAAGTGGCAGTGTGTTCCCAGTTAAGGAAAGTATATAGAACAGGGGCTGACTCTAGGCAGGTTGGAGACACTGAGTTACGTGAGCGACAATGCGCTTTTGCTTCCAAAACATATAATCGCACTAAAGGTGAAGTCCCATAAGCCGCCGGGTGTTCCCATTTCAGGAAACAACTTAGAACCAGGGCAGACTAGAATCCAGTTGGATACTCTGAGTTTAGTGCAAGTGCAGTCCCTTATACTTCCAAAACGTATAATCGCACTTAAGGTGAAATCTCCTAAGTGCCAGTGTTTACCCAGAAAGGAAGTGATATTGAACAAGGGTGGTCTGGTCTCTAGGCCGGTGGGAGACTGAGTTAAGTGCCCGCCAATGCAATTTAACTTCCAAAACTTATAATAGCACTTAAGGTGAAGTCTTGTAAGTGTCAGTGTTTTCCCAGTTAAGGAAAGTATATAGAACAGGTGCTGACTCTAGGCAGGTTGGAGACACTGAGTTACGTGCGGGCCAAGGCGCTTTTGCTTCCAAAACGTATAGTAGCACTTAAGGTGAAGTCTTGTAAGTGTCAGTGTTTTCCCAGTTAAGGAAAGTATATAGAACAGGGGCTGACTCTAGGCAGGTTGGAGACACTGAGTTACGTGCACGCCAATGCGCTTTTGCTTCCAAGACATATAGTATCACTTAAGGTGAAGTCTTGTAAGTGTCAGTGTTTTCCCAGTTACGGAAAATATACAGAACAGGGGCTGACTCTAGGCACGTTGGAGACTCTGAGTTAAGTGCTCGCCAAAGCGCTTTTCCTTCCAAAACTTATAATCGCACTTAAGGTGAAGTCCCAAAAGCGGCCGGGTGTTCCCATTTCAGGAAAGAACTTAGAACCAGGCCAGAGTAGAAGCCAGCTGGATACTCTGAGTTTAGTGCAAGGGCAGTCCCTTATGCTTCCAAAACGTATAATCGCCCTTAAGGTGAATTCTCAATAGTGGCAGTGTTTACCCAGAAAGGAAAGGAGATTGAACAAGGGCGGACTGGACTCTTGGACGGTGAGAGACTCCGAGTTAAGTGCCCACCAATGCGCTTTTGCTTCCAAAACGTAGAGTAGCCCTTAAGGTGAAGTCTTGTAAGTGTCAGTGTTTTCCCAGTTAAGGAAAGTATATAGAACAGGGGCTGACTCTAGGCAGGTTGGAGACACTGAGTTACGTGCGCGCCAGTGTGCTTTCGCTTCCAAAACATATAGTAGCACTTAAGGTGAATTCTTGTAAGTGTCACTGTGTTCCCAGTTAAGGAAAGTGTATACAACAGGGGCTGACTCTAGGCAGGTTGGAGACACTGAGTTACGTGCGCGCCAATGCGCTTTTGCTTCCAAAACGTATAGTAGCACTTAAGGTGAAGTCTTGTAAGTGTCGGTGTTTTCCCATTTAAGGAAAGTATATAGAACAGGGGCTGACTCTAGGCACGTTGGAGACTCTGAGTTAAGTTCTCGCCAATGCGCTTTTGCTTCCAAAACATATAATCGCACTTAAGGTGAAGTCCCATAAGCGGCCGGGTATTCCCATTTCAGGAAACAACTTAGAAACAGGGCAGACTAGAATCCAGTTGGATACTCTAAGTTTAGTGCAAGTGAAGTCCCTTATACTTCCAAAACGTATAATCGCACTTAAGGTGAAGTCTCCTAAGTGCCAGTGTTTACCCAGAAAGGAAGGGATATTGAACAAGGTTGGTCTGGACTCTAGGCCGTTGGGAGACAGAGTTAAGTGCCCGCTAATGCAATTTTACTTCCAAAACTCATAATAGCACTTAAGGTGAAGTCTTGTAAATGTCAGTGTTTTCCCAGTTAAGGAAAGTATATAGAACAGGGGCTGACTCTAGGCACGTTGGAGACACTAAGTTACATGCGCGCCAATGCGCTTTTGCTTCCAAAACGTATAGTAGCACTTAAGGTGAAGTCTTGTAAGTGTCAGTGTTTTCCCAGTTAAGGAAAGTATATAGAACAGGGGCTGAATCTAGGCAGGTTGGAGACACTGAGTTACGTGCGCGCCAATGCGGTTTTGCTTCCAAAACTCATAATAGCACTTAAGGTGAAGTCTTGTAAATGTAAGTGTTTTCCCAGTTAAGGAAAGTATATAGAACAGGGCCTGACTCTAGGCACGTTGGAGACTCTGAGTTAAGTGCTCGCCAATGCGCTTTTGATTCCAAAACATATAATTGCACTTAAGGTGAAGTCCCATAAGCGGCCGGGTGTTCACATTTCAGGAAACAACTTAGAACCAGGGCAGACTAGAAGCCAGTTGGATACTCTGAGCTTAGTGCAATTTCAGTCCCTTATGCTTCCAAAACGTATAATCGCAATTAAGGTGAAATCTCCTAAGTGCCATTGTTTACCCAGAAAGGAAGGGATATTGAACAAGGGTGGTCTGGACTCTAAGCCTGTGGGAGACTGAGTTAAGTGCCCGCCAATGCGCTTTTACTTCCAAAACTTATAATAGCACTTAAGGTGAAGTCTTGTAAGTGTCAGTGTTTTCCCAGTTAAGGAAATTATATAGAACAGGGGCTGACTCTAGGCAGGTTGGAGACAATAAGTTACGTGCGCGCCAATGCGCTTTTGCTTCCAAAACGTATAGTAGCACTTAAGGTGAAGTCTTGTAAGTGTCAGTGATTTCCCACTTAAGGAAAGTATATAGAACAGGGGCTGACTCTAGGCAGGTTGGAGACACTGAGTTACGTGCGCGCCAATCGCTTTGCTTCCAAAACGTATAGTAGCACTTAAGGTGAAGTCTTGTAAGTGTCAGTGTTTTCCCAGTTAAGGAAAGTATATAGAACAGGGCCTGACTCTAGGCACGTTGTAGCCTCTGAGTTAAGTGCTCGTCAATGCGCTTTTGCTTCCAAAACATATAATCGCACTTAAGGTGAAGTCCCATAAGCGGCCGGGTGTTCCCATTTCAGGAAAGAACTTAGAACCAGGCCAGACTAGAAGCCAGCTGGATACTCTGAGTTTAGTGCAAGTCCAGTCCCTTATGCTTCCAAAACGTATAATCGCCCTTAAGCTGAGGTCTCAATAGTGGCAGTGTTTACCCAGAAAGGAAAGGAGATTGAACAAGGGCGGACTGGACTCTTGGCCGGTGAGAGACTCCGAGTTAAGTGCCCACCAATGCGCTTTTGCTTCCAAAACGTAGAATAGCACTTAAGGTGAAGTCTCGTAAGTGGCAGTGTGTTCCCAGTTAAGGAAAGTGTATACAACAGGGGCAGATCTAGGCAGTTTGGAGACACTGAGTTACGTGAGCGCCAATGCGCTTTTCCTTCCAAAACATATAATCGCACCTAAGGTGAAGTCTTGTAAGTGTCAGTGTTTTCCCAGTTAAGGAAAGTATTTAGAACAGGGGCTGACTCTAGACAGGTTGGAGACACTGAGTTACGTAAGAGCCAATGTGCTTTTGCTTCCAAAACGTATAGTAGCACTTAAGGTGAAGTCTTGTAAGTGTCATTGTTTTCCCAGTTAGGGAAAGTATATAGAACAGGGGCTGACTCTAGGCAGGTTGGAGACACTGAATTACGTGCACGCCAATGCGCTTTTGCTTCCAAAAGGTATAGTAGCACTTAAGGTGAAGTCTTGTAAGTGTCAGTGTTTTCCCAGTTAAGGAAAGTATATTGAACAGGGGCTGACTCTAGGCACGTTGGAGACTCTGAGTTAAGTGCTCGCCAATGCGCTTTTGCTTCCAAAACATATAATCGCACTTAAGGTGAAGTCCCATAAGCGGCCGGGTGTTCCCATTTCAGGAAAGAACTTAGAACCAGGCCAGACTAGAAGCCAGCTGGATACTCTGAGTTTAGTGCAAGTCCAGTCCCTTATGCTTCCAAAACGTATAATCGCCCTTAAGGTGAAGTCTCAATACTGGCAGTGTTTACGCAGAAAGGAAAGGAGATTGAACAAGGGCGGACTGGACTCTTGGCCGGTGAGAGACTCCAAGTTAAGTGCCCACCAATGCGCTTTTCTTCCAAAACGTAGAATAGCACTTAAGGTGAAGTCTTGTAAGTGGCAGTGTGTTCCCAGTTAAGGAAAGTATATAGAACAGGGGCTGACTCTAGGCAGGTTGGAGACACTGAGTTACGTGAGCGCCAATGCGCTTTTGCTTCCAAAACATATAATCGCACTTAAGGTGAAGTCCCATAAGCGGCCATGTGTTCCCATTTCAGGAAACAACTTAGAACCAGGGCAGACTAGAAGCCAGTTGGATACTCTGAGTTTAGTGCAAGTTCAATCCCTTATGCTTCCAAAACGAATAATCGCACTTAAGGTGAAATCTCCTAAGTGCCAGTGTTTACCCAGAAAGGAAGGGATATTGAACAAGGGTGGTCTGGACTCTAAGCCTGTGGGAGACTGAGTTAAGTGCCCGCCAATGCGCTTTTACTTCGAAACTTATAATAGCACTTAAGGTGAAGTCTTGTAAGTGTCAGTGTTTTCCCAGTTAAGGAAAGTATATAGAACAAGGCCTGACTCTAGGCACGTTGGAGACTCTGAGTTAAGTGCTCGCCAATGCGCTTTTGCTTCCCAAACATATAATCGCACTTAAGGTGAAGTCCCATAAGCGGCCGCGTGTTCCCATTTCAGGAAAGAACTTAGAACCAGGCCAGACTAGAAGCCAGCTGGATACTCTGAGTTTAGTGCAAGTCCAGTCCCTTATGCTTCCAAAACGTATAATCGCCCTTAAGTTGAAGTCTTAATAGTGGCAGTGTTTACCCAGAAAGGAAAGGAGATTGAACAAGGGCGGACTGGACTCTTGGCCGGTGAGAGATACCGAGTTAAGTGCCCACCAATGCGCTTTTGCTTCCAAAACGTAGAATAGCACTTAAGGTGAAGTCTTGTAAGTGGCAGTGTGTTCCCAGTTAAGGAAAGTATATAGAACAGGGGCTGACTCTAGGCAGGTTGGAGACACTGAGTTACGTGCGCACCAATGCGCTTTTGCTTCCAAAACGTATAGTAGCACTTAAGGTGAAGTCTTGTAAGTATCAGTGTTTTCCCAGTTAAGGAAAGTATATAGAACAGGGGCTGACTCTAGGCACGTTGGAGACTCTGAGTTAAGTGCGCGCCAATGCACTTTTGCTTCCAAAACATATAATCGCACTTAAGGTGACGTCCCATAAGCGGACGGGTGTTCCCATTTCAGGAAAGAACTCAGAACCAGGCCAGACAAGAACCCTGCTGGATACTCTGAGTTTAGTGCAAGTCCAGTAAATTATGCTTCCAAAACGTATAATCGCCCTTAAGGTGAAGTCTCAATAGTGGCAGTGTTTACCCAGAAAGGAAAGGAGATTGAACAAGGGCGGACTGGACTCTTGGCCGGTGAGAGACTCCGAGTTAAGTGCCCACCAATGCGCTTTTGCTTCCATATCGTAGAATAGCACTTAAGGTGAAGTCTTGTAAGTGGCAGTGTGTTCCTATTTAAGGAAAGTATATAGAACAGGGGCTGACTCTAGGCAGGTTGGAGACACTGAGTTACGTGAACGCCAATGCGCTTTTGCTTCCAAAACATATAATCGCACTTAAGGTGAAGTCCCATAAGCGGCCATGTGTTCCCATTTCAAGAAACAACTTAGAACCAGGGCAGACTAGAAGCCAGTTGGATACTCTGAGTTTAGTGCAAGTTCAGTCCCTTATGCTTCCAAAACGAATAATCGCACTTAAGTTGAAATCTCCTAAGTGCCATTGTTTACCCAGCAAGGAAGGGATATTGAACAAGGGTGGTCTGGACTCTAAGCCTGTGGGAGTCTGAGTTAAGTGCCCGCCAATGCGCTTTTACTTCCAAACTTATAATAGCACTTAAGGTGAAGTCTTGTAAGTGTCAGTGTTTTCCCAGTTAAGGAAAGCATATAGAACAGGGGCTGACTCTAGGTAGTTTGGAGACACTGAGTTACGTGCGTGCCAATGCGCTGTTGCTTCCAAAACGTATAGTAGCACTTAAGGTGAAGTCTTGTAAGTGTCAATGTTTTCCCAGTTAAGGAAAGTATAGAACAGGGGCTGACTCTAGGCAGGTAGGAGACAATGAGTTACGTGCGCACCAATGCGCTTTTGCTTCCAAAACGTATAGTAGCACTTAAGGTGAAGTCTTGTAAGTGTCAGTGTTTTTCCAGTTAAGGAAAGTATATAGAACAGGGGCTGACTCTAGGCACGTTGGAGACTCTGAGATAAGTTCGCGCCAATGCGCTTTTGCTTCCAAAACATATAATCGCACTTAAGGTGACGTCCCATAAGCGGCCGGGTGTTCCCATTTCAGGAAAGAACTTAGAACCAGGCCAGACAAGAAGCCTACTGGATACTCTGAGTTTAGTGCAAGTCCAGTAACTTATGCTTCCAAAGCGTATAATCGCCCTTAAAGTGAAGTCTCAATAGTGGCAGTGTTTACCCAGAAAGGAAAGGAGATTGAACAAGGGCGGACTGGACTCTTGGCCGGTGAGAGACTCCGAGTTAAGTGCCCACTAATGCGCTTTTGCTTCCATAACGTAGAATAGCACTTAAGGTGAAGTATTGTAAGTGGCAGTGTGTTCCCAGTTAAGGAAAGTATATAGAGCAGGGGCTGACTCTAGGCAGGTTGGAGACACTGAGTTACGTGAGCACCAGTGCGCTTTTGCTTCCAAAACATATAATCGCACTTAAGGTGAAGTCCCATAAGCGGCCATGTGTTCCCATTTCAGGAAACAACTTAGAACCAGGGCAGACTAGAAGCCAGTTGGATACTCTGAGTTTAGTGCAAGTTCAGTCCCTTATGCTTCCAAAACGTATAATCGCACTTAAGGTGAAATCTCCTAAGTGCCAGTGTTTACCCAGAAAGGAAGGGATATTGAACAAGGGTGGTCTGGACTCTAAGCCTGTGGGAGACTGAGTTAAGTGCCCTCCAATGCACTTTTACTTCCAAACTTATAATAGCACTTAAGGTGAAGTCTTGTAAGTGTCAGTGTTTTCCCAGTTAAGGAAAGTATATAGAACAGGGGCTTACTCTACGTAGGTTGGAGACACTGAGTTACGTGCGCGCCAATGCGCTGTTGCTTCCAAAACGTATAGTAGCACTTAAGGTGAAGTCTTGTAAGTGTCAATGTTTTCCCAGTTAAGGAAAGTATATAGAACAGGGGCTGACTCTAGGCAGGTAGGAGACAATGAGTTACGTGCGCGTCAATGCGCTTTTGCTTCCAAAACGTATAGTAGCACTTAAGGTGAAGTCTTGTAAGTGTCAGTGTTTTCCCAGTTAAGGAAAGTATATAGAACAAGGCCTGACTCTAGGCACGTTGGAGACTCTGAGTTAAGTGCTCGCCAATGCGCTTTTGCTTCCCAAACATATAATCGCACTTAAGGTGAAGTCCCATAAGCGGCCGCGTGTTCCCATTTCAGGAAAGAACTTAGAACCAGGCCAGACTAGAAGCCAGCTGGATACTCTGAGTTTAGTGCAAGTCCAGTCCCTTATGCTTCCAAAACGTATAATCGCCCTTAAGTTGAAGTCTTAATAGTGGCAGTGTTTACCCAGAAAGGAAAGGAGATTGAACAAGGGCGGACTGGACTCTTGGCCGGTGAGAGATACCGAGTTAAGTGCCCACCAATGCGCTTTTGCTTCCAAAACGTAGAATAGCACTTAAGGTGAAGTCTTGTAAGTGGCAGTGTGTTCCCAGTTAAGGAAAGTATATAGAACAGGGGCTGACTCTAGGCAGGTTGGAGACACTGAGTTACGTGCGCACCAATGCGCTTTTGCTTCCAAAACGTATAGTAGCACTTAAGGTGAAGTCTTGTAAGTATCAGTGTTTTCCCAGTTAAGGAAAGTATATAGAACAGGGGCTGACTCTAGGCACGTTGGAGACTCTGAGTTAAGTGCGCGCCAATGCACTTTTGCTTCCAAAACATATAATCGCACTTAAGGTGACGTCCCATAAGCGGACGGGTGTTCCCATTTCAGGAAAGAACTCAGAACCAGGCCAGACAAGAACCCTGCTGGATACTCTGAGTTTAGTGCAAGTCCAGTAAATTATGCTTCCAAAACGTATAATCGCCCTTAAGGTGAAGTCTCAATAGTGGCAGTGTTTACCCAGAAAGGAAAGGAGATTGAACAAGGGCGGACTGGACTCTTGGCCGGTGAGAGACTCCGAGTTAGGTGCCCACCAATGCGCTTTTGCTTCCATATCGTAGAATAGCACTTAAGGTGAAGTCTTGTAAGTGGCAGTGTGTTCCTATTTAAGGAAAGTATATAGAACAGGGGCTGACTCTAGGCAGGTTGGAGACACTGAGTTACGTGAGCGCCAATGCGCTTTTGCTTCCAAAACATATAATCGCACTTAAGGTGAAGTCCCATAAGCGGCCATGTGTTCCCATTTCAAGAAACAACTTAGAACCAGGGCAGACTAGAAGCCAGTTGGATACTCTGAGTTTAGTGCAAGTTCAGTCCCTTATGCTTCCAAAACGAATAATCGCACTTAAGTTGAAATCTCCTAAGTGCCATTGTTTACCCAGCAAGGAAGGGATATTGAACAAGGGTGGTCTGGACTCTAAGCCTGTGGGAGTCTGAGTTAAGTGCCCGCCAATGCGCTTTTACTTCCAAACTTATAATAGCACTTAAGGTGAAGTCTTGTAAGTGTCAGTGTTTTCCCAGTTAAGGAAAGCATATAGAACAGGGGCTGACTCTAGGTAGTTTGGAGACACTGAGTTACGTGCGTGCCAATGCGCTGTTGCTTCCAAAACGTATAGTAGCACTTAAGGTGAAGTCTTGTAAGTGTCAATGTTTTCCCAGTTAAGGAAAGTATAGAACAGGGGCTGACTCTAGGCAGGTAGGAGACAATGAGTTACGTGCGCACCAATGCGCTTTTGCTTCCAAAACGTATAGTAGCACTTAAGGTGAAGTCTTGTAAGTGTCAGTGTTTTTCCAGTTAAGGAAAGTATATAGAACAGGGGCTGACTCTAGGCACGTTGGAGACTCTGAGATAAGTTCGCGCCAATGCGCTTTTGCTTCCAAAACATATAATCGCACTTAAGGTGACGTCCCATAAGCGGCCGGGTGTTCCCATTTCAGGAAAGAACTTAGAACCAGGCCAGACAAGAAGCCTACTGGATACTCTGAGTTTAGTGCAAGTCCAGTAACTTATGCTTCCAAAGCGTATAATCGCCCTTAAAGTGAAGTCTCAATAGTGGCAGTGTTTACCCAGAAAGGAAAGGAGATTGAACAAGGGCGGACTGGACTCTTGGCCGGTGAGAGACTCCGAGTTAAGTGCCCACTAATGCGCTTTTGCTTCCATAATGTAGAATAGCACTTAAGGTGAAGTATTGTAAGTGGCAGTGTGTTCCCAGTTAAGGAAAGTATATAGAGCAGGGGCTGACTCTAGGCAGGTTGGAGACACTGAGTTACGTGAGCACCAGTGCGCTTTTGCTTCCAAAACATATAATCGCACTTAAGGTGAAGTCCCATAAGCGGCCATGTGTTCCCATTTCAGGAAACAACTTAGAACCAGGGCAGACTAGAAGCCAGTTGGATACTCTGAGTTTAGTGCAAGTTCAGTCCCTTATGCTTCCAAAACGTATAATCGCACTTAAGGTGAAATCTCCTAAGTGCCAGTGTTTACCCAGAAAGGAAGGGATATTGAACAAGGGTGGTCTGGACTCTAAGCCTGTGGGAGACTGAGTTAAGTGCCCTCCAATGCACTTTTACTTCCAAACTTATAATAGCACTTAAGGTGAAGTCTTGTAAGTGTCAGTGTTTTCCCAGTTAAGGAAAGTATATAGAACAGGGGCTTACTCTACGTAGGTTGGAGACACTGAGTTACGTGCGCGCCAATGCGCTGTTGCTTCCAAAACGTATAGTAGCACTTAAGGTGAAGTCTTGTAAGTGTCAATGTTTTCCCAGTTAAGGAAAGTATATAGAACAGGGGCTGACTCTAGGCAGGTAGGAGACAATGAGTTACGTGCGCGTCAATGCGCTTTTGCTTCCAAAACGTATAGTAGCACTTAAGGTGAAGTCTTGTAAGTGTCAGTGTTTTCCCAGTTAAGGAAAGTATATAGAACAAGGCCTGACTCTAGGCACGTTGGAGACTCTAAGTTAAGTGCTCGCCAATGCGCTTTTGCTTCCCAAACATATAATCGCACTTAAGGTGAAGTCCCATAAGCGGCCGCGTGTTCCCATTTCAGGAAAGAACTTAGAACCAGGCCAGACTAGAAGCCAGCTGGATACTCTGAGTTTAGTGCAAGTCCAGTAACTTATGCTTCCAAAACGTATAATCGCCCTTAAGTTGAAGTCTTAATAGTGGCAGTGTTTACCCAGAAAGGAAAGGAGATTGACAAGGGCGGACTGGACTCTTGGCCGGTGAGAGACTCCGAGTTAAGTGCCACCAATGCGCTTTTGCTTCCAAAACGTAGAATAGCACTTAAGGTGAAGTCTTGTAAGTGGCAGTGTGTTCCCAGTTAAGGAAAGTATATAGAACAGGGGCTGACTCTAGGCAGGTTGGAGACACTGAGTTACGTGCGCACCAATGCGCTTTTGCTTCCAAAACGTATAGTAGGACTTAAGGTGAAGTCTTGTAAGTGTCAGTGTTTTCCCAGATAAGGAAAGTATATAGAGCAGGGGCTGACTCTAGGCAGGTTGGAGACACTGACTTACATGCGCGCCAATGCGATTTTGATTCCAAAACGTATAGTAGGACTTAAGGTGAAGTCTTGTTAGTGTCAGTGTTTTCCCAGTTAAGGAAAGTACATAGAATAGGGGCTGACTCTAGGCAGTTTGGAGACACTGAGTTACGTGAGCGCCAATGAGCTTTTGCTTCCAAAACATATAATCGCACTTAAGGTGAAGTCCCATAAGCGGCCGGGTGTTCCCATTTCAGGAAACGACTTAGAACCAGGCCAGACTAGATGCCAGCTGGATACTCTGAGTTTAGTGCAAGTCCAGTCCCTTATGCATTCAAAACGTATAATCGCCCTTAAGGTGAAATCTCAATAGTGGCAGTGTTTACCCAGAAAGGAAAGGAGATTGATCGTGGGGGGACTGGACTCTTGGCCGGTGAGAGACTCCGAGTTAAGTGCCCACTAATGCGCTTTTGCTTCCAAAACGTATAATAGCACTTAAGGTGAAGTCTTGTAAGTGGCAGTGTGTTCCCAGTTAAGGAAAGTATATAAACAGGGGCTGACTCGAGGCAGGTTGGAGACACTGAGTTACATGCGCGCCAATACGCTTTTGCTTCCAAAACATATAATCGCACTTAAGGTGAAGTCCCATAAGCGGCCGGGTGTTCCCATTTCAGGAAAGAACTTAGAAACAGGCCAGACTAGAAGCCAACTGGATACTCTGAGTTTAGTGCAATTCCTCTCCCTTATGCCTCCAAAACGTATAATCGCCCTTAAGTTGAAGTCTCAATAGTGGCAGTGCTTACCCAGAAAGGAAAGGAGATTGAACATGGGCAGAATGGACTCTTGGCCGGTGAGACACTCCGAGTTAAGTGCCCACCAATGCGCTTTTGCTTCCAAAACGTATAATAGCACTTAACGTGAAGTCTTGTAAGTGGCAGTGTGTTCCCAGTTAAGGAAAGTATATAGAACAGGGGCTGACTCTACCCACGTTGGAGACTCTGTGTTAAGTGCTCGCCAATGCGCTTTTGCTTACAAAACATATAATCGCACTTAAGGTGAAGTCCCATAAGCGGCCGGGTGTTCCCATTTCAGGAAAGAACTTAGAACCAGGCCAGACTAGAAGCCTGCTGGATACTCTGAGTTTAGTGCAAGTGCAGTCCCTTATGCTTCCAAAACGTATAATCGCTCTTAAGGTGAAATCTCCTAAGTGCCAGTGTTTACCCAGAAAGGAAGGGATATTGAACAAGGGTGGTCTGGACTCTAGGCCGGTGGGAGACTGAGTTAAGTGCCCGCCAATGCGCTTTTACTTCCAAATCTTATAATAGCACTTAAGGTGAAGTCTTGTAAGTGGCAGTGTGTTCCCACTTAAGGAAAGTATATAGAACAGGGGCTGACTCTAGGCAGGTTAGAGACACTGAGTTACGTGCGCGCCAATGCGCTTTTGCTTCCAAAATATATAGTAGCACTTAAGGTGAAGTCTTATAAGTGTAAGTGTTTTCCCAGTTAAGGAAAGTATATAGAACAGGGCCTGACTCTAGGCACGTTGGTGACTCTGAGTTAAGTGCTCCCCAATGCGCTTTTGCTTCCAAAACATATAATCGCACTTAAGGTGAAGTTCCATAAGCGGCCTGGTGTTCCCATTTCAGGAAACAACTTAGAACCAGGGCAGACTAGAAGCTAGTTGGATATTCTGAGTTTAGTGCAAGTTGAGTCCCTTATGCTTCCAAAACGTATAATCGCAATTAAGGTGAAGTCCCATAAGCGGCCGGGTGTTCCCATTTCGGGAAAGAACTTAGAAACAGAACAGACTAGAAGCCAGCTGGATACACTGAGTTTAGTGCAAGTCCAGTCCCTTATGCTTCCAAAACGTACTTAAGATGAAGTCTCAAAGCGGAAGTGTTTACGCAGAAAGGAAAGGAGATTGAACAAGGGCGGACTGGACTATTGGCCGGTGAGAGACTCCGAGTTAAGTGCCCACCAATGTGCTTTTGCTTCCAAAACGTATAATAGCACTTAAGGTGAAGTCTTGTAAGTGGCAGTGTGTTCCCAGTTAAGGAAAGTATATAGAACAGGGGCTGACTCGAGGCAGGTTGGAGACACTGAGTTACGTGCGCGCCAATGCGCTTTTGCTTCCAAAACGTAGAGTAACACTTAAGGTGAAGTCTTGTAAGTGTCAGTGTTTTCCCAGTTAAGGAAAATTTATAGAAGAGGGGCTGACTCTAGGCAGGTTGGAGACACTGAGTTACATGCGCGCCAATGCGCTTTTGCTTCCAAAACGTTTAGTAGGACATAAGGTGAAGTCTTGTAAGTGTCAGTGTTTTCCCAGTTAAGGAAAGTATATAGAACAGGGGCTGACTCTAGGCAGGTTGGAGACACTGAGTTACGTGCGCGCCAATGCGCTTTTGCTTCCAAAATGTATAGTAGCACTTAAGATGAAGTCTTTTAAGTGTCAGTGTTTTCCCAGTTAAGGAAAGTATATAGAACAGGGGTTGACTCTAGGCACGTTGGAGACTCTGATTTAAGTGCTCGCCAATGCGCTTTTGCTTCCAAAACATATAATCGCACTTAAGGTGAAGTCCCATAAGCGGCCGGGTGTTCCCATTTCAGGAAAGAACTTAGAACCAGGCCAGACTAGAAGCCAGCTGGATACTCTGAGTTTAGTGCAAGTCCAGTCCCTCATGCTTCCAAAACGTATAATCGCACTTATGGTGAAATCTCCTAATTGGCAGTGTTTACCCAGAAAGGAAGGGATATTGAACAAGGGTGGTCTGGATTCTAGGCCGGTGGGAGACTGAGTTAAGTGCCCGCCAATGCGCTTTTCCTTCCAAAACGTATAGTAGGACTTAAGGTGAAGTCTTGTAAGTGTCAGTGTTTTCCCAGATAAGGAAAGTATATAGAGCAGGGGCTGACTCTAGGCAGGTTGGAGACACTGACTTACATGCGCGCCAATGCGATTTTGATTCCAAAACGTATAGTAGGACTTAAGGTGAAGTCTTGTTAGTGTCAGTGTTTTCCCAGTTAAGGAAAGTACATAGAATAGGGGCTGACTCTAGGCAGTTTGGAGACACTGAGTTACGTGAGCGCCAATGAGCTTTTGCTTCCAAAACATATAATCGCACTTAAGGTGAAGTCCCATAAGCGGCCGGGTGTTCCCATTTCAGGAAACGACTTAGAACCAGGCCAGACTAGATGCCAGCTGGATACTCTGAGTTTAGTGCAAGTCCAGTCCCTTATGCATTCAAAACGTATAATCGCCCTTAAGGTGAAGTCTCAATAGTGGCAGTGTTTACCCAGAAAGGAAAGGAGATTGATCGTGGGGGGACTGGACTCTTGGCCGGTGAGAGACTCCGAGTTAAGTGCCCACTAATGCGCTTTTGCTTCCAAAACGTATAATAGCACTTAAGGTGAAGTCTTGTAAGTGGCAGTGTGTTCCCAGTTAAGGAAAGTATATAAACAGGGGCTGACTCGAGGCAGGTTGGAGACACTGAGTTACATGCGCGCCAATACGCTTTTGCTTCCAAAACATATAATCGCACTTAAGGTGAAGTCCCATAAGCGGCCGGGTGTTCCCATTTCAGGAAAGAACTTAGAAACAGGCCAGACTAGAAGCCAACTGGATACTCTGAGTTTAGTGCAATTCCTGTCCCTTATGCCTCCAAAACGTATAATCGCCCTTAAGTTGAAGTCTCAATAGTGGCAGTGTTTACCCAGAAAGGAAAGGAGATTGAACATGGGCAGAATGGACTCTTGGCCGGTGAGACACTCCGAGTTAAGTGCCCACCAATGCGCTTTTGCTTCCAAAACGTATAATAGCACTTAAGGTGAAGTCTTGTAAGTGGCAGTGTGTTCCCAGTTAAGGAAAGTATATAGAACAGGGGCTGACTCTAGGCAGGTTGGAGACACTGAGTTACATGCGCGCCAATACGCTTTTGCTTCCAAAACATATAATCGCACTTAAGGTGAAGTCCCATAAGCGGCCGGGTGTTCCCATTTCAGGAAAGAACTTAGAACGAGGCCAGACTAGAAGCCAGCTGGATACTCTGAGTTTAGTGCAAGCCCAGTCCCTTATGCTTTCAAAACGTATAATCGCCCTTAAGGTGAAGTCTCAATAGTGGCAGTGTTTACCCAGAAAGGAAAGGAGATTGATCGTGGGGGGACTGGACTCTTGGCCGGTGAGAGACTTCGAGTTAAGTGCCCACTAATGCGCTTTTGCTTCCAAAACGTATAATAGCACTTAAGGTGAAGTCTTGTAAGTGGCAGTGTGTTCCCAGTTAAGGAAAGTATATAGAACAGGGGCTAACTCGAGGCAGGTTGGAGACACTGAGTTACATGCGCGCCAATACGCTTTTGCTTCCAAAACATATAATCGCACTTAAGGTGAAGTCCCATAAGCGGCCGGGTGTTCCTATTTCAGGAAACAACTTAGAACCAGGGCAGACTAGAAGCCAGTTGGATACTCTGAGTTTAGTGCAAGTGCAGTTTCTTATGCTTCCAAAACGTATAATCGCACTTAAGGTGAAATCTCCTAAGTGCCAGTGTTTACCCAGAATGGAAGGGATATTGAACAAGGGTGGTCTGGACTCTAGGCCTGTGGGAGACTGAGTTAAGTGCCCGACAATGCGCTTTTACTTCCAAAACTTATAATAGCACTTAAGGTGAAGTCTTGTGTCAGTGTTTTCCCAGTTAAGGAAAGTATATAGAACAGGGGCTGAATCTAGGCAGGCTGGAGACACTGAGTTACGAGCGCGCCAATGCGATTTTGCTTCCAAAACGTATAGTAGCACTTAAGGTGAAGTCTTGTAAGTGTCAGTGTTTTCCCAGTTAAGGAAAGTATATAGAACAGGGGCTGACTCTAGGCAGGTTTGAGACACTGAGTTACGTGAGCACCAATGCGCTTTTGCTTCCAAAGCATATAATCGCACTTAAGGTGAAGTCCCATAAGCGGCCGGGTGTTCCCATTTCAGGAAAGAACTTAGAACCAGGGCAGAATAGAAGCCAGCTGGATACTCTGAGTTTAGTGCAAGTGCAGTCCCTTATGCTTCCAAAACGTATAATCGCACTTAAGTTGAAATCTCCTAAGTGCCAGTGTTTACCCAGAAAGGAAGGGATATTGAACAAGTGTGGTCTGGACTCTAGGCCGGTGAGAGACTCCGAGTTAAGTGCCCGCCAATGCGCTTTTACTTCCAAAACGTATAATAGCACTTAACGTGAAGTCTTGTAAGTGGCAGTGTGTTCCCAGTTAAGGAAAGTATATAGAAGAGGGGCTGACTCTAGGCAGGTTGGAGACACTGAGTTACGTGCGCGCCAATGCGCTTTTGCTTCCAAAACTATAGTAGGACTTAAGGTGAAGTCTTGTAAGTGTCAGTGTTTTCCCAGTTAAGGAAAGTATATAGAACAGGGGCTGACTCTAGGCAGGTTGGAGACTCTGATTTAAGTGCTCGCCAATGCGCTTTTGCTTCCAAAACATATAATCGCACTTAAGGTGAAGTCCCATAAGCGGCCGGGTGTTCCCATTTCAGGAAAGAACTTAGAACCAGGCCAGACTAGAAGCCAACTGGATACTCTGATTTTAGTGCAAGTCCAGTCCCTTATGCTTCCAAAACGTATAATCACCCTTAAGTTGAAGTCTCAATAGTGGCAGTGTTTACCCAGAAAGGAAAGGAGATTGAACATCGGCGGAATGGACTCTTGGCCGGTGAGAGACTCCGAGTTAAGTGCCCACAAATGCGCTTTTGCTTCCAAAACGTAAAATAGCACTTAAGGTGAAGTCTTGTAAGTGGCAGTGTGTTCCCAGTTAAGGAAAGTATACAGAACAGGGGCTGACTCTAGACAGGTTGGAGACACTGAGTTGTGTGAGCGCCAATGAGCTTTTGCTTCCAAAACATATAATCGCACTTAAGGTGAAGTCCCATAAGCGGCCGGTTGTTCCCATTTCAGGAAACGACGTAGAACCAGGGCAGACTAGAAGCCAGTTGGATACTCTGAGTTTAGTGCAAGTGCAGTCCCTTATAATTCCAAAACGTATAATCGCACTTAAGGTGAAATCTCCTAATTGGCAGTGTTTACCCAAAGAGGAAGGGATATTGTACAAGCGTGGTCTGGACTCTAGCCCGGTGGAAGACTGAGTTAAGTGCCCGCCAATGTGCTTTTACCTCCAAAACTTATAATACTACTTAAGGTGAAGTTTTGTAAGTGGCAGTGTGTTCCCAGTTAAGGAAAGTATATAGAACAGGGGCTGACCCTAGGCAGGTTGGAGACACTGAGTTTCGTGCACGCCAATGCGCTTTTGCTTCCAAAACGTATAGTAGCACTTAAGGTGAAGTCTTGTGTCAGTGTTTTCCCAGTTAAGGAAAGTATATAGAACAGGGCCTGACTCTAGGCACGTTCGAGACTCTGAGTTAAGTGCTCGCCAATGCGCTTTTGCTTCCAAAACATATACTCGCACTTAAGGTGAAGTCCCATAAGCGGCCGGGTGTTCCCATTTCAGGAAAGAACTTAGAACCAGGCCAGACTAGAAGCCAGCTGGATACTCTGAGTTTAGTGCAAGTCCAGTCCCTTATGCTTCCAAAACGTATAATCGCCCTTAAGGTGAAGTCTCAATAGTGGCAGTGTTTACCCAGAAAGGAAAGGAGATTGAACATGGGCGGACTGGACTCTTGGCAGGTGAGAGACTCGAGTTAAGTGCCCACCAATGCGCTTTGGCTTCCAAAACGTATAGTAGCACTTAAGGTGAAGTCTTGTAAGTGTCAGTGTTTTCCCAGTTAAGGAAAGTATATAGAACAGGGGCTGATTCTAGGCACGTTGGAGACTCTGAGTTAAGTGCTCGCCAATGCGCTTTTGCTTCCAAAATATATAATCGCACTTAACGTGAAGTCCCATAAGCGGCCGGGTGTTCCCATTTCAGGAAACAACTTAGAACCAGGGCAGACTAGAAGCCTGTTGGATACTCTGAGTTGAGTGCAAGTGCAGTCCCTTATACTTCCAAAATGTATAATTGCCCTTAAGTTGAAGTCTCAATAGTGGCAGTGTTTACCCAGAAAGGAAAGGAGATTGAACATGGGCGGACTGGACTCTTGGCCGGTGAGAGACTCCGAGTTAAGTGCCCACCAATGCGCTTTTGCTTCCAAAACGTATAATAGCACTTAACGTGAAGTCTTGTAAGTGGCAGTGTGTTCCCAGTTAAGGAAATTATATAGAACAGGGGCTGACTCTAGGCAGGTTGGAGACACTGAGTTACGTGAGCGCCAATGCGCTTTTGCTTCCAAAACATATAATCGCACTTAAGGTGAAGTCCTATAAGCGGCCGGGTGTTCCCATTTCAGGAAAGAACTTAGAACCAGGGCAGAATAGAAGCCAGCTGGATACTCTGAGTTTAGTGCAAGTGCAGTCCCTTATGCTTCCAAAACTTATAATCGCACTTAAGGTGAAATCTCCTAAGTGCCAGTGTTTACCCAGAAAGGAAGGGATATTGAACAAGGGTGGTCTGGACTCTAGGCCGGTGAGAGACTCCGAGTTAAGTGCCCGCCAATGCGCTTTTACTTCCAAAACGGATAATAGCACTTAACGTGAAGTCTTGTAAGTGGCAGTGTGTTCCCAGTTAAGGAAAGTATATAGAACAGGGGCTGACTCTAGGCAGGTTGGAGACACTGAGTTACGTGCGCGCCAATGCGCTTTTGCTTCCAAAACTATAGTAGGACTTAAGGTGAAGTCTTGTAAGTGTCAGTGTTTTCCCAGTTAAGGAAAGTATATAGAACAGGGGCTGACTCTAGGCAGGTTGGAGACACTGAGTTACGTGCGCGCCAATGCGCTTTTGCTTCCAAAAGGTATAGTAGCACTTAAGTTGAAGTCTTGTAAGTGTCAGTGTTTTCCCAGTTAAGGAAAGTATATAGAACAGGGGCTGACTCTAGGCACGTTGGAGACTCTGATTTAAGTGCTCACCAATGCGCTTTTGCTTCCAAAACATATAATCGCACTTAAGGTGAAGTCCCATAAGCGACCGGGTGTTCCCATTTCAGGAAAGAACTTTGAACCAGGGCAGACAAGAAGCCAGTTGGATACTCTGAGTTTAGTGCAAGTGTAGTCCCTTATAATTCCAAAACATATAATCGCACTTAAGGTGAAATCTCCTAATCGGCAGTGTTTACCCATAAAGGAAGGGATATTGTAAAAGCATGGTCTGGACTTTAGGCCGGTGGGAGACTGAGTTAAGTGCCCGCCAAAGCGCTTTTACTTCCAAAACTTATAATAGCACTTAAGGTGAAGTCTTGTAAGTGGCAGTGTGTTCCCAGTTAAGGAAAGTATATAGAACAGGGGCTGACTCTAGGCAGGTTGGAGACACTGAGTTTCGTGCGCGCCAATGCGCTTTTGCTTCCAAAACGTATAGTAGCACTTAAGGTGAAGTCTTCTGTCAGTGTTTTCCCAGTTAAGGAAAGTATATAGAACAGGCCCTGACTCTAGGCACGTTCGAGACTCTGAGTTAAGTGCTCGCCAATGCGCTTTTGCTTCCAAAACATATACTCGCACTTAAGGTGAAGTCCCATAAGCGGCCGGGTGTTCCCATTTCAGGAAAGAACTTAGAACCAGGCCAGACTAGAAGCCAGGTGGATACTCTGAGTTTAGTGCAAGTCCAGTCCCTTATGCTTCCAAAACGTATAATCGCCCTTAAGGTGAAGTCTCAATAGTGGCAGTGTTTACCCAGAAAGGAAAGGAGATTGAACATGGGCGGACTGGACTCTTGGCCGGTGAGAGACTCGAGTTAAGTGCCCACCAATGCGCTTTGGCTTCCAAAACGTATAGTAGCACTTAAGGTGAAGTCTTGTAAGTGTCAGTGTTTTCCCAGTTAAGGAAAGTATATAGAACAGGGGCTGATTCTAGGCACGTTGGAGACTCTGAGTTAAGTGCTCGCCAATGTGCTTTTGCATCCAAAATATATAATCGCACTTAACGTGAAGTCCCATAAGCGGCCGGGTGTTCCCATTTCAGGAAACAACTTAGAACCAGGGCAGACTAGAAGCCTGTTGGATACTCTGAGTTGAGTGCAAGTGCAGTCCCTTATACTTCCAAAGCGTATAATCGCACTTAAGGTGAAATCTCCTAGTGCCAGTGTTTACCCAGAAAGGAAGGGATATTGAAGAAGGGTGGTCTGGACTCTAGGCCGGTGGGAGACTGAGTTAAGAGCCCGCCAATGAGCTTTTGCTTCCAAAACGTATAATAGCACTTAAGGTGAAGTCTTGAAAGTGGCAGTGTGTTCCCAGTTAAGGAAAGTATATAGAACAGGGGCTGACTCTAGGCAGGTTGGAGACACTGAGTTACGTGCGCGCCAATGCGCTTTTGCTTCCAAAACGTATAGTAGCACTTAAGGTGAAGTCCTGTAAGTGTCAGTGTTTTCCAAGTTAAGGAAAGTGTATAGAACAGGGGCTGACTCTAGGCACGTTGTAGACTCTGAGTTAAGTTCTCGCCAATGCGCTTTTGCTTCCAAAACATATAATCGCACTTAAGGTGAAGTCCCATAAGCGTCCGGGTGTTCCCATTTCAGGAAAGAACTTAGAACCAGGCCAGACTGGAAGCCAGCTGGATACTCTGAGTTTAGTGCAAGTCCATGCCCATATGCTTCCAAAACGTATAATCGCCCTAAAGGTGAAGTCTCAATAGTGGCAGTGTTTACCCAGAAAGAAAGGAGATTGAACATGGGCGGACTGGACTCTTGGCCGGTGAGAGAATCGAGTTAAGTGCCCACCAATGCGCTTTTGCTTCCAAAAGGTATAATAGCACTTAAGGTGAAGTCTTGAAAGTGGCAGTGTGTTCCCAGTTAAGGAAAGTATATAGAACAGGGGCTGACTCTAGGCAGGTTGGAGACACTGAGTTACGTGAGCGCCAATGCGCTTTTGCTTCCAAAACACAAAATCGCACTTAAGGTGAAGTCCCATAAGCGGCCGCGTGTTCCCATTTCAGGAAACAACTTAGAACCAGGCCAGACTAGAAGCCAGTTGGATACTCTGAGTTTAGTGCAAGTTCAGTCCCTTATGTTCCAAAACGTATAATTGCACTTAAGGTGAAATCTCCTAAGTGCCAGTGTTTTCCCAGAAAGGAAGGGATATTGAACAAGGGTGGTCTGGCCTCTAAGACTGCGGGAGAGTGAGTTAAGTGCCCGCCAATGCAATTTTACTTCCAAAACGTATAATAGCACTTAAGGTGAAGTCTTGTAAGTGTCAGTGTTTTCCCAGTTAAGGAAAGAATATAGAAGAGTGGCTGACTCTAGGTAGGTTGGAAACACTGAGTTACATGCGCGCCAATGCGCTTTTGCTTCCAAAACGTATAGTAGCACTTAAGGTGAAGTCTTGTAAGTGTCACTGTTTTCCCAGTTAAGGAAAGTATATAGAAGAGGGGCTGACTCTAGGCAGGTTGGAGACACTGAGTTTCGTGAGAGCCAATGCGCTTTTGCTTCCAAAACGTATAGTAGCACTTAAGGTGAAGTCCCATAAGCGGCCGGGTGTTCCCATTTCAGGAAAGAACTTAGAACCAGGCCAGACTAGAAGCCAGCTGGATACTCTGAGTTTAGTGCAAGTCCAGAACCTTATGCTTGCAAAACGTATAATCCCACTTAAGGTGAAATCTCCTAAGTGCCGGTGTTTACCCAGAAAGGAAGGGATATTGAACAAGGGTGGTCTGGACTCTAAGCCTGTGGGAGACTCAGTTAAGTGCCCGTCAATGCGCTTTTACTTCCAAAACTTATAATAGCACTTAAGGTGAAGTCTTGTAAGTGTCAGTGTTTTCCCAGTTAAGGAAAGTATATAGAACAGGGGCTGAGTCTAGGTAGGTTGGAGACACTGAGTTACGTGCGCGCCAATGCGCTTTTGCATCCAAAAGGTATAGTAGCACTTAAGGTGAAGTCTTATAAGTGTCAGAGTTTTCCCAGTTAAGGAAAGTATATAGAACAGGGGCTGACTCTAGGCAGGTTGGAGACAATGAGTTACGTGCGCACCAATGAGCTTTTGCTTCCAAAACGTATAGTAGCACTTAAGGTGAAGTCTTGTAAGTGTCAGTGTTTTTCCAGTTAAGGAAAGTATATAGAACAGGGGCTGACTCTAGGCACGTTGGAGACTCTGAGTTAAGTGCTCGCCAATGCGCTTTTGCTTCCCAAACATATAATCGCACTTAAGGTGAAGTCCCATAAGCGGCCGCGTGTTCCCATTTCAGGAAAGAACTTAGAACCAGGCCAGACTAGAAGCCAGCTGGATACTCTGAGTTTAGTGCAAGTCCAGTAACTTATGCTTCCAAAACGTATAATCGCCCTTAAGTTGAAGTCTTAATAGTGGCAGTGTTTACCCAGAAAGGAAAGGAGATTGACAAGGGCGGACTGGACTCTTGGCCGGTGAGAGACTCCGAGTTAAGTGCCACCAATGCGCTTTTGCTTCCAAAACGTAGAATAGCACTTAAGGTGAAGTCTTGTAAGTGGCAGTGTGTTCCCAGTTAAGGAAAGTACATAGAATAGGGGCTGACTCTAGGCAGTTTGGAGACACTGAGTTACGTGAGCGCCAATGAGCTTTTGCTTCCAAAACATATAATCGCACTTAAGGTGAAGTCCCATAAGCGGCCGGGTGTTCCCATTTCAGGAAACGACTTAGAACCAGGCCAGACTAGATGCCAGCTGGATACTCTGAGTTTAGTGCAAGTCCAGTCCCTTATGCATTCAAAACGTATAATCGCCCTTAAGGTGAAGTCTCAATAGTGGCAGTGTTTACCCAGAAAGGAAAGGAGATTGATCGTGGGGGGACTGGACTCTTGGCCGGTGAGAGACTCCGAGTTAAGTGCCCACTAATGCGCTTTTGCTTCCAAAACGTATAATAGCACTTAAGGTGAAGTCTTGTAAGTGGCAGTGTGTTCCCAGTTAAGGAAAGTATATAAACAGGGGCTGACTCGAGGCAGGTTGGAGACACTGAGTTACATGCGCGCCAATACGCTTTTGCTTCCAAAACATATAATCGCACTTAAGGTGAAGTCCCATAAGCGGCCGGGTGTTCCCATTTCAGGAAAGAACTTAGAAACAGGCCAGACTAGAAGCCAACTGGATACTCTGAGTTTAGTGCAATTCCTCTCCCTTATGCCTCCAAAACGTATAATCGCCCTTAAGTTGAAGTCTCAATAGTGGCAGTGTTTACCCAGAAAGGAAAGGAGATTGAACATGGGCAGAATGGACTCTTGGCCGGTGAGACACTCCGAGTTAAGTGCCCACCAATGCGCTTTTGCTTCCAAAACGTATAATAGCACTTAAGGTGAAGTCTTGTAAGTGGCAGTGTGTTCCCAGTTAAGGAAAGTATATAGAACAGGGGCTGACTCTACCCACGTTGGAGACTCTGTGTTAAGTGCTCGCCAATGCGCTTTTGCTTACAAAACATATAATCGCACTTAAGGTGAAGTCCCATAAGCGGCCGGGTGTTCCCATTTCAGGAAAGAACTTAGAACCAGGCCAGACTAGAAGCCTGCTGGATACTCTGAGTTTAGTGCAAGTGCAGTCCCTTATGCTTCCAAAACGTATAATCGCTCTTAAGGTGAAATCTCCTAAGTGCCAGTGTTTACCCAGAAAGGAAGGGATATTGAACAAGGGTGGTCTGGACTCTAGGCCGGTGGGAGACTGAGTTAAGTGCCCGCCAATGCGCTTTTACTTCCAAATCTTATAATAGCACTTAAGGTGAAGTCTTGTAAGTGGCAGTGTGTTCCCACTTAAGGAAAGTATATAGAACAGGGGCTGACTCTAGGCAGGTTAGAGACACTGAGTTACGTGCGCGCCAATGCGCTTTTGCTTCCAAAATATATAGTAGCACTTAAGGTGAAGTCTTGTAAGTGTAAGTGTTTTCCCAGTTAAGGAAAGTATATAGAACAGGGCCTGACTCTAGGCACGTTGGTGACTCTGAGTTAAGTGCTCCCCAATGCGCTTTTGCTTCCAAAACATATAATCGCACTTAAGGTGAAGTTCCATAAGCGGCCGGGTGTTCCCATTTCAGGAAACAACTTAGAACCAGGGCAGACTAGAAGCTAGTTGGATATTCTGAGTTTAGTGCAAGTTGAGTCCCTTATGCTTCCAAAACGTATAATCGCAATTAAGGTGAAGTCCCATAAGCGGCCGGGTGTTCCCATTTCGGGAAAGAACTTAGAAACAGAACAGACTAGAAGCCAGCTGGATACACTGAGTTTAGTGCAAGTCCAGTCCCTTATGCTTCCAAAACGTACTTAAGATGAAGTCTCAAAGCGGAAGTGTTTACGCAGAAAGGAAAGGAGATTGAACAAGGGCGGACTGGACTATTGGCCGGTGAGAGACTCCGAGTTAAGTGCCCACCAATGTGCTTTTGCTTCCAAAACGTATAATAGCACTTAAGGTGAAGTCTTGTAAGTGGCAGTGTGTTCCCAGTTAAGGAAAGTATATAGAACAGGGGCTGACTCGAGGCAGGTTGGAGACACTGAGTTACGTGCGCGCCAATGCGCTTTTGCTTCCAAAACGTAGAGTAACACTTAAGGTGAAGTCTTGTAAGTGTCAGTGTTTTCCCAGTTAAGGAAAATTTATAGAAGAGGGGCTGACTCTAGGCAGGTTGGAGACACTGAGTTACATGCGCGCCAATGCGCTTTTGCTTCCAAAACGTTTAGTAGGACATAAGGTGAAGTCTTGTAAGTGTCAGTGTTTTCCCAGTTAAGGAAAGTATATAGAACAGGGGCTGACTCTAGGCAGGTTGGAGACACTGAGTTACGTGCGCGCCAATGCGGTTTTGCTTCCAAAAGGTATAGTAGCACTTAAGTTGAAGTCTTGTAAGTGTCAGTGTTTTCCCAGTTAAGGAAAGTATATAGAACAGGGGCTGACTCTAGGCAGGTTGGAGACACTGAGTTACGTGAGCGCCAATGCGCTTTTGCTTCCAAAACATATAATCGCACTTAAGGTGAAGTCCCATAAGCGGCCATGTGTTCCCATTTCAGGAAACAACTTAGAACCAGGGCAGACTAGAAGCCAGTTGGATACTCTGAGTTTAGTGCAAGTTCAATCCCTTATGCTTCCAAAACGAATAATCGCACTTAAGGTGAAATCTCCTAAGTGCCAGTGTTTACCCAGAAAGGAAGGGATATTGAACAAGGGTGGTCTGGACTCTAGGCCGGTGAGAGACTCCGAGTTAAGTGCCCGCCAATGCGCTTTTACTTCCAAAACGGATAATAGCACTTAACGTGAAGTCTTGTAAGTGGCAGTGTGTTCCCAGTTAAGGAAAGTATATAGAACAGGGGCTGACTCTAGGCAGGTTGGAGACACTGAGTTACGTGCGCGCCAATGCGCTTTTGCTTCCAAAACTATAGTAGGACTTAAGGTGAAGTCTTGTAAGTGTCAGTGTTTTCCCAGTTAAGGAAAGTATATAGAACAGGGGCTGACTCTAGGCAGGTTGGAGACACTGAGTTACGTGCGCGCCAATGCGCTTTTGCTTCCAAAAGGTATAGTAGCACTTAAGTTGAAGTCTTGTAAGTGTCAGTGTTTTCCCAGTTAAGGAAAGTATATAGAACAGGGGCTGACTCTAGGCACGTTGGAGACTCTGATTTAAGTGCTCACCAATGCGCTTTTGCTTCCAAAACATATAATCGCACTTAAGGTGAAGTCCCATAAGCGACCGGGTGTTCCCATTTCAGGAAAGAACTTTGAACCAGGGCAGACAAGAAGCCAGTTGGATACTCTGAGTTTAGTGCAAGTCCAGTAACTTATGCTTCCAAAACGTATAATCGCCCTTAAAGTGAAGTCTCAATAGTGGCAGTGTTTACCCAGAAAGGAAAGGAGATTGAACAAGGGCGGACTGGACTCTTGGCCGGTGAGAGACTCCGAGTTAAGTGCCCACTAATGCGCTTTTGCTTCCATAACGTAGAATAGCACTTAAGGTGAAGTATTGTAAGTGGCAGTGTGTTCCCAGTTAAGGAAAGTATATAGAGCAGGGGCTGACTCTAGGCAGGTTGGAGACACTGAGTTACGTGAGCACCAGTGCGCTTTTGCTTCCAAAACATATAATCGCACTTAAGGTGAAGTCCCATAAGCGGCCATGTGTTCCCATTTCAGGAAACAACTTAGAACCAGGGCAGACTAGAAGCCAGTTGGATACTCTGAGTTTAGTGCAAGTTCAGTCCCTTATGCTTCCAAAACGTATAATCGCACTTAAGGTGAAATCTCCTAAGTGCCAGTGTTTACCCAGAAAGGAAGGGATATTGAACAAGGGTGATCTGGACTCTAAGCCTGTGGGAGACTGAGTTAAGTGCCCTCCAATGCACTTTTACTTCCAAACTTATAATAGCACTTAAGGTGAAGTCTTGTAAGTGTCAGTGTTTTCCCAGTTAAGGAAAGTATATAGAACAGGGGCTTACTCTACGTAGGTTGGAGACACTGAGTTACGTGCGCGCCAATGCGCTGTTGCTTCCAAAACGTATAGTAGCACTTAAGGTGAAGTCTTGTAAGTGTCAATGTTTTCCCAGTTAAGGAAAGTATATAGAACAGGGGCTGACTCTAGGCAGGTAGGAGACAATGAGTTACGTGAGCACCAGTGCGCTTTTGCTTCCAAAACATATAATCGCACTTAAGGTGAAGTCCCATAAGCGGCCATGTGTTCCCATTTCAGGAAACAACTTAGAACCAGGGCAGACTAGAAGCCAGTTGGATACTCTGAGTTTAGTGCAAGTTCAGTCCCTTATGCTTCCAAAACGTATAATCGCACTTAAGGTGAAATCTCCTAAGTGCCAGTGTTTACCCAGAAAGGAAGGGATATTGAACAAGGGTGATCTGGACTCTAAGCCTGTGGGAGACTGAGTTAAGTGCCCTCCAATGCACTTTTACTTCCAAACTTATAATAGCACTTAAGGTGAAGTCTTGTAAGTGTCAGTGTTTTCCCAGTTAAGGAAAGTATATAGAACAGGGGCTTACTCTACGTAGGTTGGAGACACTGAGTTACGTGCGCGCCAATGCGCTGTTGCTTCCAAAACGTATAGTAGCACTTAAGGTGAAGTCTTGTAAGTGTCAATGTTTTCCCAGTTAAGGAAAGTATATAGAACAGGGGCTGACTCTAGGCAGGTAGGAGACAATGAGTTACGTGCGCGTCAATGCGCTTTTGCTTCCAAAACGTATAGTAGCACTTAAGGTGAAGTCTTGTAAGTGTCAGTGTTTTCCCAGTTAAGGAAAGTATATAGAACAAGGCCTGACTCTAGGCACGTTGGAGACTCTGAGTTAAGTGCTCGCCAATGCGCTTTTGCTTCCCAAACATATAATCGCACTTAAGGTGAAGTCCCATAAGCGGCCGCGTGTTCCCATTTCAGGAAAGAACTTAGAACCAGGCCAGACTAGAAGCCAGCTGGATACTCTGAGTTTAGTGCAAGTCCAGTCCCTTATGCTTCCAAAACGTATAATCGCCCTTAAGGTGAAGTCTCAATACTGGCAGTGTTTACGCAGAAAGGAAAGGAGATTGAACAAGGGCGGACTGGACTCTTGGCCGGTGAGAGACTCCAAGTTAAGTTCCCACCAATGCGCTTTTCTTCCAAAACGTAGAATAGCACTTAAGGTGAAGTCTTGTAAGTGGCAGTGTGTTCCCAGTTAAGGAAAGTATATAGAACAGGGGCTGACTCTAGTCAGGTTGGAGACACTGAGTTACGTGAGCGCCAATGCGCTTTTGCTTCCAAAACATATAATCGCACTTAAGGTGAAGTCCCATAAGCGGCCATGTGTTCCCATTTCAGGAAACAACTTAGAACCAGGGCAGACTAGAAGCCAGTTGGATACTCTGAGTTTAGTGCAAGTTCAATCCCTTATGCTTCCAAAACGAATAATCGCACTTAAGGTGAAATCTCCTAAGTGCCAGTGTTTACCCAGAAAGGAAGGGATATTGAACAAGGGTGGTCTGGACTCTAAGCCTGTGGGAGACTGAGTTAAGTGCCCGCCAATGCGCTTTTACTTCGAAACTTATAATAGCACTTAAGGTGAAGTCTTGTAAGTGTCAGTGTTTTCCCAGTTAAGGAAAGTATATAGAACAAGGCCTGACTCTAGGCACGTTGGAGACTCTGAGTTAAGTGCTCGCCAATGCGCTTTTGCTTCCAAAACATATATTCACACTTAAGGTGAAGTCCCATAAGCGGCCGGGTGCTCCCATTTCAGGAAAGAACTTAGAACCAGGCCAGACTAGAAGCCAGCTGGATACTCTGAGTTTAGTGCAAGTCCAGTCCCTTATGCTTCCAAAACGTATAATCGCCCTTAAAGTGAAGTCTCAATAGTGGCAGTGTTTACCCAGAAAGGAAAGGAGATTGAACAAGGGCGGACTGGACTCTTGGCCGGTGAGAGACTCCGAGTTAAGTGCCCACTAATGCGCTTTTGCTTCCATAACGTAGAATAGCACTTAAGGTGAAGTATTGTAAGTGGCAGTGTGTTCCCAGTTAAGGAAAGTATATAGAACAGGGGCTGACTCTAGGCAGGTTGGAGACACTGAGTTACGTGAGCACCAGTGCGCTTTTGCTTCCAAAACATATAATCGCACTTAAGGTGAAGTCCCATAAGCGGCCATGTGTTCCCATTTCAGGAAACAACTTAGAACCAGGGCAGACTAGAAGCCAGTTGGATACTTTGAGTTTAGTGCAAGTTCAGTCCCTTATGCTTCCAAAACGTATAATCGCACTTAAGGTGAAATCTCCTAAGTGCCAGTGTTTACCCAGAAAGGAAGGGATATTGAACAAGGGTGGTCTGGACTCTAAGCCTGTGGGAGACTGAGTTAAGTGCCCTCCAATGCACTTTTACTTCCAAACTTATAATAGCACTTAAGGTGAAGTCTTGTAAGTGTTAGTGTTTTCCCAGTTAAGGAAAGTATATAGAACAGGGGCTTACTCTAGGTAGGTTGGAGACACTGAGTTACGTGCGCGCCAATGCGCTGTTGCTTCCAAAACGTATAGTAGCACTTAAGGTGAAGTCTTGTAAGTGTCAATGTTTTCCCAGGTAAGGAAAGTATATAGAACAGGGGCTGACTCTAGGCAGGTAGGAGACAATGAGTTACGTACGCGTCAATGTGCTTTTGCTTCCAAAACGTATAGTAGCACTTAAGGTGAAGTCTTGTAAGTGTCAGTGTTTTCCCAGTTAAGGAAAGTATATAGAACAAGGCCTGACTCTAGGCACGTTGGAGACTCTGAGTTAAGTGCTCGCCAATGCGCTTTTGCTTCCCAAACATATAATCGCACTTAAGGTGAAGTCCCATAAGCGGCCGCGTGTTCCCATTTCAGGAAAGAACTTAGAACCAGGCCAGACTAGAAGCCAGCTGGATACTCTGAGTTTAGTGCAAGTCCAGTCCCTTATGCTTCCAAAACGTATAATCGCCCTTAAGTTGAAGTATTAATAGTGGCAGTGTTTACCCAGAAAGGAAAGGAGATTGAACAAGGGCGGACTGGACTCTTGGCCGGTGAGAGATACCGAGTTAAGTGCCCACCAATGCGCTTTTGCTTCCAAAACGTAGAATAGCACTTAAGGTGAAGTCTTGTAAGTGGCAGTGTGTTCCCAGTTAAGGAAAGTATATAGAACAGGGGCTGACTCTAGGCAGGTTGGAGACACTGAGTTACGTGCGCACCAATGCGCTTTTGCTTCCAAAACGTATAGTAGCACTTAAGGTGAAGTCTTGTAAGTATCAGTGTTTTCCCAGTTAAGGAAAGTATATAGAACAGGGGCTGACTCTAGGCACGTTGGAGACTCTGAGTTAAGTGCGCGCCAATGCACTTTTGCTTCCAAAACATATAATCGCACTTAAGGTGACGTCCCATAAGCGGACGGGTGTTCCCATTTCAGGAAAGAACTCAGAACCAGGCCAGACTAGAAGCCAGCTGGATACTCTGAGTTTAGTGCAAGTCCAGTCCCTTATGCTTCCAAAACGTATAATCGCCCTTAAGTTGAAGTATTAATAGTGGCAGTGTTTACCCAGAAAGGAAAGGAGATTGAACAAGGGCGGACTGGACTCTTGGCCGGTGAGAGATACCGAGTTAAGTGCCCACCAATGCGCTTTTGCTTCCAAAACGTAGAATAGCACTTAAGGTGAAGTCTTGTAAGTGGCAGTGTGTTCCCAGTTAAGGAAAGTATATAGAACAGGGGCTGACTCTAGGCAGGTTGGAGACACTGAGTTACGTGCGCACCAATGCGCTTTTGCTTCCAAAACGTATAGTAGCACTTAAGGTGAAGTCTTGTAAGTATCAGTGTTTTCCCAGTTAAGGAAAGTATATAGAACAGGGGCTGACTCTAGGCACGTTGGAGACTCTGAGTTAAGTGCGCGCCAATGCACTTTTGCTTCCAAAACATATAATCGCACTTAAGGTGACGTCCCATAAGCGGACGGGTGTTCCCATTTCAGGAAAGAACTCAGAACCAGGCCAGACAAGAACCCTGCTGGATACTCTGAGTTTAGTGCAAGTCCAGTAAATTATGCTTCCAAAACGTATAATCGCCCTTAAGGTGAAGTCTCAATAGTGGCAGTGTTTACCCAGAAAGGAAAGGAGATTGAACAAGGGCGGACTGGACTCTTGGCCGGTGAGAGACTCCGAGTTAAGTGCCCACCAATGCGCTTTTGCTTCCATATCGTAGAATAGCACTTAAGGTGAAGTCTTGTAAGTGGCAGTGTGTTCCTATTTAAGGAAAGTATATAGAACAGGGGCTGACTCTAGGCAGGTTGGAGACACTGAGTTACGTGAGCGCCAATGCGCTTTTGCTTCCAAAACATATAATCGCACTTAAGGTGAAGTCCCATAAGCGGCCATGTGTTCCCATTTCAAGAAACAACTTAGAACCAGGGCAGACTAGAAGCCAGTTGGATACTCTGAGTTTAGTGCAAGTTCAGTCCCTTATGCTTCCAAAACGAATAATCGCACTTAAGTTGAAATCTCCTAAGTGCCATTGTTTACCCAGCAAGGAAGGGATATTGAACAAGGGTGGTCTGGACTCTAAGCCTGTGGGAGTCTGAGTTAAGTGCCCGCCAATGCGCTTTTACTTCCAAACTTATAATAGCACTTAAGGTGAAGTCTTGTAAGTGTCAGTGTTTTCCCAGTTAAGGAAAGCATATAGAACAGGGGCTGACTCTAGGTAGTTTGGAGACACTGAGTTACGTGCGTGCCAATGCGCTGTTGCTTCCAAAACGTATAGTAGCACTTAAGGTGAAGTCTTGTAAGTGTCAATGTTTTCCCAGTTAAGGAAAGTATAGAACAGGGGCTGACTCTAGGCAGGTAGGAGACAATGAGTTACGTGCGCACCAATGCGCTTTTGCTTCCAAAACGTATAGTAGCACTTAAGGTGAAGTCTTGTAAGTGTCAGTGTTTTTCCAGTTAAGGAAAGTATATAGAACAGGGGCTGACTCTAGGCACGTTGGAGACTCTGAGATAAGTTCGCGCCAATGCGCTTTTGCTTCCAAAACATATAATCGCACTTAAGGTGACGTCCCATAAGCGGCCGGGTGTTCCCATTTCAGGAAAGAACTTAGAACCAGGCCAGACAAGAAGCCTACTGGATACTCTGAGTTTAGTGCAAGTCCAGTAACTTATGCTTCCAAAACGTATAATCGCCCTTAAAGTGAAGTCTCAATAGTGGCAGTGTTTACCCAGAAAGGAAAGGAGATTGAACAAGGGCGGACTGGACTCTTGGCCGGTGAGAGACTCCGAGTTAAGTGCCCACTAATGCGCTTTTGCTTCCATAACGTAGAATAGCACTTAAGGTGAAGTATTGTAAGTGGCAGTGTGTTCCCAGTTAAGGAAAGTATATAGAGCAGGGGCTGACTCTAGGCAGGTTGGAGACACTGAGTTACGTGAGCACCAGTGCGCTTTTGCTTCCAAAACATATAATCGCACTTAAGGTGAAGTCCCATAAGCGGCCATGTGTTCCCATTTCAGGAAACAACTTAGAACCAGGGCAGACTAGAAGCCAGTTGGATACTCTGAGTTTAGTGCAAGTTCAGTCCCTTATGCTTCCAAAACGTATAATCGCACTTAAGGTGAAATCTCCTAAGTGCCAGTGTTTACCCAGAAAGGAAGGGATATTGAACAAGGGTGGTCTGGACTCTAAGCCTGTGGGAGACTGAGTTAAGTGCCCTCCAATGCACTTTTACTTCCAAACTTATAATAGCACTTAAGGTGAAGTCTTGTAAGTGTCAGTGTTTTCCCAGTTAAGGAAAGTATATAGAACAGGGGCTTACTCTACGTAGGTTGGAGACACTGAGTTACGTGCGCGCCAATGCGCTGTTGCTTCCAAAACGTATAGTAGCACTTAAGGTGAAGTCTTGTAAGTGTCAATGTTTTCCCAGTTAAGGAAAGTATATAGAACAGGGGCTGACTCTAGGCAGGTAGGAGACAATGAGTTACGTGCGCGTCAATGCGCTTTTGCTTCCAAAACGTATAGTAGCACTTAAGGTGAAGTCTTGTAAGTGTCAGTGTTTTCCCAGTTAAGGAAAGTATATAGAACAAGGCCTGACTCTAGGCACGTTGGAGACTCTGAGTTAAGTGCTCGCCAATGCGCTTTTGCTTCCCAAACATATAATCGCACTTAAGGTGAAGTCCCATAAGCGGCCGCGTGTTCCCATTTCAGGAAAGAACTTAGAACCAGGCCAGACTAGAAGCCAGCTGGATACTCTGAGTTTAGTGCAAGTCCAGTAACTTATGCTTCCAAAACGTATAATCGCCCTTAAGTTGAAGTCTTAATAGTGGCAGTGTTTACCCAGAAAGGAAAGGAGATTGACAAGGGCGGACTGGACTCTTGGCCGGTGAGAGACTCCGAGTTAAGTGCCACCAATGCGCTTTTGCTTCCAAAACGTAGAATAGCACTTAAGGTGAAGTCTTGTAAGTGGCAGTGTGTTCCCAGTTAAGGAAAGTACATAGAATAGGGGCTGACTCTAGGCAGTTTGGAGACACTGAGTTACGTGAGCGCCAATGAGCTTTTGCTTCCAAAACATATAATCGCACTTAAGGTGAAGTCCCATAAGCGGCCGGGTGTTCCCATTTCAGGAAACGACTTAGAACCAGGCCAGACTAGATGCCAGCTGGATACTCTGAGTTTAGTGCAAGTCCAGTCCCTTATGCATTCAAAACGTATAATCGCCCTTAAGGTGAAGTCTCAATAGTGGCAGTGTTTACCCAGAAAGGAAAGGAGATTGATCGTGGGGGGACTGGACTCTTGGCCGGTGAGAGACTCCGAGTTAAGTGCCCACTAATGCGCTTTTGCTTCCAAAACGTATAATAGCACTTAAGGTGAAGTCTTGTAAGTGGCAGTGTGTTCCCAGTTAAGGAAAGTATATAAACAGGGGCTGACTCGAGGCAGGTTGGAGACACTGAGTTACATGCGCGCCAATACGCTTTTGCTTCCAAAACATATAATCGCACTTAAGGTGAAGTCCCATAAGCGGCCGGGTGTTCCCATTTCAGGAAAGAACTTAGAAACAGGCCAGACTAGAAGCCAACTGGATACTCTGAGTTTAGTGCAATTCCTCTCCCTTATGCCTCCAAAACGTATAATCGCCCTTAAGTTGAAGTCTCAATAGTGGCAGTGTTTACCCAGAAAGGAAAGGAGATTGAACATGGGCAGAATGGACTCTTGGCCGGTGAGACACTCCGAGTTAAGTGCCCACCAATGCGCTTTTGCTTCCAAAACGTATAATAGCACTTAAGGTGAAGTCTTGTAAGTGGCAGTGTGTTCCCAGTTAAGGAAAGTATATAGAACAGGGGCTGACTCTACCCACGTTGGAGACTCTGTGTTAAGTGCTCGCCAATGCGCTTTTGCTTACAAAACATATAATCGCACTTAAGGTGAAGTCCCATAAGCGGCCGGGTGTTCCCATTTCAGGAAAGAACTTAGAACCAGGCCAGACTAGAAGCCTGCTGGATACTCTGAGTTTAGTGCAAGTGCAGTCCCTTATGCTTCCAAAACGTATAATCGCTCTTAAGGTGAAATCTCCTAAGTGCCAGTGTTTACCCAGAAAGGAAGGGATATTGAACAAGGGTGGTCTGGACTCTAGGCCGGTGGGAGACTGAGTTAAGTGCCCGCCAATGCGCTTTTACTTCCAAATCTTATAATAGCACTTAAGGTGAAGTCTTGTAAGTGGCAGTGTGTTCCCACTTAAGGAAAGTATATAGAACAGGGGCTGACTCTAGGCAGGTTAGAGACACTGAGTTACGTGCGCGCCAATGCGCTTTTGCTTCCAAAATATATAGTAGCACTTAAGGTGAAGTCTTGTAAGTGTAAGTGTTTTCCCAGTTAAGGAAAGTATATAGAACAGGGCCTGACTCTAGGCACGTTGGTGACTCTGAGTTAAGTGCTCCCCAATGCGCTTTTGCTTCCAAAACATATAATCGCACTTAAGGTGAAGTTCCATAAGCGGCCGGGTGTTCCCATTTCAGGAAACAACTTAGAACCAGGGCAGACTAGAAGCTAGTTGGATATTCTGAGTTTAGTGCAAGTTGAGTCCCTTATGCTTCCAAAACGTATAATCGCAATTAAGGTGAAGTCCCATAAGCGGCCGGGTGTTCCCATTTCGGGAAAGAACTTAGAAACAGAACAGACTAGAAGCCAGCTGGATACACTGAGTTTAGTGCAAGTCCAGTCCCTTATGCTTCCAAAACGTACTTAAGATGAAGTCTCAAAGCGGAAGTGTTTACGCAGAAAGGAAAGGAGATTGAACAAGGGCGGACTGGACTATTGGCCGGTGAGAGACTCCGAGTTAAGTGCCCACCAATGTGCTTTTGCTTCCAAAACGTATAATAGCACTTAAGGTGAAGTCTTGTAAGTGGCAGTGTGTTCCCAGTTAAGGAAAGTATATAGAACAGGGGCTGACTCGAGGCAGGTTGGAGACACTGAGTTACGTGCGCGCCAATGCGCTTTTGCTTCCAAAACGTAGAGTAACACTTAAGGTGAAGTCTTGTAAGTGTCAGTGTTTTCCCAGTTAAGGAAAATTTATAGAAGAGGGGCTGACTCTAGGCAGGTTGGAGACACTGAGTTACATGCGCGCCAATGCGCTTTTGCTTCCAAAACGTTTAGTAGGACATAAGGTGAAGTCTTGTAAGTGTCAGTGTTTTCCCAGTTAAGGAAAGTATATAGAACAGGGGCTGACTCTAGGCAGGTTGGAGACACTGAGTTACGTGCGCGCCAATGCGGTTTTGCTTCCAAAAGGTATAGTAGCACTTAAGTTGAAGTCTTGTAAGTGTCAGTGTTTTCCCAGTTAAGGAAAGTATATAGAACAGGGGCTGACTCTAGGCAGGTTGGAGACACTGAGTTACGTGAGCGCCAATGCGCTTTTGCTTCCAAAACATATAATCGCACTTAAGGTGAAGTCCCATAAGCGGCCATGTGTTCCCATTTCAGGAAACAACTTAGAACCAGGGCAGACTAGAAGCCAGTTGGATACTCTGAGTTTAGTGCAAGTTCAATCCCTTATGCTTCCAAAACGAATAATCGCACTTAAGGTGAAATCTCCTAAGTGCCAGTGTTTACCCAGAAAGGAAGGGATATTGAACAAGGGTGGTCTGGACTCTAGGCCGGTGAGAGACTCCGAGTTAAGTGCCCGCCAATGCGCTTTTACTTCCAAAACGGATAATAGCACTTAACGTGAAGTCTTGTAAGTGGCAGTGTGTTCCCAGTTAAGGAAAGTATATAGAACAGGGGCTGACTCTAGGCAGGTTGGAGACACTGAGTTACGTGCGCGCCAATGCGCTTTTGCTTCCAAAACTATAGTAGGACTTAAGGTGAAGTCTTGTAAGTGTCAGTGTTTTCCCAGTTAAGGAAAGTATATAGAACAGGGGCTGACTCTAGGCAGGTTGGAGACACTGAGTTACGTGCGCGCCAATGCGCTTTTGCTTCCAAAAGGTATAGTAGCACTTAAGTTGAAGTCTTGTAAGTGTCAGTGTTTTCCCAGTTAAGGAAAGTATATAGAACAGGGGCTGACTCTAGGCACGTTGGAGACTCTGATTTAAGTGCTCACCAATGCGCTTTTGCTTCCAAAACATATAATCGCACTTAAGGTGAAGTCCCATAAGCGACCGGGTGTTCCCATTTCAGGAAAGAACTTTGAACCAGGGCAGACAAGAAGCCAGTTGGATACTCTGAGTTTAGTGCAAGTCCAGTAACTTATGCTTCCAAAACGTATAATCGCCCTTAAAGTGAAGTCTCAATAGTGGCAGTGTTTACCCAGAAAGGAAAGGAGATTGAACAAGGGCGGACTGGACTCTTGGCCGGTGAGAGACTCCGAGTTAAGTGCCCACTAATGCGCTTTTGCTTCCATAACGTAGAATAGCACTTAAGGTGAAGTATTGTAAGTGGCAGTGTGTTCCCAGTTAAGGAAAGTATATAGAGCAGGGGCTGACTCTAGGCAGGTTGGAGACACTGAGTTACGTGAGCACCAGTGCGCTTTTGCTTCCAAAACATATAATCGCACTTAAGGTGAAGTCCCATAAGCGGCCATGTGTTCCCATTTCAGGAAACAACTTAGAACCAGGGCAGACTAGAAGCCAGTTGGATACTCTGAGTTTAGTGCAAGTTCAGTCCCTTATGCTTCCAAAACGTATAATCGCACTTAAGGTGAAATCTCCTAAGTGCCAGTGTTTACCCAGAAAGGAAGGGATATTGAACAAGGGTGATCTGGACTCTAAGCCTGTGGGAGACTGAGTTAAGTGCCCTCCAATGCACTTTTACTTCCAAACTTATAATAGCACTTAAGGTGAAGTCTTGTAAGTGTCAGTGTTTTCCCAGTTAAGGAAAGTATATAGAACAGGGGCTTACTCTACGTAGGTTGGAGACACTGAGTTACGTGCGCGCCAATGCGCTGTTGCTTCCAAAACGTATAGTAGCACTTAAGGTGAAGTCTTGTAAGTGTCAATGTTTTCCCAGTTAAGGAAAGTATATAGAACAGGGGCTGACTCTAGGCAGGTAGGAGACAATGAGTTACGTGAGCACCAGTGCGCTTTTGCTTCCAAAACATATAATCGCACTTAAGGTGAAGTCCCATAAGCGGCCATGTGTTCCCATTTCAGGAAACAACTTAGAACCAGGGCAGACTAGAAGCCAGTTGGATACTCTGAGTTTAGTGCAAGTTCAGTCCCTTATGCTTCCAAAACGTATAATCGCACTTAAGGTGAAATCTCCTAAGTGCCAGTGTTTACCCAGAAAGGAAGGGATATTGAACAAGGGTGATCTGGACTCTAAGCCTGTGGGAGACTGAGTTAAGTGCCCTCCAATGCACTTTTACTTCCAAACTTATAATAGCACTTAAGGTGAAGTCTTGTAAGTGTCAGTGTTTTCCCAGTTAAGGAAAGTATATAGAACAGGGGCTTACTCTACGTAGGTTGGAGACACTGAGTTACGTGCGCGCCAATGCGCTGTTGCTTCCAAAACGTATAGTAGCACTTAAGGTGAAGTCTTGTAAGTGTCAATGTTTTCCCAGTTAAGGAAAGTATATAGAACAGGGGCTGACTCTAGGCAGGTAGGAGACAATGAGTTACGTGCGCGTCAATGCGCTTTTGCTTCCAAAACGTATAGTAGCACTTAAGGTGAAGTCTTGTAAGTGTCAGTGTTTTCCCAGTTAAGGAAAGTATATAGAACAAGGCCTGACTCTAGGCACGTTGGAGACTCTGAGTTAAGTGCTCGCCAATGCGCTTTTGCTTCCCAAACATATAATCGCACTTAAGGTGAAGTCCCATAAGCGGCCGCGTGTTCCCATTTCAGGAAAGAACTTAGAACCAGGCCAGACTAGAAGCCAGCTGGATACTCTGAGTTTAGTGCAAGTCCAGTCCCTTATGCTTCCAAAACGTATAATCGCCCTTAAGGTGAAGTCTCAATACTGGCAGTGTTTACGCAGAAAGGAAAGGAGATTGAACAAGGGCGGACTGGACTCTTGGCCGGTGAGAGACTCCAAGTTAAGTTCCCACCAATGCGCTTTTCTTCCAAAACGTAGAATAGCACTTAAGGTGAAGTCTTGTAAGTGGCAGTGTGTTCCCAGTTAAGGAAAGTATATAGAACAGGGGCTGACTCTAGTCAGGTTGGAGACACTGAGTTACGTGAGCGCCAATGCGCTTTTGCTTCCAAAACATATAATCGCACTTAAGGTGAAGTCCCATAAGCGGCCATGTGTTCCCATTTCAGGAAACAACTTAGAACCAGGGCAGACTAGAAGCCAGTTGGATACTCTGAGTTTAGTGCAAGTTCAATCCCTTATGCTTCCAAAACGAATAATCGCACTTAAGGTGAAATCTCCTAAGTGCCAGTGTTTACCCAGAAAGGAAGGGATATTGAACAAGGGTGGTCTGGACTCTAAGCCTGTGGGAGACTGAGTTAAGTGCCCGCCAATGCGCTTTTACTTCGAAACTTATAATAGCACTTAAGGTGAAGTCTTGTAAGTGTCAGTGTTTTCCCAGTTAAGGAAAGTATATAGAACAAGGCCTGACTCTAGGCACGTTGGAGACTCTGAGTTAAGTGCTCGCCAATGCGCTTTTGCTTCCAAAACATATATTCACACTTAAGGTGAAGTCCCATAAGCGGCCGGGTGCTCCCATTTCAGGAAAGAACTTAGAACCAGGCCAGACTAGAAGCCAGCTGGATACTCTGAGTTTAGTGCAAGTCCAGTCCCTTATGCTTCCAAAACGTATAATCGCCCTTAAAGTGAAGTCTCAATAGTGGCAGTGTTTACCCAGAAAGGAAAGGAGATTGAACAAGGGCGGACTGGACTCTTGGCCGGTGAGAGACTCCGAGTTAAGTGCCCACTAATGCGCTTTTGCTTCCATAACGTAGAATAGCACTTAAGGTGAAGTATTGTAAGTGGCAGTGTGTTCCCAGTTAAGGAAAGTATATAGAACAGGGGCTGACTCTAGGCAGGTTGGAGACACTGAGTTACGTGAGCACCAGTGCGCTTTTGCTTCCAAAACATATAATCGCACTTAAGGTGAAGTCCCATAAGCGGCCATGTGTTCCCATTTCAGGAAACAACTTAGAACCAGGGCAGACTAGAAGCCAGTTGGATACTTTGAGTTTAGTGCAAGTTCAGTCCCTTATGCTTCCAAAACGTATAATCGCACTTAAGGTGAAATCTCCTAAGTGCCAGTGTTTACCCAGAAAGGAAGGGATATTGAACAAGGGTGGTCTGGACTCTAAGCCTGTGGGAGACTGAGTTAAGTGCCCTCCAATGCACTTTTACTTCCAAACTTATAATAGCACTTAAGGTGAAGTCTTGTAAGTGTTAGTGTTTTCCCAGTTAAGGAAAGTATATAGAACAGGGGCTTACTCTAGGTAGGTTGGAGACACTGAGTTACGTGCGCGCCAATGCGCTGTTGCTTCCAAAACGTATAGTAGCACTTAAGGTGAAGTCTTGTAAGTGTCAATGTTTTCCCAGGTAAGGAAAGTATATAGAACAGGGGCTGACTCTAGGCAGGTAGGAGACAATGAGTTACGTACGCGTCAATGTGCTTTTGCTTCCAAAACGTATAGTAGCACTTAAGGTGAAGTCTTGTAAGTGTCAGTGTTTTCCCAGTTAAGGAAAGTATATAGAACAAGGCCTGACTCTAGGCACGTTGGAGACTCTGAGTTAAGTGCTCGCCAATGCGCTTTTGCTTCCCAAACATATAATCGCACTTAAGGTGAAGTCCCATAAGCGGCCGCGTGTTCCCATTTCAGGAAAGAACTTAGAACCAGGCCAGACTAGAAGCCAGCTGGATACTCTGAGTTTAGTGCAAGTCCAGTCCCTTATGCTTCCAAAACGTATAATCGCCCTTAAGTTGAAGTATTAATAGTGGCAGTGTTTACCCAGAAAGGAAAGGAGATTGAACAAGGGCGGACTGGACTCTTGGCCGGTGAGAGATACCGAGTTAAGTGCCCACCAATGCGCTTTTGCTTCCAAAACGTAGAATAGCACTTAAGGTGAAGTCTTGTAAGTGGCAGTGTGTTCCCAGTTAAGGAAAGTATATAGAACAGGGGCTGACTCTAGGCAGGTTGGAGACACTGAGTTACGTGCGCACCAATGCGCTTTTGCTTCCAAAACGTATAGTAGCACTTAAGGTGAAGTCTTGTAAGTATCAGTGTTTTCCCAGTTAAGGAAAGTATATAGAACAGGGGCTGACTCTAGGCACGTTGGAGACTCTGAGTTAAGTGCGCGCCAATGCACTTTTGCTTCCAAAACATATAATCGCACTTAAGGTGACGTCCCATAAGCGGACGGGTGTTCCCATTTCAGGAAAGAACTCAGAACCAGGCCAGACTAGAAGCCAGCTGGATACTCTGAGTTTAGTGCAAGTCCAGTCCCTTATGCTTCCAAAACGTATAATCGCCCTTAAGTTGAAGTATTAATAGTGGCAGTGTTTACCCAGAAAGGAAAGGAGATTGAACAAGGGCGGACTGGACTCTTGGCCGGTGAGAGATACCGAGTTAAGTGCCCACCAATGCGCTTTTGCTTCCAAAACGTAGAATAGCACTTAAGGTGAAGTCTTGTAAGTGGCAGTGTGTTCCCAGTTAAGGAAAGTATATAGAACAGGGGCTGACTCTAGGCAGGTTGGAGACACTGAGTTACGTGCGCACCAATGCGCTTTTGCTTCCAAAACGTATAGTAGCACTTAAGGTGAAGTCTTGTAAGTATCAGTGTTTTCCCAGTTAAGGAAAGTATATAGAACAGGGGCTGACTCTAGGCACGTTGGAGACTCTGAGTTAAGTGCGCGCCAATGCACTTTTGCTTCCAAAACATATAATCGCACTTAAGGTGACGTCCCATAAGCGGACGGGTGTTCCCATTTCAGGAAAGAACTCAGAACCAGGCCAGACAAGAACCCTGCTGGATACTCTGAGTTTAGTGCAAGTCCAGTAAATTATGCTTCCAAAACGTATAATCGCCCTTAAGGTGAAGTCTCAATAGTGGCAGTGTTTACCCAGAAAGGAAAGGAGATTGAACAAGGGCGGACTGGACTCTTGGCCGGTGAGAGACTCCGAGTTAAGTGCCCACCAATGCGCTTTTGCTTCCATATCGTAGAATAGCACTTAAGGTGAAGTCTTGTAAGTGGCAGTGTGTTCCTATTTAAGGAAAGTATATAGAACAGGGGCTGACTCTAGGCAGGTTGGAGACACTGAGTTACGTGAGCGCCAATGCGCTTTTGCTTCCAAAACATATAATCGCACTTAAGGTGAAGTCCCATAAGCGGCCATGTGTTCCCATTTCAAGAAACAACTTAGAACCAGGGCAGACTAGAAGCCAGTTGGATACTCTGAGTTTAGTGCAAGTTCAGTCCCTTATGCTTCCAAAACGAATAATCGCACTTAAGTTGAAATCTCCTAAGTGCCATTGTTTACCCAGCAAGGAAGGGATATTGAACAAGGGTGGTCTGGACTCTAAGCCTGTGGGAGTCTGAGTTAAGTGCCCGCCAATGCGCTTTTACTTCCAAACTTATAATAGCACTTAAGGTGAAGTCTTGTAAGTGTCAGTGTTTTCCCAGTTAAGGAAAGCATATAGAACAGGGGCTGACTCTAGGTAGTTTGGAGACACTGAGTTACGTGCGTGCCAATGCGCTGTTGCTTCCAAAACGTATAGTAGCACTTAAGGTGAAGTCTTGTAAGTGTCAATGTTTTCCCAGTTAAGGAAAGTATAGAACAGGGGCTGACTCTAGGCAGGTAGGAGACAATGAGTTACGTGCGCACCAATGCGCTTTTGCTTCCAAAACGTATAGTAGCACTTAAGGTGAAGTCTTGTAAGTGTCAGTGTTTTTCCAGTTAAGGAAAGTATATAGAACAGGGGCTGACTCTAGGCACGTTGGAGACTCTGAGATAAGTTCGCGCCAATGCGCTTTTGCTTCCAAAACATATAATCGCACTTAAGGTGACGTCCCATAAGCGGCCGGGTGTTCCCATTTCAGGAAAGAACTTAGAACCAGGCCAGACAAGAAGCCTACTGGATACTCTGAGTTTAGTGCAAGTCCAGTAACTTATGCTTCCAAAACGTATAATCGCCCTTAAAGTGAAGTCTCAATAGTGGCAGTGTTTACCCAGAAAGGAAAGGAGATTGAACAAGGGCGGACTGGACTCTTGGCCGGTGAGAGACTCCGAGTTAAGTGCCCACTAATGCGCTTTTGCTTCCATAACGTAGAATAGCACTTAAGGTGAAGTATTGTAAGTGGCAGTGTGTTCCCAGTTAAGGAAAGTATATAGAGCAGGGGCTGACTCTAGGCAGGTTGGAGACACTGAGTTACGTGAGCACCAGTGCGCTTTTGCTTCCAAAACATATAATCGCACTTAAGGTGAAGTCCCATAAGCGGCCATGTGTTCCCATTTCAGGAAACAACTTAGAACCAGGGCAGACTAGAAGCCAGTTGGATACTCTGAGTTTAGTGCAAGTTCAGTCCCTTATGCTTCCAAAACGTATAATCGCACTTAAGGTGAAATCTCCTAAGTGCCAGTGTTTACCCAGAAAGGAAGGGATATTGAACAAGGGTGGTCTGGACTCTAAGCCTGTGGGAGACTGAGTTAAGTGCCCTCCAATGCACTTTTACTTCCAAACTTATAATAGCACTTAAGGTGAAGTCTTGTAAGTGTCAGTGTTTTCCCAGTTAAGGAAAGTATATAGAACAGGGGCTTACTCTACGTAGGTTGGAGACACTGAGTTACGTGCGCGCCAATGCGCTGTTGCTTCCAAAACGTATAGTAGCACTTAAGGTGAAGTCTTGTAAGTGTCAATGTTTTCCCAGTTAAGGAAAGTATATAGAACAGGGGCTGACTCTAGGCAGGTAGGAGACAATGAGTTACGTGCGCGTCAATGCGCTTTTGCTTCCAAAACGTATAGTAGCACTTAAGGTGAAGTCTTGTAAGTGTCAGTGTTTTCCCAGTTAAGGAAAGTATATAGAACAAGGCCTGACTCTAGGCACGTTGGAGACTCTGAGTTAAGTGCTCGCCAATGCGCTTTTGCTTCCCAAACATATAATCGCACTTAAGGTGAAGTCCCATAAGCGGCCGCGTGTTCCCATTTCAGGAAAGAACTTAGAACCAGGCCAGACTAGAAGCCAGCTGGATACTCTGAGTTTAGTGCAAGTCCAGTAACTTATGCTTCCAAAACGTATAATCGCCCTTAAGTTGAAGTCTTAATAGTGGCAGTGTTTACCCAGAAAGGAAAGGAGATTGACAAGGGCGGACTGGACTCTTGGCCGGTGAGAGACTCCGAGTTAAGTGCCACCAATGCGCTTTTGCTTCCAAAACGTAGAATAGCACTTAAGGTGAAGTCTTGTAAGTGGCAGTGTGTTCCCAGTTAAGGAAAGTACATAGAATAGGGGCTGACTCTAGGCAGTTTGGAGACACTGAGTTACGTGAGCGCCAATGAGCTTTTGCTTCCAAAACATATAATCGCACTTAAGGTGAAGTCCCATAAGCGGCCGGGTGTTCCCATTTCAGGAAACGACTTAGAACCAGGCCAGACTAGATGCCAGCTGGATACTCTGAGTTTAGTGCAAGTCCAGTCCCTTATGCATTCAAAACGTATAATCGCCCTTAAGGTGAAGTCTCAATAGTGGCAGTGTTTACCCAGAAAGGAAAGGAGATTGATCGTGGGGGGACTGGACTCTTGGCCGGTGAGAGACTCCGAGTTAAGTGCCCACTAATGCGCTTTTGCTTCCAAAACGTATAATAGCACTTAAGGTGAAGTCTTGTAAGTGGCAGTGTGTTCCCAGTTAAGGAAAGTATATAAACAGGGGCTGACTCGAGGCAGGTTGGAGACACTGAGTTACATGCGCGCCAATACGCTTTTGCTTCCAAAACATATAATCGCACTTAAGGTGAAGTCCCATAAGCGGCCGGGTGTTCCCATTTCAGGAAAGAACTTAGAAACAGGCCAGACTAGAAGCCAACTGGATACTCTGAGTTTAGTGCAATTCCTCTCCCTTATGCCTCCAAAACGTATAATCGCCCTTAAGTTGAAGTCTCAATAGTGGCAGTGTTTACCCAGAAAGGAAAGGAGATTGAACATGGGCAGAATGGACTCTTGGCCGGTGAGACACTCCGAGTTAAGTGCCCACCAATGCGCTTTTGCTTCCAAAACGTATAATAGCACTTAAGGTGAAGTCTTGTAAGTGGCAGTGTGTTCCCAGTTAAGGAAAGTATATAGAACAGGGGCTGACTCTACCCACGTTGGAGACTCTGTGTTAAGTGCTCGCCAATGCGCTTTTGCTTACAAAACATATAATCGCACTTAAGGTGAAGTCCCATAAGCGGCCGGGTGTTCCCATTTCAGGAAAGAACTTAGAACCAGGCCAGACTAGAAGCCTGCTGGATACTCTGAGTTTAGTGCAAGTGCAGTCCCTTATGCTTCCAAAACGTATAATCGCTCTTAAGGTGAAATCTCCTAAGTGCCAGTGTTTACCCAGAAAGGAAGGGATATTGAACAAGGGTGGTCTGGACTCTAGGCCGGTGGGAGACTGAGTTAAGTGCCCGCCAATGCGCTTTTACTTCCAAATCTTATAATAGCACTTAAGGTGAAGTCTTGTAAGTGGCAGTGTGTTCCCACTTAAGGAAAGTATATAGAACAGGGGCTGACTCTAGGCAGGTTAGAGACACTGAGTTACGTGCGCGCCAATGCGCTTTTGCTTCCAAAATATATAGTAGCACTTAAGGTGAAGTCTTGTAAGTGTAAGTGTTTTCCCAGTTAAGGAAAGTATATAGAACAGGGCCTGACTCTAGGCACGTTGGTGACTCTGAGTTAAGTGCTCCCCAATGCGCTTTTGCTTCCAAAACATATAATCGCACTTAAGGTGAAGTTCCATAAGCGGCCGGGTGTTCCCATTTCAGGAAACAACTTAGAACCAGGGCAGACTAGAAGCTAGTTGGATATTCTGAGTTTAGTGCAAGTTGAGTCCCTTATGCTTCCAAAACGTATAATCGCAATTAAGGTGAAGTCCCATAAGCGGCCGGGTGTTCCCATTTCGGGAAAGAACTTAGAAACAGAACAGACTAGAAGCCAGCTGGATACACTGAGTTTAGTGCAAGTCCAGTCCCTTATGCTTCCAAAACGTACTTAAGATGAAGTCTCAAAGCGGAAGTGTTTACGCAGAAAGGAAAGGAGATTGAACAAGGGCGGACTGGACTATTGGCCGGTGAGAGACTCCGAGTTAAGTGCCCACCAATGTGCTTTTGCTTCCAAAACGTATAATAGCACTTAAGGTGAAGTCTTGTAAGTGGCAGTGTGTTCCCAGTTAAGGAAAGTATATAGAACAGGGGCTGACTCGAGGCAGGTTGGAGACACTGAGTTACGTGCGCGCCAATGCGCTTTTGCTTCCAAAACGTAGAGTAACACTTAAGGTGAAGTCTTGTAAGTGTCAGTGTTTTCCCAGTTAAGGAAAATTTATAGAAGAGGGGCTGACTCTAGGCAGGTTGGAGACACTGAGTTACATGCGCGCCAATGCGCTTTTGCTTCCAAAACGTTTAGTAGGACATAAGGTGAAGTCTTGTAAGTGTCAGTGTTTTCCCAGTTAAGGAAAGTATATAGAACAGGGGCTGACTCTAGGCAGGTTGGAGACACTGAGTTACGTGCGCGCCAATGCGGTTTTGCTTCCAAAAGGTATAGTAGCACTTAAGTTGAAGTCTTGTAAGTGTCAGTGTTTTCCCAGTTAAGGAAAGTATATAGAACAGGGGCTGACTCTAGGCAGGTTGGAGACACTGAGTTACGTGAGCGCCAATGCGCTTTTGCTTCCAAAACATATAATCGCACTTAAGGTGAAGTCCCATAAGCGGCCATGTGTTCCCATTTCAGGAAACAACTTAGAACCAGGGCAGACTAGAAGCCAGTTGGATACTCTGAGTTTAGTGCAAGTTCAATCCCTTATGCTTCCAAAACGAATAATCGCACTTAAGGTGAAATCTCCTAAGTGCCAGTGTTTACCCAGAAAGGAAGGGATATTGAACAAGGGTGGTCTGGACTCTAGGCCGGTGAGAGACTCCGAGTTAAGTGCCCGCCAATGCGCTTTTACTTCCAAAACGGATAATAGCACTTAACGTGAAGTCTTGTAAGTGGCAGTGTGTTCCCAGTTAAGGAAAGTATATAGAACAGGGGCTGACTCTAGGCAGGTTGGAGACACTGAGTTACGTGCGCGCCAATGCGCTTTTGCTTCCAAAACTATAGTAGGACTTAAGGTGAAGTCTTGTAAGTGTCAGTGTTTTCCCAGTTAAGGAAAGTATATAGAACAGGGGCTGACTCTAGGCAGGTTGGAGACACTGAGTTACGTGCGCGCCAATGCGCTTTTGCTTCCAAAAGGTATAGTAGCACTTAAGTTGAAGTCTTGTAAGTGTCAGTGTTTTCCCAGTTAAGGAAAGTATATAGAACAGGGGCTGACTCTAGGCACGTTGGAGACTCTGATTTAAGTGCTCACCAATGCGCTTTTGCTTCCAAAACATATAATCGCACTTAAGGTGAAGTCCCATAAGCGACCGGGTGTTCCCATTTCAGGAAAGAACTTTGAACCAGGGCAGACAAGAAGCCAGTTGGATACTCTGAGTTTAGTGCAAGTGTAGTCCCTTATAATTCCAAAACATATGATCGCACTTAAGGTGAAATCTCCTAATCGGCAGTGTTTACCCATAAAGGAAGGGATATTGTACAAGCATGGTCTGGACTTTAGGCCGGTGGGAGACTGAGTTAAGTGCCCGCCAAAGCGCTTTTACTTCCAAAACTTATAATAGCACTTAAGGTGAAGTCTTGTAAGTGGCAGTGTGTTCCCAGTTAAGGAAAGTATATAGAACAGGGGCTGACTCTAGGCAGGTTGGAGACACTGAGTTTCGTGCGCGCCAATGCGCTTTTGCTTCCAAAACGTATAGTAGCACTTAAGGTGAAGTCTTCTGTCAGTGTTTTCCCAGTTAAGGAAAGTATATAGAACAGGCCCTGACTCTAGGCACGTTCGAGACTCTGAGTTAAGTGCTCGCCAATGCGCTTTTGCTTCCAAAACATATACTCGCACTTAAGGTGAAGTCCCATAAGCGGCCGGGTGTTCCCATTTCAGGAAAGAACTTGGAACCAGGCCAGACTAGATGCCAGCTGGATACTCTGAGTTTAGTGCAAGTCCAGTCCCTTATGCTTCCAAAACGTATAATCGCCCTTAAGGTGAAGTCTCAATAGTGGCAGTGTTTACCCAGAAAGGAAAGGAGATTGAACATGGGCGGACTGGACTCTTGGCCGGTGAGAGACTCCGAGTTAAGTGCCCACCAATGCGCTTTTGCTTCCAAAACGTATAAGAGCACTTAAGGTGAAGTCTTGTAAGTGGCAGTGTGTTCCCAGTTAAGGAAATTATATAGAACAGGGGCTGACTCTAGGCAGGTTGGAGACACTGAGTTACGTGCGCGCCAGTGTGCTTTCGCTTCCAAAACATATAGTAGCACTTAAGGTGAATTCTTGTAAGTGTCACTGTGTTCCCAGTTAAGGAAAGTGTATACAACAGGGGCTGACTCTAGGCAGGTTGGAGACACTGAGTTACGTGCGCGCCAATGCGCTTTTGCTTCCAAAACGTATAGTAGCACTTAAGGTGAAGTCTTGTAAGTGTCGGTGTTTTCCCATTTAAGGAAAGTATATAGAACAGGGGCTGACTCTAGGCACGTTGGAGACTCTGAGTTAAGTGCTCGCCAATGCGCTTTTGCTTCCAAAACATATAATCGCACTTAAGGTGAAGTCCCATAAGCGGCCGGGTATTCCCATTTCAGGAAACAACTTAGAAACAGGGCAGACTAGAATCCAGTTGGATACTCTGAGTTTAGTGCAAGTGCAGTCCCTTATATTTACAAAACGTATAATCGCACTTAAGGTGAAATCTCCTAAGTGCCAGTGTTTACCCAGAAAGGAAGGGATAATGAACAAGAGTGGTCTGGACTCTAGGCCGGTGGGAGACTGAGTTAAGTGCCCGCCAATGCAATTTTACTTCCAAAACTTATAATAGAACTTAAGGTGAAGTCTTGTAAGTGTCAGTGTGTTCCCAGTTAAGGAAAGAATATAGAACAGGGGCTGACTCTAGGCAGGTAGGAGACACTGAGTTACGTGAGAGCCAATGTGCTTTTGCTTCCAAAACGTATAGTAGCACTTAAGGTGAAGTCTTGTAAGTGTCAGTGTTTTCCCAGTTAAGGAATGTATATAGAACAGGGGCTGACTCTAGGCATGTTAGAGACACTGAGTTACGTGCGTGCCAATGCGCTTTTGCTTCCAAAACATATAGTAGCACTTAAGGTGAAGTCTTGTAAGTGCCAGTGTTTTCCCAGTTAAGGAAAGTATATAGAACAGGGGCTGACTCTAGGCAGGTTGGAGACACTGAGTTACGTGAGCGCCAATGCGCTTTTGCTTCCAAAATATATAAGCGGCCATGTGTTCCCATTTCACGAAACAACTTAGAACCAGGGCAGACTAGAAGCCAGTTGGATACTCTGAGTTTAGTGCAAGTTCAGTCCCTTATGCTTCCAAAACGTATAATCGCACTTAAGATGAAATCTCCTAAGTGCCAGTGTTTATCCAGAAAGGAAGGGATATTGAACAAGGGTGGTCTGAACTCTAAGCCTGTGGGAGACAGAGTTAAGTGCCCGCCAATGCGCTTTTGCTTCCAAAACGTAGAATAGCACTTAAGGTGAAGTCTTGTAAGTGCCAGTGTTTTCCCAGTTAAGGAAAGTATATAGAACAGGGGCTGACTCTAGGCAGGTTGGAGACACTGAATTACGTGCGTGCCAATGCGCTTTTGCTTCCAAAACGTATAGTAGCACTTAAGGTGAAATCTTGTAAGTGTCAGTGTTTTCCGAGTTAAGGGAAGTATATAGAACAGGGGCAGACTCTAGGCACGTTGGAGACTCTGAGTTAAGTGCTCGCCAATGCGCTTTTGCTTCCAAAACATATAATCGCACTTAAGGTGAAGTCCCATAAGCGGCCGGGTGTTCCCATTTCAGGAAAGAACTTAGAAACAGGCCACACGAGAAGCCAGCTGGATACTCTGAGTTTAGTGCAAGTCCAGTCCCTTATGCTTCCAAAAAGTATAATCGCCCTTAAGGTGAAGTCTCAATAGTGGCAGTGTTTACCCAGAAAGGAAAGGAGATTGAACAAGGGTGGACTGGATTCCTGGACGGTGAGAGACACCGAGTTAAGTGCCCACCAATGCGCTTTTGCTTCCAAAACGTAGAATAGAACTTAAGGTGAAGTCTTGTAAGTGTCAGTGTTTTCCCAGTTAAGGAAGGTTTATAGAACAGGGGCTGACTCTAGGCAGGTTGGAGGCACTGAGTTACGTGCGCGCCAATGCGCTTTCGCTTCCAAAACGTATAGTACCACTTAAGGTGAAGTCTTATAAGTGGCAGTGTGTTCCCAATTAAGGAAAGTGTATACAACAGGGGCTGACTCTAGGCAGGTTGGAGACACTGAGTTACGTGAGCGCCAATGCGCTTTTGCTTCCAAAACATATAATCGCACTTAACGTGAATTCTTGTAAGTGTCAGTGTTTTCCCAGTTAAGGAAAGTATATAGAAAAGGGGCTGACTCTAGGCAGGTTGGAGACACAGAGTTACGTGAGAGCCAATGCGCTTTTGCTTCCAAAACGTATAGTAGCACTTAAGGTGAAGTCTTGTAAGTGTCAGTGTTTTCCCAGTTAAGGAAAGTACATAGAACAGGGGCTGACTCTAGGCATGTTGGAGACACTGAGTTACGTGCGTGCCAATGCGCTTTTGCTTCCAAAACATATAGTAGCACTAAAAGTGAAGTCTTGTAAGTGCCAGTGTTTTCCCAGTTAAGGAAAGTATATAGAACAGGGGCTGACTCTAGGCAGGTTGGAGACACTGAGTTACGTGAGCGCCAATGCGCTTTTGCTTCCAAAACATATAAGCGGCCATGTGTTCCCATTTCACGAAACAACTTAGAACCAGGGCAGACAAGAAGCCAGTTGGATACTCTGAGTTTAGTGCAAGTTCAGTCCCTTATGCTTCCAAAACGTATAATCGCACTTAAGATGAAATCTCCTAAGTGCCAGTGTTTATCCAGAAAGGAAGGGATATTGAACAAGGGTGGTCTGAACTCTAAGCCTGTGGGAGACTGAGTTAAGTGCCCGCCAATGCGCTTTTGCTTCCAAAACGTAGAATAGCACTTAAGGTGAAGTCTTGTAAGTGCCAGTGTTTTCCCAGTTAAGGAAAGTATATAGAACAGGGGCTGACTCTAGGCAGGTTGGAGACACTGAATTACGTGCGTGCCAATGCGCTTTTGCTTCCAAAACGTATAGTAGCACTTAAGGTGAAATCTTGTAAGTGTCAGTGTTTTCCGAGTTAAGGGAAGTATATAGAACAGGGGCAGACTCTAGGCACGTTGGAGACTCTGAGTTAAGTGCTCGCCAATGCGCTTTTGCTTCCAAAACATATAATCGCACTTAAGGTGAAGTCCCATAAGCGGCCGGGTGTTCCCATTTCAGGAAAGAACTTAGAACCAGGCCAGACTAGAAGCCAGCTGGATACTCTGAATTTAGAGCAAGTCCAGTCCCTTATGCTTCCAAAACGTATAATCGCACTTAAGGTGAAATCTCCTAAGTGCCAGTGTTTACCCAGAAAGGAAGGGATATTGAACAAGGGTGGTCTGGACTCTAAGCCTGTGGGAGACTGGGTTAAGTGCCTGCCAATGCGCTTTTGCTTCCAAAACGTAGAATAGCACTTAAGGTGATGTCTTGTAAGTGGCAGTGTGTTCCCAGTTAAGGAAAGTATATAGACCAGGGGCTGACTCTAGGCAGGTTGGAGACACTGAGTTACGTGAGCGACAATGCGTTTTTGCTTCCAAAACATATAATCGCACTTAAGGTGAAGTCCCATAAGCCGCCGGGTGTTCCCATTTCAGGAAACAACTTAGAACCAGGGCAGACTAGAATCCAGTTGGATACTCTGAGTTTAGTGCAAGTGCAGTCCCTTATACTTCCAAAACGTATAATCGCACTTAAGGTGAAATCTCCTAAGTGCCAGTGTTTACCCAGAAAGGAAGTGATATTGAACAAGGGTGGTCTGGTCTCTAGGCCGGTGGGAGACTGAGTTAAGTGCCCGCCAATGCAATTTAACTTCCAAAACTTATAATAGCACTTAAGGTGAAGTCTTGTAAGTGTCAGTGTTTTCCCAGTTAAGGAAAGTATATAGAACAGGTGCTGACTCTAGGCAGGTTGGAGACACTGAGTTACGTGCGGGCCAAGGCGCTTTTGCTTCCAAAACGTACAGTAGCACTTAAGGTGAAGTCTTGTAAGTGTCAGTGTTTTCCCAGTTAAGGAAAGTATATAGAACAGGGGCTGACTCTAGGCAGGTTGGAGACACTGAGTTACGTGCACGCCAATGCGCTTTTGCTTCCAAGACATATAGTATCACTTAAGGTGAAGTCTTGTAAGTGTCAGTGTTTTCCCAGTTACGGAAAATATACAGAACAGGGGCTGACTCTAGGCACGTTGGAGACTCTGAGTTAAGTGCTCGCCAAAGCGCTTTTCCTTCCAAAACTTATAATCGCACGTAAGGTGAAGTCCCAAAAGCGGCCGGGTGTTCCCATTTCAGGAAAGAACTTAGAACCAGGCCAGAGTAGAAGCCAGCTGGATACTCTGAGTTTAGTGCAAGTGCAGTCCCTTATGCTTCCAAAACGTATAATCGCCCTTAAGGTGAAATCTCCTAAGTGCCAGTGTTTACCCAGAAAGGAAAGGAGATTGAACAAGGGTGGTCTGGTCTCTAGGCCGGTGGGAGACTGAGTTAAGTGCCCGCCAATGCAATTTAACTTCCAAAACTTATAATAGCACTTAAGGTGAAGTCTTGTAAGTGTCAGTGTTTTCCCAGTTAAGGAAAGTATATAGAACAGGGGCTGACTCTAGGCAGGTTGGAGACACTGAGTTACGTGCGGGCCAAGGCGCTTTTGCTTCCAAAACGTATAGTAGCACTTAAGGTGAAGTCTTGTAAGTGTCAGTGTTTTCCCAGTTAAGGAAAGTATATAGAACAGGGGCTGACTCTAGGCAGGTTGGAGACACTGAGTTACGTGCGCGCCAATGCGCTTTTGCTTCCAAGACATATAGTATCACTTAAGGTGAAGTCTTGTAAGTGTCGGTGTTTTCCCAGTTACGGAAAATATACAGAACAGGGGCTGACTCTAGGCACGTTGGAGACTCTGAGTTAAGTGCTCGCCAAAGCGCTTTTCCTTCCAAAACTTATAATCGCACTTAAGGTGAAGTCCCAAAAGCGGCCGGGTGTTCCCATTTCAGGAAAGAACTTAGAACCAGGCCAGAGTAGAAGCCAGCTGGATACTCTGAGTTTAGTGCAAGGGCAGTCCCTTATGCTTCCAAAACGTATAATCGCCCTTAAGGTGAATTCTCAATAGTGGCAGTGTTTACCGAGAAAGGAAAGGAGATTGAACAAGGGCGGACTAGACTCTTGGACGGTGAGAGACTCCGAGTTAAGTGCCCACCAATGCGCTTTTGCTTCCAAAACGTAGAGTAGCCCTTAAGGTGAAGTCTTGTAAGTGTCAGTGTTTTCCCAGTTAAGGAAAGTATATAGAACAGGGGCTGACTCTAGGCAGGTTGGAGACACTGAGTTACGTGCGCGCCAGTGTGCTTTCGCTTCCAAAACATATAGTAGCACTTAAGGTGAATTCTTGTAAGTGTCACTGTGTTCCCAGTTAAGGAAAGTGTATACAACAGGGGCTGACTCTAGGCAGGTTGGAGACACTGAGTTACGTGCGCGCCAATGCGCTTTTGCTTCCAAAACGTATAGTAGCACTTAAGGTGAAGTCTTGTAAGTGTCGGTGTTTTCCCATTTAAGGAAAGTATATAGAACAGGGGCTGACTCTAGGCACGTTGGAGACTCTGAGTTAAGTTCTCGCCAATGCGCTTTTGCTTCCAAAACATATAATCGCACTTAAGGTGAAGTCCCATAAGCGGCCGGGTATTCCCATTTCAGGAAACAACTTAGAAACAGGGCAGACTAGAATCCAGTTGGATACTCTGAGTTTAGTGCAAGTACAGTCCCTTATACTTCCAAAACGTATAATCGCACTTAAGGTGAAATCTCCTAAGTGCCAGTGTTTACCCAGAAAGGAAGGGATAATGAACAAGAGTGGTCTGGACTCTAGGCCGGTGGGAGACTGAGTTAAGTGCCCGCCAATGCAATTTTACTTCCAAAACTTATAATAGAACTTAAGGTGAAGTCTTGTAAGTGTCAGTGTTTTCCCAGTTAAGGAAGGTATATAGAACAGGGGCTGACTCTAGGCAGGTTGGAGGCACTGAGTTACGTGCGCGCCAATGCGCTTTCGCTTCCAAAACGTATAGTACCACTTAAGGTGAAGTCTTATAAGTGGCAGTGTGTTCCCAATTAAGGAAAGTGTATACAACAGGGGCTGACTCTAGGCAGGTTGGAGACACTGAGTTACGTGAGCGCCAATGCGCTTTTGCTTCCAAAACATATAATCGCACTTAACGTGAATTCTTGTAAGTGTCAGTGTTTTCCCAGTTAAGGAAAGTATATAGAAAAGGGGCTGACTCTAGGCAGGTTGGAGACACAGAGTTACGTGAGAGCCAATGCGCTTTTGCTTCCAAAACGTATAGTAGCACTTAAGGTGAAGTCTTGTAAGTGTCAGTGTTTTCCCAGTTAAGGAAAGTACATAGAACAGGGGCTGACTCTAGGCATGTTGGAGACACTGAGTTACGTGCGTGCCAATGCGCTTTTGCTTCCAAAACATATAGTAGCACTTAAGGTGAAGTCTTGTAAGTGCCAGTGTTTTCCCAGTTAAGGAAAGTATATAGAACAGGGGCTGACTCTAGGCAGGTTGGAGACACTGAGTTACGTGAGCGCCAATGCGCTTTTGCTTCCAAAACATATAAGCGGCCATGTGTTCCCATTTCACGAAACAACTTAGAACCAGGGCAGACAAGAAGCCAGTTGGATACTCTGAGTTTAGTGCAAGTTCAGTCCCTTATGCTTCCAAAACGTATAATCGCACTTAAGATGAAATCTCCTAAGTGCCAGTGTTTATCCAGAAAGGAAGGGATATTGAACAAGGGTGGTCTGAACTCTAAGCCTGTGGGAGACTGAGTTAAGTGCCCGCCAATGCGCTTTTGCTTCCAAAACGTAGAATAGCACTTAAGGTGAAGTCTTGTAAGTGCCAGTGTTTTCCCAGTTAAGGAAAGTATATAGAACAGGGGCTGACTCTAGGCAGGTTGGAGACACTGAATTACGTGCGTGCCAATGCGCTTTTGCTTCCAAAACGTATAGTAGCACTTAAGGTGAAATCTTGTAAGTGTCAGTGTTTTCCGAGTTAAGGGAAGTATATAGAACAGGGGCAGACTCTAGGCACGTTGGAGACTCTGAGTTAAGTGCTCGCCAATGCGCTTTTGCTTCCAAAACATATAATCGCACTTAAGGTGAAGTCCCATAAGCGGCCGGGTGTTCCCATTTCAGGAAAGAACTTAGAAACAGGCCAGACGAGAAGCCAGCTGGATACTCTGAGTTTAGTGCAAGTCCAGTCCCTTATGCTTCCAAAAAGTATAATCGCCCTTAAGGTGAAGTCTCAATAGTGGCAGTGTTTACCCAGAAAGGAAAGGAGATTGAACAAGGGTGGACTGGATTCCTGGACGGTGAGAGACACCGAGTTAAGTGCCCACCAATGCGCTTTTGCTTCCAAAACGTAGAATAGCACTTAAGGTGAAGTCTTGTAAGTGTCAGTGTTTTCCCAGTTAAGGAAGGTATATAGAACAGGGGCTGACTCTAGGCAGGTTGGAGGCACTGAGTTACGTGCGCGCCAATGCGCTTTCGCTTCCAAAACGTATAGTAGCACTTAAGGTGAAGTCTTATAAGTGGCAGTGTGTTCCCAATTAAGGAAAGTGTATACAACAGGGGCTGACTCTAGGCAGGTTGGAGACACTGAGTTACGTGAGCGCCAATGCGCTTTTGCTTCCAAAACATATAATCGCACTTAACGTGAATTCTTGTAAGTGTCAGTGTTTTCCCAGTTAAGGAAAGTATATAGAACAGGGCTGATTCTAGGCACGTTGGAGACTCTGAGTTAAGTGCTCGCCAATGCGCTTTTGCTTCCAAAACGTATAGTAGCACTTAAGGTGAAGTCTTGTAAGTGTCAGTGTTTTCCCAGTTAAGAAAAGTATATAGAACAGGGCTGATTCTAGGCACGTTGGAGACTCTGAGTTAAGTGCTCGCCAATGCGCTTTTGCTTCCAAAACATATAATCGCACTTAAGGTGAAGTCCCATAAGCGGCCGGGTGTTCCCATTTCAGGAAAGTACTTAGAACCAGGCCAGACTAGAAGCCAGCTGGATACTCTGAATTTAGAGCAAGTCCAGTCCCTTATGCTTCCAAAACGTATAATCGCACTTAAGGTGAAATCTCCTAAGTGCCAGTGTTTACCCAGAAAGGAAGGGATATTGAACAAGGGTGGTCTGGACTCTAAGCCTGTGGGAGACTGGGTTAAGTGCCTGCCAATGCGCTTTTGCTTCCAAAACGTAGAATAGCACTTAAGGTGATGTCTTGTAAGTGGCAGTGTGTTCCCAGTTAAGGAAAGTATATAGAACAGGGGCTGACTCTAGGCAGGTTGGAGACACTGAGTTACGTGAGCGACAATGCGCTTTTGCTTCCAAGACATATAGTATCACTTAAGGTGAAGTCTTGTAAGTGTCGGTGTTTTCCCAGTTACGGAAAATATACAGAACAGGGGCTGACTCTAGGCACGTTGGAGACTCTGAGTTAAGTGCTCGCCAAAGCGCTTTTCCTTCCAAAACTTATAATCGCACTTAAGGTGAAGTCCCAAAAGCGGCCGGGTGTTCCCATTTCAGGAAAGAACTTAGAACCAGGCCAGAGTAGAAGCCAGCTGGATACTCTGAGTTTAGTGCAAGGGCAGTCCCTTATGCTTCCAAAACGTATAATCGCCCTTAAGGTGAATTCTCAATAGTGGCAGTGTTTACCGAGAAAGGAAAGGAGATTGAACAAGGGCGGACTAGACTCTTGGACGGTGAGAGACTCCGAGTTAAGTGCCCACCAATGCGCTTTTGCTTCCAAAACGTAGAGTAGCCCTTAAGGTGAAGTCTTGTAAGTGTCAGTGTTTTCCCAGTTAAGGAAAGTATATAGAACAGGGGCTGACTCTAGGCAGGTTGGAGACACTGAGTTACGTGCGCGCCAGTGTGCTTTCGCTTCCAAAACATATAGTAGCACTTAAGGTGAATTCTTGTAAGTGTCACTGTGTTCCCAGTTAAGGAAAGTGTATACAACAGGGGCTGACTCTAGGCAGGTTGGAGACACTGAGTTACGTGCGCGCCAATGCGCTTTTGCTTCCAAAACGTATAGTAGCACTTAAGGTGAAGTCTTGTAAGTGTCGGTGTTTTCCCATTTAAGGAAAGTATATAGAACAGGGGCTGACTCTAGGCACGTTGGAGACTCTGAGTTAAGTTCTCGCCAATGCGCTTTTGCTTCCAAAACATATAATCGCACTTAAGGTGAAGTCCCATAAGCGGCCGGGTATTCCCATTTCAGGAAACAACTTAGAAACAGGGCAGACTAGAATCCAGTTGGATACTCTGAGTTTAGTGCAAGTACAGTCCCTTATACTTCCAAAACGTATAATCGCACTTAAGGTGAAATCTCCTAAGTGCCAGTGTTTACCCAGAAAGGAAGGGATAATGAACAAGAGTGGTCTGGACTCTAGGCCGGTGGGAGACTGAGTTAAGTGCCCGCCAATGCAATTTTACTTCCAAAACTTATAATAGAACTTAAGGTGAAGTCTTGTAAGTGTCAGTGTTTTCCCAGTTAAGGAAGGTATATAGAACAGGGGCTGACTCTAGGCAGGTTGGAGGCACTGAGTTACGTGCGCGCCAATGCGCTTTCGCTTCCAAAACGTATAGTACCACTTAAGGTGAAGTCTTATAAGTGGCAGTGTGTTCCCAATTAAGGAAAGTGTATACAACAGGGGCTGACTCTAGGCAGGTTGGAGACACTGAGTTACGTGAGCGCCAATGCGCTTTTGCTTCCAAAACATATAATCGCACTTAACGTGAATTCTTGTAAGTGTCAGTGTTTTCCCAGTTAAGGAAAGTATATAGAAAAGGGGCTGACTCTAGGCAGGTTGGAGACACAGAGTTACGTGAGAGCCAATGCGCTTTTGCTTCCAAAACGTATAGTAGCACTTAAGGTGAAGTCTTGTAAGTGTCAGTGTTTTCCCAGTTAAGGAAAGTACATAGAACAGGGGCTGACTCTAGGCATGTTGGAGACACTGAGTTACGTGCGTGCCAATGCGCTTTTGCTTCCAAAACATATAGTAGCACTTAAGGTGAAGTCTTGTAAGTGCCAGTGTTTTCCCAGTTAAGGAAAGTATATAGAACAGGGGCTGACTCTAGGCAGGTTGGAGACACTGAGTTACGTGAGCGCCAATGCGCTTTTGCTTCCAAAACATATAAGCGGCCATGTGTTCCCATTTCACGAAACAACTTAGAACCAGGGCAGACAAGAAGCCAGTTGGATACTCTGAGTTTAGTGCAAGTTCAGTCCCTTATGCTTCCAAAACGTATAATCGCACTTAAGATGAAATCTCCTAAGTGCCAGTGTTTATCCAGAAAGGAAGGGATATTGAACAAGGGTGGTCTGAACTCTAAGCCTGTGGGAGACTGAGTTAAGTGCCCGCCAATGCGCTTTTGCTTCCAAAACGTAGAATAGCACTTAAGGTGAAGTCTTGTAAGTGCCAGTGTTTTCCCAGTTAAGGAAAGTATATAGAACAGGGGCTGACTCTAGGCAGGTTGGAGACACTGAATTACGTGCGTGCCAATGCGCTTTTGCTTCCAAAACGTATAGTAGCACTTAAGGTGAAATCTTGTAAGTGTCAGTGTTTTCCGAGTTAAGGGAAGTATATAGAACAGGGGCAGACTCTAGGCACGTTGGAGACTCTGAGTTAAGTGCTCGCCAATGCGCTTTTGCTTCCAAAACATATAATCGCACTTAAGGTGAAGTCCCATAAGCGGCCGGGTGTTCCCATTTCAGGAAAGAACTTAGAAACAGGCCAGACGAGAAGCCAGCTGGATACTCTGAGTTTAGTGCAAGTCCAGTCCCTTATGCTTCCAAAAAGTATAATCGCCCTTAAGGTGAAGTCTCAATAGTGGCAGTGTTTACCCAGAAAGGAAAGGAGATTGAACAAGGGTGGACTGGATTCCTGGACGGTGAGAGACACCGAGTTAAGTGCCCACCAATGCGCTTTTGCTTCCAAAACGTAGAATAGCACTTAAGGTGAAGTCTTGTAAGTGTCAGTGTTTTCCCAGTTAAGGAAGGTATATAGAACAGGGGCTGACTCTAGGCAGGTTGGAGGCACTGAGTTACGTGCGCGCCAATGCGCTTTCGCTTCCAAAACGTATAGTAGCACTTAAGGTGAAGTCTTATAAGTGGCAGTGTGTTCCCAATTAAGGAAAGTGTATACAACAGGGGCTGACTCTAGGCAGGTTGGAGACACTGAGTTACGTGAGCGCCAATGCGCTTTTGCTTCCAAAACATATAATCGCACTTAACGTGAATTCTTGTAAGTGTCAGTGTTTTCCCAGTTAAGGAAAGTATATAGAACAGGGCTGATTCTAGGCACGTTGGAGACTCTGAGTTAAGTGCTCGCCAATGCGCTTTTGCTTCCAAAACGTATAGTAGCACTTAAGGTGAAGTCTTGTAAGTGTCAGTGTTTTCCCAGTTAAGAAAAGTATATAGAACAGGGCTGATTCTAGGCACGTTGGAGACTCTGAGTTAAGTGCTCGCCAATGCGCTTTTGCTTCCAAAACATATAATCGCACTTAAGGTGAAGTCCCATAAGCGGCCGGGTGTTCCCATTTCAGGAAAGTACTTAGAACCAGGCCAGACTAGAAGCCAGCTGGATACTCTGAATTTAGAGCAAGTCCAGTCCCTTATGCTTCCAAAACGTATAATCGCACTTAAGGTGAAATCTCCTAAGTGCCAGTGTTTACCCAGAAAGGAAGGGATATTGAACAAGGGTGGTCTGGACTCTAAGCCTGTGGGAGACTGGGTTAAGTGCCTGCCAATGCGCTTTTGCTTCCAAAACGTAGAATAGCACTTAAGGTGATGTCTTGTAAGTGGCAGTGTGTTCCCAGTTAAGGAAAGTATATAGAACAGGGGCTGACTCTAGGCAGGTTGGAGACACTGAGTTACGTGAGCGACAATGCGCTTTTGCTTCCAAAACATATAATCGCACTAAAGGTGAAGTCCCATAAGCCGCCGGGTGTTCCCATTTCAGGAAACAACTTAGAACCAGGGCAGACTAGAATCCAGTTGGATACTCTGAGTTTAGTGCAAGTGCAGTCCCTTATACTTCCAAAACGTATAATCGCACTTAAGGTGAAATCTCCTAAGTGCCAGTGTTTACCCAGAAAGGAAGTGATATTGAACAAGGGTGGTCTGGTCTCTAGGCCGGTGGGAGACTGAGTTAAGTGCCCGCCAATGCAATTTAACTTCCAAAACTTATAATAGCACTTAAGGTGAAGTCTTGTAAGTGTCAGTGTTTTCCCAGTTAAGGAAAGTATATAGAACAGGTGCTGACTCTAGGCAGGTTGGAGACACTGAGTTACGTGCGGGCCAAGGCGCTTTTGCTTCCAAAACGTACAGTAGCACTTAAGGTGAAGTCTTGTAAGTGTCAGTGTTTTCCCAGTTAAGGAAAGTATATAGAACAGGGGCTGACTCTAGGCAGGTTGGAGACACTGAGTTACGTGCACGCCAATGCGCTTTTGCTTCCAAGACATATAGTATCACTTAAGGTGAAGTCTTGTAAGTGTCAGTGTTTTCCCAGTTACGGAAAATATACAGAACAGGGGCTGACTCTAGGCACGTTGGAGACTCTGAGTTAAGTGCTCGCCAAAGCGCTTTTCCTTCCAAAACTTATAATCGCACTTAAGGTGAAGTCCCAAAAGCGGCCGGGTGTTCCCATTTCAGGAAAGAACTTAGAACCAGGCCAGAGTAGAAGCCAGCTGGATACTCTGAGTTTAGTGCAAGGGCAGTCCCTTATGCTTCCAAAACGTATAATCGCCCTTAAGGTGAATTCTCAATAGTGGCAGTGTTTACCCAGAAAGGAAAGGAGATTGAACAAGGGCGGACTGGACTCTTGGACGGTGAGAGACTCCGAGTTAAGTGCCCACCAATGCGCTTTTGCTTCCAAAACGTAGAGTAGCCCTTAAGGTGAAGTCTTGTAGGTGTCAGTGTTTTCCCCGTTAAGGAAAGTATATAGAACAGGGGCTGACTCTAGGCAGGTTGGAGACACTGAGTTACGTGCGCGCCAGTGTGCTTTCGCTTCCAAAACATATAGTAGCACTTAAGGTGAATTCTTGTAAGTGTCACTGTGTTCCCAGTTAAGGAAAGTGTATACAACAGGGGCTGACTCTAGGCAGGTTGGAGACACTGAGTTACGTGCGCGCCAATGCGCTTTTGCTTCCAAAACGTATAGTAGCACTTAAGGTGAAGTCTTGTAAGTGTCGGTGTTTTCCCATTTAAGGAAAGTATATAGAACAGGGGCTGACTCTAGGCACGTTGGAGACTCTGAGTTAAGTGCTCGCCAATGCGCTTTTGCTTCCAAAACATATAATCGCACTTAAGGTGAAGTCCCATAAGCGGCCGGGTATTCCCATTTCAGGAAACAACTTAGAAACAGGGCAGACTAGAATCCAGTTGGATACTCTGAGTTTAGTGCAAGTACAGTCCCTTATATTTACAAAACGTATAATCGCACTTAAGGTGAAATCTCCTAAGTGCCAGTGTTTACCCAGAAAGGAAGGGATAATGAACAAGAGTGGTCTGGACTCTAGGCCGGTGGGAGACTGAGTTAAGTGCCCGCCAATGCAATTTTACTTCCAAAACTTATAATAGAACTTAAGGTGAAGTCTTGTAAGTGTCAGTGTGTTCCCAGTTAAGGAAAGAATATAGAACAGGGGCTGACTCTAGGCAGGTTGGAGACACTGTGTTCCGTGCGCGCCAATGCGCTTTTGCTTCCAAAACGTATAGTAGCACTTAAGGTGAAGTCTTGTAAGTGTCAGTGTTTTCCCAGTTAAGGAAAGTATATAGAACAGGGGCTGACTCTAGGCAGGTTGGAGACACTGAGTTACGTGCGCGCCAATGCGCTTTTGCTTCCAAAACGTATAGTAGCACTTAAGGTGAAGTCTTGTAAGTGGCAGTGTGTTCCCAATTAAGGAAAGTGTATACAACAGGGGCTGACTCTAGGCAGGTTGGAGACACTGAGATACGTGAGCGCCAATGCGCTTTTGCTTCCAAAACATATAATCGCACTTAACGTGAATTCTTGTAATTGTCAGTGTTTTCCAAGTTAAGGAAAGTATATAGAACAGGTGCTGACTCTAGGCAGGTTGGAGACAATGAGTTACGTGAGAGCCAATGCGCTATTGCTTCCAAAACGTATAGTAGCACTTAAGGTGAAGTCTTGTAAGTGTCAGTGTTTTCCCAGTTACGGAAAGTATATAGAACAGGGCTGACTCTAGGCACGTTGGAGATTCTGAGTTAAGTGCTCGCCAATGCGCTTTGGTTCCAAAACATATAATCGCACTTAAGGTGAAGTCCCATAAGCGGCCGGGTGTTCCAATTTCAGGAAAGAACTTAGAACCAGGCCAGACTAGAAGCCAGCTGGATACTCTGAGTTTAGTGCAAGTCCAGTCCCTTATGCTTCCAAAACGTATAATCGCCCTTAAGGTGAAGTCTCAATAGTGGCAGTGTTTACCCAGAAAGGAAAGGAGATTGAACAAGGGCGGACTGGACTCTTGGACGGTGAGAGACTCCGAGTTAAGTGCCCACCAATGCGCTTTTGCTTCCAAAACGTAGAATAGCACTTAAGGTGAAGTCTTGTAAGTGTCAGTGTTTTCCCAGTTAAGGAAAGTATATAGAACAGGGGCTGACTCTAGGCAGGTTGGAGAGACTGAGTTACGTGCGCGCCAATGCGCTTTCGCTTCCAAAACGTATAGTAGCACTTAAGGTGAAGTCTTGTAAGTGGCATTGTGTTTCCAGTTAAGGAAAGTATATAGAACAGGGGCTGACTCTAGGCCGGTTGGGGACACTGAGTTACGTGAGTGCCAATGCGCTTTTGCTTCCAAAACGTATAGTAGCACTTAAGGTTAAGTCTTGTAAGTGTCAGTGTTTTCCCAGTTAAGGAAAGTATATAGAACAGGGCCTGACTCTAGGCACGTTGGAGACTCTGAGTTAAGTGCTCGCCAATGCGCTTTTGCTTCCAAAACATATAATCGCACTTAAGGTGAAGTCCCATAAGCGGCCGGGTGTTCCCATTTCAGGAAAGAACTTAGAACCAGGCCAGACTAGAAGCCAGCTGGATACTCTGAGTTTAGTGCAAGTCCAGTCCCTTATGCTTCCAAAACGTATAATCGCCCTTAAGGTGAAGTCTCAATAGTGGGAGTGTTTACCTAGAAAGGAAATGAGATTGAACAAGGGCGGACTGGACTCTTGGCCGGTGAGAGACTCCGAGTTAAGTGCCCACCAATGCGCTTTTGCTTCCAAAACGTAGAATAGCACTTAAGGAGAAGTCTTGTAAGTGGCAGTGTGTTCCCAGTTAAGGAAAGTCTATAGAACAAGGGCTCACTCTAGGCAGGTTGGAGACACTGAGTTACGTGAGCGCCAATGCGCTTTTGCTTCCAAAACATATAATCGCACTTAAGGTGAAGTCCCATAAGCGGACGGGTCTTCCCATTTCAGGAAACAACTTAGAACCAGGGCAGACTAGAATCCAGTTGGATACTCTAAGATTAGTGCAAGTGCAGTCCCTTATACTTCCAAAACGTATAATCGCACTTAAGGTGAAATCTCCTAAGTGCCAGTGTTTACCCAGAAAGGAAGGGATATTGAACAAGGTTGGTCTGGTCTCTAGGCCGGTGGGAGACTGAGTTAAGTGCCCGCTAATGCAATTTTACTTCCAAAACTCATAATAGCACTTAAGGTGAAGTCTTGTAAGTGTCAGTGTTTTACCATTTAAAGAAAGTATATAGAACAGGGGCTGACTCCAGGCAGGTTGGAGACACTAACTTACATGCGCGCCAATGCGCTTTTGCTTCCACAACGTATAGTAGCACTTAAGGTGAAGTCTTTTAAGTGTCAGTGTTTTCCCAGTTAAGGAAAGTATATAGAACAGGGACTGACTCTAGGCACGTTGGAGACTCTGAGTTATGTGCGCGCCAATGCGCTTTTGCTTCCAAAACATATAATCGCACTTAAGGTGAAGTCCCATAAGCGGCCGGGAGTTCCCAATTCAGGAAAGAACTTAGAACCAGGCCAGACAAGAAGCCTGCTGGATACTCTGAGTTTACTGCAAGTCCAGTAACTTATGCTTCCAAAACGTATAATCGCCCTTAAGGTGAAGTCTCAATAGTGGCAGTGTTTACCCAGAAAGGAAAGGAGATTGAACAAGGGCGGACTGGACTCTTGGCCGGTGAGAGACTCCGAGTTAAGTGCCCACCAATGCGCTTTTGCTTCCAAAACGTATAATAGCACTAAAGGTGAAGTCTTGTAAGTGGCAGTGTGTTCCCAGTTAAGGAAAGTGTATACAACAGGGGCTGACTCTAGGCAGGTTGGAGACACTGAGTTACGTGAGCGCCAATGCGCTTTTGCTTCCAAAACATATAATCGCTCTTAAGGTGAAGTCTTGTAATTGTCAGTGTTTTCCCAGTTAAGGAAAGTATATAGAACAGGGGCTGACTCTAGGCAGGTTGGAGACAATGAGTTACGTGCGCGCCAATGCGCTTTTGCTTCCAAAACGTATAGTAACACTTAAGGTGAAATCTCCTAAGTGCCATTGTTTACCCAGAAAGGAAGGGATATTGAACAAGGGTGGTCTGGACTCTAAGCCTGTGGGAGACTGAGTTAAGTGCCCGCCAATGCGCTTTTACTTCCAAAACTTATAATAGCACTTAAGGTGAAGTCTTGTAAGTGGCAGTGTGTTCCCAGTTAAGGAAAGTATATAGAACAGGGGCTGACTCTAGGCAGGTTGGAGACACTGAGTTACGTGCGCGCCAATGCGCTTTTGCTTCCAAAACGTATACTAGCACTTAAGGTGAAGTCTTGTAAGTGTCAGTGTTTTCCCACTTAAGGAAAGTATATAGAACAGGGACTGACTCTAGGCAGGTTGGAGACACTGAGTTCCGTGCGCGCCAATGCGCTTTGCTTCCAAAACGTATATTAGCACTTAAGGTGAAGTCTTGTAAGTGTCAGTGTTTTCCCAGTTAAGGAAAGTATATAGAACAGGGCCTGACTCTAGGCACGTTGTAGCCTCTGAGTTAAGTGCTCGCCAATGCGCTTTTGCGTCCAAAACATATAATCGCACTTAAGGTGAAGTCCCATAAGCGGCCGGGTGTTCCCATTTCAGGAAAGAACTTAGAACCAGGCCAGACTAGAAGCCAGCTGGATACTCTGAGTTTAGTGCAAGTCCAGTCCCTTATGCTTCCAAAACCTATAATCGCCCTTAAGGTGAAGTCTCAATAGTGGCAGTGTTTACCCAGAAAGGAAAGGAGATTGAACAAGGGCGGACTGGACTCTTGGACGGTGAGAGACTCCGAGTTAAGTGCCCACCAATGCGCTTTTGCTTCCAAAACGTAGAATAGCACTTAAGGTGAAGTCTTGTAAGTGTCAGTGTTTTCCCAGTTAAGGAAAGTATATAGAACAGGGCCTGATTCTAGGCACGTTGGAGACTCTGAGTTAAGTGCTCGCCAATGCGCTTTTGCTTCCAAAACATATAATCGTAGTTAAGGTGAAGTCTTGTAAGTGTAAGTGTTTTCCCAGTTAAGGAAAGTATATAGAACAGGGGCTGACTCTATGCAGGTTGGAGACACTGAGTTACGTGCGCGCCAATGCGCTTTTGCTTCCAAAACGTATAGTAGCACTTAAGGTGCAGTCCCATAAGCGGCCGGGTGTTCCCATTTCAGGAAAGAACTTAGAACCAGGCCAGACTAGAAGCCAGCTGGATACTCTGAGTTTAGTGCAAGTCCAGTCCCTTATGCTTCCAAAACGTATAATCGCCCTTAAGGTGAAGTCTCAATAGTGGCAGTGTTTACCCAGAAAGGAAATGAGATTGAACAAGGGCGGACTGGACTCTTGGCCGGTGAGAGACTCCGAGTTAAGTGCCCACCAATGCGCTTTTGCTTCCAAAACGTAGAATAGCACTTAAGGTGAAGTCTTGTAAGTGGCAGTGTTTTCCCAGTTAAGGAAAGTGTATACAACAGGGGCTGACTCTAGGCAGGTTGGAGACACTGAGTTACGTGAGCGCCAATGCGCTTTTCCTTCCAAAATATAATCGCACTTAAGGTGAAGTCTTGTAAGTGTCAGTGTTTTCCCATTTAAGGAAAGTATATAGAACAGGGGCTGACTCTAGGCAGGTTGGAGACACTGAGTTACGTGCGCGCCAATGCGCTTTTGCTTCCAAAACGTATAGTAGCACTTAAGGTGATGTCTTGTAAGTGTCAGTGTTTTCCCAGTTAAGGAAAGTATATAGAACAGGGGCTGACTCTAGGCACGTTGGAGACTCTGAGTTAAGTGCTCGCCAATGCGCTTTTGCTTCCAAAATATAGAATCGCACTTAAGGTGAAGTCCCATATGCGGCCGGGTGTTCCCATTTCAGGAAAGAACTTAGAACCAGGCCAGACTAGAAGCCAGCTGGATACTCTGAGTTTAGTGCAAGTCCAGTCTCTTATGCTTCCAAAACGTATAATCGCCCTTAAGGTGAAGTCTCAATAGTGGCTGTGCTTACCCAGAAAGGAAAGGAGATTGAACAAGGGCGGACTGGACTCTTGGCCGGTGAGAGACACCGAGTTAAGTGCCCACCAATGCGCTTTTGCTTCCAAAACGTAGAATAGCTCTTAAGGTGAAGTCTTGTAAGTGGCAGTGTGTTCCCAGTTAAGGAAAGTGTATACAACAGGGGCTGACTCTAGGCAGGTTGGAGACACTGAGTTACGTGAGCGCCAATGTGCTTTTGCTTCCAAAACATATAATCGCTCTTAAGGTGAAGTCTTGTAAGTGTCAGTGTTTTCCCAGTTAAGGGAAGTATATAGAACAGGGACTGACTCTAGGCAGGTTGGAGACAATGAGTTACGTGCGCGCCAATGCGCTTTTGCTTCCAAAACGTATAGTAGCACTTAAGGTTAAATCTCCTATGTGCCATTGTTTACCCAGAAAGGAAGGGATATTGAACAAGGGTGGTCTGGACTCTAAGCCTGTGGGAGACTGAGTTAAGTGCCCGCCAATGCGCTTTTGCTTCCAAAACGTAGAATAGCACTTAAGGTGAAGTCTTGTAAGTGGCAGTGTGTTCCAAGTTAAGGAAAGTGTATGCAACAGGGGCTGACTCTAGGCTGGTTGGAGACACTGAGTTACGTGAGCGCCAATGCGCTTTTCCTTCCAAAACATATAATCGCACCTAAGGTGAAGTCTTGTAAGTGTCAGTGTTTTCCCAGTTAAGGAAAGTATATAGAACAGGGGCTGACTCTAGACAGGTTGGAGACACTGAGTTACGTAAGAGCCAATGTGCTTTTGCTTCCAAAACGTATAGTAGCACTTAAGGTGAAGTCTTGTAAGTGTCATTGTGTTCCCAGTTAAGGAAAGTATATAGAACAGGGGCTGACTCTAGGCAGGTTGGAGACACAGAGTTACGTGCACGCCAATGTGCTTTTGCTTCCAAAACATATAATCGCACTTAAGGTGAAGTCTTGTATGTGTCAGTGTTTTCCCAGTTAAGGAAAGTATATAGAACAGGGCCTGACTCTAGGCACGTTGGAGACTCTGAGTTAAGTGCTCGCCAATGCGCTTTTGCTTCCAAAACATATAATCGTAGTTAAGGTGAAGTCTTGTAAGTGTCAGTGTTTTCCCAGTTAAGGAAAGTATATAGAACAGGGGCTGACTCTAGGCAGGTTGGAGACACTGAGTTTCGTGAGCGCCAATGCGCTTTTGCTTCCAAAACGTATAGTAGCACTTAAGGTGAAGTCCCATATGCGGCCGGGTGTTCCCATTTCAGGAAAGAACTTAGAACCAGGCCAGACTAGAAGCCAGCTGGATACTCTGAGTTTAGTGCAAGTCCAGTCCCTTATGCTTCCAAAACGTATAATCGCCCTTAAGGTGAAGTCTCAATAGTGGCAGTGTTTACCCAGAAAGGAAAGGAGATTGAACAAGGGCGGACTGGACTCTTGGCCGGTGAGAGACTCCGAGTTAAGTGCCCACCAATGCGCTTTTGCTTCCAAAACGTATAATAGCACTTAAGGTGAAGTCTTGTAAGTGGCAGTGTGTTCCCAGTTAAGGAAAGTATATAGAACAGGGGCTGACTCTAGGCAGGTTGGAGACACTGAGTTACGTGAGCGCCAATGCGCTTTTGCTTCCAAAACGTATAGTAGCACTTAAGGTGAAGTCCCATATGCGGCCGGGTGTTCCCATTTCAGGAAAGAACTTAGAACCAGGCCAGACTAGAAGCCAGCTGGATACTCTGAGTTTAGTGCAAGTCCAGTCCCTTATGCTTCCAAAACGTATAATCGCCCTTAAGGTGAAGTCTCAATAGTGGCAGTGTTTACCCAGAAAGGAAAGGAGATTGAACAAGGGCGGACTGGACTCTTGGCCGGTGAGAGACTCCGAGTTAAGTGCCCACCAATGCGCTTTTGCTTCCAAAACGTATAATAGCACTTAAGGTGAAGTCGTGTAAGTGGCAGTGTGTTCCCAGTTAAGGAAAGTATATAGAACAGGGGCTGACTCTAGGCAGGTTGGAGACACTGAGTTACGTGAGCGCCAATGCGCTTTTGCTTCCAAAACATATAATCGCACTTAAGGTGAAGTCCCATAAGCGGCCATGTGTTCCCATTTCAGGAAACAACTTAGAACCAGGGCAGACTAGAAGCCAGTTGGATACTTTGAGTTTAGTGCAAGTTCAGTCCCTTATGCTTCCAAAACGTATAATCGCACTTAAGGTGAAATCTCCAAAGTGCCAGTGTTTACCCAGAAAGGAAGGGATATTGAACAAGGGTGGTCTGGACTCTAAGCCTGTGGGAGACTGAGTTAAGTGCCCTCCAATGCACTTTTACTTCCAAACTTATAATAGCACTTAAGGTGAAGTCTTGTAAGTGTCAGTGTTGTCCCAGTTAAGGAAAGTATATAGAACAGGGGCTTACTCTAGACAGGTAGGAGACAATGAGTTACGTGCGCGTCAATGCGCTTTTGCTTCCAAAACGTATAGTAGCACTTAAGGTGAAGTCTTGTAGGTGTCAGTGTTTTCCCAGGTAAGGAAAGTATATAGAACAGGGGCTGACTCTAGACAGGTAGGAGACAATGAGTTACGTGCGCGTCAATGCGCTTTTGCTTCCAAAACGTATAGTAGCACTTAAGGTGAAGTCTTGTAGGTGTCAGTGTTTTCCCAGTTAAGGAAAGTATATAGAACAAGGCCTGACTCTAGGCACGTTGGAGACTCTGAGTTAAGTGCTCGCCAATGCGCTTTTGCTTCCAAAACATATAATCGTACTTAAGGTGAAGTCCCATAAGCGGCCGGGTGCTCCCATTTCAGGAAAGAACTTAGAACCAGGCCAGACTAGAAGCCAGCTGGATACTCTGAGTTTAGTGCAAGTCCAGTCCCTTATGCTTCCAAAACTTATAACCTCCCTTAAGGTGAAGTCTCAATAATGGCAGTGTTTACCCAGAAAGGAAAGGAGATTGAACAAGGGCGGACTGGACTCTTGGCCGGTGAGAGACTCCGAGTTAAGTGCCCACCAATGCGCTTTTGCTTCCAAAACGTATAATAGCACTTAAGGTGAAGTCTTGTAAGTGGCAGTGTGTTCCCAGTTAAGGAAAGTATATAGAACAGGGGCTGACTCTAGGCAGGTTGGAGACACTGAGTTACGTGAGCGCCAATGCGCTTTTGCTTCCAAAACATACAATCGCACTTAAGGTGAAGTCCCATAAGCGGCCGGGTATTCCCATTTCAGGAAACAACTTAGAACCAGGGCAGACTAGAATCCAGTTGGATACTCTGAGATTAGTGCAAGTGCAGACCCTTATACTTCCAAAACGTATAATCGCACTTAAGGTGAAATCTCCTAAGTGCCAGGGTTTACCCAGAAAGGAAGGGATATTGAACAAGGTTGGTCTGGACTCTAGGCCGGTGGGAGACTGATTAAGTGCCCGCTAATGCAATTTTACTTCCAAAACTTATAATAGCACTTAAGGTGAAGTCTAGTAAGTGTCAGTGTTTTTCCAGTTAAGGAAAGTATATAGAACAGGGGCTGACTCTAGGCACGTTGGAGACTCTGAGTTAAGTGCGCGCCAATGCGCTTTTGCTTCCAAAACATATAATCGCACTTAAGGTGAAGTCCCATAAGCGGCCGGGTGTTCCCATTTCAGGAAAGAACTTAGAACCAGGCCAGACAAGAAGCCTACTGGATACTCTGAGTTTAGTGCAAGTCCAGTAACTTATGCTTCCAAAACGTATAATCGCCCTTAAAGTGAAGTCTCAATAGTGGCAGTGTTTACCCAGAAAGGAAAGGAGATTGAACAAGGGCGGACTGGACTCTTGGCCGGTGAGAGGCTCCGAGTTAAGTGCCCACTAATGCGCTTTTGCTTCCATAACGTAGAATAGCACTTAAGGTGAAGTATTGTAAGTGGCAGTGTGTTCCCAGTTAAGGAAAGTATATAGAACAGGGGCTGACTCTAGGCAGGTTGGAGACACTGAGTTACGTGAGCACCAGTGCGCTTTTGCTTCCAAAACATATAATCGCACTTAAGGTGAAGTCCCATAAGCGGCCATGTGTTCCCATTTCAGGAAACAACTTAGAACCAGGGCAGACTAGAAGCCAGTTGGATACTTTGAGTTTAGTGCAAGTTCAGTCCCTTATGCTTCCAAAACGTATAATCGCACTTAAGGTGAAATCTCCTAAGTGCCAGTGTTTACCCAGAAAGGAAGGGATATTGAACAAGGGTGGTCTGGACTCTAAGCCTGTGGGAGACTGAGTTAAGTGCCCTCCAATGCACTTTTACTTCCAAACTTATAATAGCACTTAAGGTGAAGTCTTGTAAGTGTCAGTGTTGTCCCAGTTAAGGAAAGTATATAGAACAGGGGCTTACTCTAGGTAGGTTGGAGACACTGAGTTACGTGCGCGCCAATGCGCTGTTGCTTCCAAAACATATAGTAGCACTTAAGGTGAAGTCTTGTAAGTGTCAATGCTTTCCCAGGTAAGGAAAGTATATAGAACAGGGGCTGACTCTAGGCAGGTAGGAGACAATGAGTTACGTGCGCGTCAATGCGCTTTTGCTTCCAAAACGTATAGTAGCACTTAAGGTGAAGTCTTGTAGGTGTCAGTGTTTTCCCAGTTAAGGAAAGTATATAGAACAAGGCCTGACTCTAGGCACGTTGGAGACTCTGAGTTAAGTGCTCGCCAATGCGCTTTTGCTTCCAAAACATATAATCGTACTTAAGGTGAAGTCCCATAAGCGGCCGGGTGCTCCCATTTCAGGAAAGAACTTAGAACCAGGCCAGACTAGAAGCCAGGTGGATACTCTGAGTTTAGTGCAAGTCCAGTCCCTTATGCTTCCAAAACTTATAATCGCCCTTAAGGTGAAGTCTCAATAATGGCAGTGTTTACCCAGAAAGGAAAGGAGATTGAACAAGGGCGGACTGGACTCTTGGCCGGTGAGAGACTCCGAGTTAAGTGCCCACCAATGCGCTTTTGCTTCCAAAACGTATAATAACACTTAAGGTGAAGTCTTGTAAGTGGCAGTGTGTTCCCAGTTAAGGAAAGTGTATACAACAGGGGCTGACTCTAGGCAGGTTGGAGACACTGAGTTACGTGAGCGCCAATGCGCTTTTGCTTCCAAAACATATAATCGCTCTTAAGGTGAAGTCTTGTAATTGTCAGTGTTTTCCCAGTTAAGGAAAGTATATAGAACAGGGGCTGACTCTAGGCAGGTTGGAGACAATGAGTTACGTGCGCGCCAATGCGCTTTTGCTTCCAAAACGTATAGTAACACTTAAGGTGAAATCTCCTAAGTGCCATTGTTTACCCAGAAAGGAAGGGATATTGAACAAGGGTGGTCTGGACTCTAAGCCTGTGGGAGACTGAGTTAAGTGCCCGCCAATGCGCTTTTACTTCCAAAACTTATAATAGCACTTAAGGTGAAGTCTTGTAAGTGTCAGTGTTTTCCCAGTTAAGGAAATTATATAGAACAGGGGCTGACTCTAGGCAGGTTGGAGACACTGAGTTACGTGCGCGCCAATGCGCTTTTGCTTCCAAAACGTATACTAGCACTTAAGGTGAAGTCTTGTAAGTGTCAGTGTTTTCCCACTTAAGGAAAGTATATAGAACAGGGACTGACTCTAGGCAGGTTGGAGACACTGAGTTCCGTGCGCGCCAATGCGCTTTGCTTCCAAAACGTATATTAGCACTTAAGGTGAAGTCTTGTAAGTGTCAGTGTTTTCCCAGTTAAGGAAAGTATATAGAACAGGGCCTGACTCTAGGCACGTTGTAGCCTCTGAGTTAAGTGCTCGCCAATGCGCTTTTGCGTCCAAAACATATAATCGCACTTAAGGTGAAGTCCCATAAGCGGCCGGGTGTTCCCATTTCAGGAAAGAACTTAGAACCAGGCCAGACTAGAAGCCAGCTGGATACTCTGAGTTTAGTGCAAGTCCAGTCCCTTATGCTTCCAAAACCTATAATCGCCCTTAAGCTGAAGTCTCAATAGTGGCAGTGTTTACCCAGAAAGGAAAGGAGATTGAACAAGGGCGGACTGGACTCTTGGACGGTGAGAGACTCCGAGTTAAGTGCCCACCAATGCGCTTTTGCTTCCAAAACGTAGAATAGCACTTAAGGTGAAGTCTTGTAAGTGTCAGTGTTTTCCCAGTTAAGGAAAGTATATAGAACAGGGCCTGATTCTAGGCACGTTGGAGACTCTGAGTTAAGTGCTCGCCAATGCGCTTTTGCTTCCAAAACATATAATCGTAGTTAAGGTGAAGTCTTGTAAGTGTAAGTGTTTTCCCAGTTAAGGAAAGTATATAGAACAGGGGCTGACTCTATGCAGGTTGGAGACACTGAGTTACGTGCGCGCCAATGCGCTTTTGCTTCCAAAACGTATAGTAGCACTTAAGGTGCAGTCCCATAAGCGGCCGGGTGTTCCCATTTCAGGAAAGAACTTAGAACCAGGCCAGACTAGAAGCCAGCTGGATACTCTGAGTTTAGTGCAAGTCCAGTCCCTTATGCTTCCAAAACGTATAATCGCCCTTAAGGTGAAGTCTCAATAGTGGCAGTGTTTACCCAGAAAGGAAATGAGATTGAACAAGGGCGGACTGGACTCTTGGCCGGTGAGAGACTCCGAGTTAAGTGCCCACCAATGCGCTTTTGCTTCCAAAACGTAGAATAGCACTTAAGGTGAAGTCTTGTAAGTGGCAGTGTTTTCCCAGTTAAGGAAAGTGTATACAACAGGGGCTGACTCTAGGCAGGTTGGAGACACTGAGTTACGTGAGCGCCAATGCGCTTTTCCTTCCAAAATATAATCGCACTTAAGGTGAAGTCTTGTAAGTGTCAGTGTTTTCCCATTTAAGGAAAGTATATAGAACAGGGGCTGACTCTAGGCAGGTTGGAGACACTGAGTTACGTGCGCGCCAATGCGCTTTTGCTTCCAAAACGTATAGTAGCACTTAAGGTGATGTCTTGTAAGTGTCAGTGTTTTCCCAGTTAAGGAAAGTATATAGAACAGGGGCTGACTCTAGGCACGTTGGAGACTCTGAGTTAAGTGCTCGCCAATGCGCTTTTGCTTCCAAAATATAGAATCGCACTTAAGGTGAAGTCCCATATGCGGCCGGGTGTTCCCATTTCAGGAAAGAACTTAGAACCAGGCCAGACTAGAAGCCAGCTGGATACTCTGAGTTTAGTGCAAGTCCAGTCTCTTATGCTTCCAAAACGTATAATCGCCCTTAAGGTGAAGTCTCAATAGTGGCTGTGCTTACCCAGAAAGGAAAGGAGATTGAACAAGGGCGGACTGGACTCTTGGCCGGTGAGAGACACCGAGTTAAGTGCCCACCAATGCGCTTTTGCTTCCAAAACGTAGAATAGCACTTAAGGTGAAGTCTTGTAAGTGGCAGTGTGTTCCCAGTTAAGGAAAGTGTATACAACAGGGGCTGACTCTAGGCAGGTTGGAGACACTGAGTTACGTGAGCGCCAATGTGCTTTTGCTTCCAAAACATATAATCGCTCTTAAGGTGAAGTCTTGTAAGTGTCAGTGTTTTCCCAGTTAAGGGAAGTATATAGAACAGGGACTGACTCTAGGCAGGTTGGAGACAATGAGTTACGTGCGCGCCAATGCGCTTTTGCTTCCAAAACGTATAGTAGCACTTAAGGTTAAATCTCCTAAGTGCCATTGTTTACCCAGAAAGGAAGGGATATTGAACAAGGGTGGTCTGGACTCTAAGCCTGTGGGAGACTGAGTTAAGTGCCCGCCAATGCGCTTTTGCTTCCAAAACGTAGAATAGCACTTAAGGTGAAGTCTTGTAAGTGGCAGTGTGTTCCAAGTTAAGGAAAGTGTATGCAACAGGGGCTGACTCTAGGCTGGTTGGAGACACTGAGTTACGTGAGCGCCAATGCGCTTTTCCTTCCAAAACATATAATCGCACCTAAGGTGAAGTCTTGTAAGTGTCAGTGTTTTCCCAGTTAAGGAAAGTATATAGAACAGGGGCTGACTCTAGACAGGTTGGAGACACTGAGTTACGTAAGAGCCAATGTGCTTTTGCTTCCAAAACGTATAGTAGCACTTAAGGTGAAGTCTTGTAAGTGTCATTGTGTTCCCAGTTAAGGAAAGTATATAGAACAGGGGCTGACTCTAGGCAGGTTGGAGACACAGAGTTACGTGCACGCCAATGCGCTTTTGCTTCCAAAACATATAATCGCACTTAAGGTGAAGTCTTGTATGTGTCAGTGTTTTCCCAGTTAAGGAAAGTATATAGAACAGGGCCTGACTCTAGGCACGTTGGAGACTCTGAGTTAAGTGCTCGCCAATGCGCTTTTGCTTCCAAAACATATAATCGTAGTTAAGGTGAAGTCTTGTAAGTGTCAGTGTTTTCCCAGTTAAGGAAAGTATATAGAACAGGGGCTGACTCTAGGCAGGTTGGAGACACTGAGTTTCGTGAGCGCCAATGCGCTTTTGCTTCCAAAACGTATAGTAGCACTTAAGGTGAAGTCCCATATGCGGCCGGGTGTTCCCATTTCAGGAAAGAACTTAGAACCAGGCCAGACTAGAAGCCAGCTGGATACTCTGAGTTTAGTGCAAGTCCAGTCCCTTATGCTTCCAAAACGTATAATCGCCCTTAAGGTGAAGTCTCAATAGTGGCAGTGTTTACCCAGAAAGGAAAGGAGATTGAACAAGGGCGGACTGGACTCTTGGCCGGTGAGAGACTCCGAGTTAAGTGCCCACCAATGCGCTTTTGCTTCCAAAACGTATAATAGCACTTAAGGTGAAGTCTTGTAAGTGGCAGTGTGTTCCCAGTTAAGGAAAGTATATAGAACAGGGGCTGACTCTAGGCAGGTTGGAGACACTGAGTTACGTGAGCGCCAATGCGCTTTTGCTTCCAAAACGTATAGTAGCACTTAAGGTGAAGTCCCATATGCGGCCGGGTGTTCCCATTTCAGGAAAGAACTTAGAACCAGGCCAGACTAGAAGCCAGCTGGATACTCTGAGTTTAGTGCAAGTCCAGTCCCTTATGCTTCCAAAACGTATAATCGCCCTTAAGGTGAAGTCTCAATAGTGGCAGTGTTTACCCAGAAAGGAAAGGAGATTGAACAAGGGCGGACTGGACTCTTGGCCGGTGAGAGACTCCGAGTTAAGTGCCCACCAATGCGCTTTTGCTTCCAAAACGTATAATAGCACTTAAGGTGAAGTCGTGTAAGTGGCAGTGTGTTCCCAGTTAAGGAAAGTATATAGAACAGGGGCTGACTCTAGGCAGGTTGGAGACACTGAGTTACGTGAGCGCCAATGCGCTTTTGCTTCCAAAACATATAATCGCACTTAAGGTGAAGTCCCATAAGCGGCCATGTGTTCCCATTTCAGGAAACAACTTAGAACCAGGGCAGACTAGAAGCCAGTTGGATACTTTGAGTTTAGTGCAAGTTCAGTCCCTTATGCTTCCAAAACGTATAATCGCACTTAAGGTGAAATCTCCAAAGTGCCAGTGTTTACCCAGAAAGGAAGGGATATTGAACAAGGGTGGTCTGGACTCTAAGCCTGTGGGAGACTGAGTTAAGTGCCCTCCAATGCACTTTTACTTCCAAACTTATAATAGCACTTAAGGTGAAGTCTTGTAAGTGTCAGTGTTGTCCCAGTTAAGGAAAGTATATAGAACAGGGGCTTACTCTAGACAGGTAGGAGACAATGAGTTACGTGCGCGTCAATGCGCTTTTGCTTCCAAAACGTATAGTAGCACTTAAGGTGAAGTCTTGTAGGTGTCAGTGTTTTCCCAGGTAAGGAAAGTATATAGAACAGGGGCTGACTCTAGACAGGTAGGAGACAATGAGTTACGTGCGCGTCAATGCGCTTTTGCTTCCAAAACGTATAGTAGCACTTAAGGTGAAGTCTTGTAGGTGTCAGTGTTTTCCCAGTTAAGGAAAGTATATAGAACAAGGCCTGACTCTAGGCACGTTGGAGACTCTGAGTTAAGTGCTCGCCAATGCGCTTTTGCTTCCAAAACATATAATCGTACTTAAGGTGAAGTCCCATAAGCGGCCGGGTGCTCCCATTTCAGGAAAGAACTTAGAACCAGGCCAGACTAGAAGCCAGCTGGATACTCTGAGTTTAGTGCAAGTCCAGTCCCTTATGCTTCCAAAACTTATAACCTCCCTTAAGGTGAAGTCTCAATAATGGCAGTGTTTACCCAGAAAGGAAAGGAGATTGAACAAGGGCGGACTGGACTCTTGGCCGGTGAGAGACTCCGAGTTAAGTGCCCACCAATGCGCTTTTGCTTCCAAAACGTATAATAGCACTTAAGGTGAAGTCTTGTAAGTGGCAGTGTGTTCCCAGTTAAGGAAAGTATATAGAACAGGGGCTGACTCTAGGCAGGTTGGAGACACTGAGTTACGTGAGCGCCAATGCGCTTTTGCTTCCAAAACATACAATCGCACTTAAGGTGAAGTCCCATAAGCGGCCGGGTATTCCCATTTCAGGAAACAACTTAGAACCAGGGCAGACTAGAATCCAGTTGGATACTCTGAGATTAGTGCAAGTGCAGACCCTTATACTTCCAAAACGTATAATCGCACTTAAGGTGAAATCTCCTAAGTGCCAGGGTTTACCCAGAAAGGAAGGGATATTGAACAAGGTTGGTCTGGACTCTAGGCCGGTGGGAGACTGATTAAGTGCCCGCTAATGCAATTTTACTTCCAAAACTTATAATAGCACTTAAGGTGAAGTCTAGTAAGTGTCAGTGTTTTTCCAGTTAAGGAAAGTATATAGAACAGGGGCTGACTCTAGGCACGTTGGAGACTCTGAGTTAAGTGCGCGCCAATGCGCTTTTGCTTCCAAAACATATAATCGCACTTAAGGTGAAGTCCCATAAGCGGCCGGGTGTTCCCATTTCAGGAAAGAACTTAGAACCAGGCCAGACAAGAAGCCTACTGGATACTCTGAGTTTAGTGCAAGTCCAGTAACTTATGCTTCCAAAACGTATAATCGCCCTTAAAGTGAAGTCTCAATAGTGGCAGTGTTTACCCAGAAAGGAAAGGAGATTGAACAAGGGCGGACTGGACTCTTGGCCGGTGAGAGGCTCCGAGTTAAGTGCCCACTAATGCGCTTTTGCTTCCATAACGTAGAATAGCACTTAAGGTGAAGTCTTGTAAGTGGCAGTGTGTTCCCAGTTAAGGAAAGTATATAGAACAGGGGCTGACTCTAGGCAGGTTGGAGACACTGAGTTACGTGAGCACCAGTGCGCTTTTGCTTCCAAAACATATAATCGCACTTAAGGTGAAGTCCCATAAGCGGCCATGTGTTCCCATTTCAGGAAACAACTTAGAACCAGGGCAGACTAGAAGCCAGTTGGATACTTTGAGTTTAGTGCAAGTTCAGTCCCTTATGCTTCCAAAACGTATAATCGCACTTAAGGTGAAATCTCCTAAGTGCCAGTGTTTACCCAGAAAGGAAGGGATATTGAACAAGGGTGGTCTGGACTCTAAGCCTGTGGGAGACTGAGTTAAGTGCCCTCCAATGCACTTTTACTTCCAAACTTATAATAGCACTTAAGGTGAAGTCTTGTAAGTGTCAGTGTTGTCCCAGTTAAGGAAAGTATATAGAACAGGGGCTTACTCTAGGTAGGTTGGAGACACTGAGTTACGTGCGCGCCAATGCGCTGTTGCTTCCAAAACATATAGTAGCACTTAAGGTGAAGTCTTGTAAGTGTCAATGCTTTCCCAGGTAAGGAAAGTATATAGAACAGGGGCTGACTCTAGGCAGGTAGGAGACAATGAGTTACGTGCGCGTCAATGCGCTTTTGCTTCCAAAACGTATAGTAGCACTTAAGGTGAAGTCTTGTAGGTGTCAGTGTTTTCCCAGTTAAGGAAAGTATATAGAACAAGGCCTGACTCTAGGCACGTTGGAGACTCTGAGTTAAGTGCTCGCCAATGCGCTTTTGCTTCCAAAACATATAATCGTACTTAAGGTGAAGTCCCATAAGCGGCCGGGTGCTCCCATTTCAGGAAAGAACTTAGAACCAGGCCAGACTAGAAGCCAGGTGGATACTCTGAGTTTAGTGCAAGTCCAGTCCCTTATGCTTCCAAAACTTATAATCGCCCTTAAGGTGAAGTCTCAATAATGGCAGTGTTTACCCAGAAAGGAAAGGAGATTGAACAAGGGCGGACTGGACTCTTGGCCGGTGAGAGACTCCGAGTTAAGTGCCCACCAATGCGCTTTTGCTTCCAAAACGTATAATAGCACTTAAGGTGAAGTCTTGTAAGTGGCAGTGTGTTCCCAGTTAAGGAAAGTATATAGAACAGGGGCTGACTCTAGGCAGGTTGGAGACACTGAGTTACGTGAGCGCCAATGCGCTTTTGCTTCCAAAACATACAATCGCACTTAAGGTGAAGTCCCATAAGCGGCCGGGTATTCCCATTTCAGGAAACAACTTAGAACCAGGGCAGACTAGAATCCAGTTGGATACTCTGAGATTAGTGCAAGTGCAGACCCTTATACTTCCAAAACGTATAATCGCACTTAAGGTGAAATCTCCTAAGTGCCAGGGTTTACCCAGAAAGGAAGGGATATTGAACAAGGTTGGTCTGGACTCTAGGCCGGTGGGAGACTGATTAAGTGCCCGCTAATGCAATTTTACTTCCAAAACTTATAATAGCACTTAAGGTGAAGTCTAGTAAGTGTCAGTGTTTTTCCAGTTAAGGAAAGTATATAGAACAGGGGCTGACTCTAGGCACGTTGGAGACTCTGAGTTAAGTGCGCGCCAATGCGCTTTTGCTTCCAAAACATATAATCGCTCTTAAGGTGAAGTCTTGTAATTGTCAGTGTTTTCCCAGTTAAGGAAAGTATATAGAACAGGGGCTGACTCTAGGCACGTTGGAGACAATGAGTTACGTGCGCGCCAATGCGCTTTTGCTTCCAAAACGTATAGTAACACTTAAGGTGAAATCTCCTAAGTGCCATTGTTTACCCAGAAAGGAAGGGATATTGAACAAGGGTGGTCTGGACTCTAAGCCTGTGGGAGACTGAGTTAAGTGCCCGCCAATGCGCTTTTACTTCCAAAACTTATAATAGCACTTAAGGTGAAGTCTTGTAAGTGGCAGTGTGTTCCCAGTTAAGGAAAGTATATAGAACAGGGGCTGACTCTAGGCAGGTTGGAGACACTGAGTTACGTGCGCGCCAATGCGCTTTTGCTTCCAAAACGTATACTAGCACTTAAGGTGAAGTCTTGTAAGTGTCAGTGTTTTCCCACTTAAGGAAAGTATATAGAACAGGGACTGACTCTAGGCAGGTTGGAGACACTGAGTTCCGTGCGCGCCAATGCGCTTTGCTTCCAAAACGTATATTAGCACTTAAGGTGAAGTCTTGTAAGTGTCAGTGTTTTCCCAGTTAAGGAAAGTATATAGAACAGGGCCTGACTCTAGGCACGTTGTAGCCTCTGAGTTAAGTGCTCGCCAATGCGCTTTTGCTTCCAAAACATATAATCGCACTTAAGGTGAAGTCCCATAAGCGGACGGGTCTTCCCATTTCAGGAAAGAACTTAGAACCAGGCCAGACTAGAATCCAGTTGGATACTCTAAGATTAGTGCAAGTGCAGTCCCTTATACTTCCAAAACGTATAATCGCACTTAAGGTGAAATCTCCTAAGTGCCAGTGTTTACCCAGAAAGGAAGGGATATTGAACAAGGTTGGTCTGGTCTCTAGGCCGGTGGGAGACTGAGTTAAGTGCCCGCTAATGCAATTTTACTTCCAAAACTCATAATAGCACTTAAGGTGAAGTCTTGTAAGTGTCAGTGTTTTACCATTTAAAGAAAGTATATAGAACAGGGGCTGACTCCAGGCAGGTTGGAGACACTAACTTACATGCGCGCCAATGCGCTTTTGCTTCCACAACGTATAGTAGCACTTAAGGTGAAGTCTTTTAAGTGTCAGTGTTTTCCCAGTTAAGGAAAGTATATAGAACAGGGACTGACTCTAGGCACGTTGGAGACTCTGAGTTATGTGCGCGCCAATGCGCTTTTGCTTCCAAAACATATAATCGCACTTAAGGTGAAGTCCCATAAGCGGCCGGGAGTTCCCAATTCAGGAAAGAACTTAGAACCAGGCCAGACAAGAAGCCTGCTGGATACTCTGAGTTTACTGCAAGTCCAGTAACTTATGCTTCCAAAACGTATAATCGCCCTTAAGGTGAAGTCTCAATAGTGGCAGTGTTTACCCAGAAAGGAAAGGAGATTGAACAAGGGCGGACTGGACTCTTGGCCGGTGAGAGACTCCGAGTTAAGTGCCCACCAATGCGCTTTTGCTTCCAAAACGTATAATAGCACTAAAGGTGAAGTCTTGTAAGTGGCAGTGTGTTCCCAGTTAAGGAAAGTGTATACAACAGGGGCTGACTCTAGGCAGGTTGGAGACACTGAGTTACGTGAGCGCCAATGCGCTTTTGCTTCCAAAACATATAATCGCTCTTAAGGTGAAGTCTTGTAATTGTCAGTGTTTTCCCAGTTAAGGAAAGTATATAGAACAGGGGCTGACTCTAGGCAGGTTGGAGACAATGAGTTACGTGCGCGCCAATGCGCTTTTGCTTCCAAAACGTATAGTAACACTTAAGGTGAAATCTCCTAAGTGCCATTGTTTACCCAGAAAGGAAGGGATATTGAACAAGGGTGGTCTGGACTCTAAGCCTGTGGGAGACTGAGTTAAGTGCCCGCCAATGCGCTTTTACTTCCAAAACTTATAATAGCACTTAAGGTGAAGTCTTGTAAGTGGCAGTGTGTTCCCAGTTAAGGAAAGTATATAGAACAGGGGCTGACTCTAGGCAGGTTGGAGACACTGAGTTACGTGCGCGCCAATGCGCTTTTGCTTCCAAAACGTATACTAGCACTTAAGGTGAAGTCTTGTAAGTGTCAGTGTTTTCCCACTTAAGGAAAGTATATAGAACAGGGACTGACTCTAGGCAGGTTGGAGACACTGAGTTCCGTGCGCGCCAATGCGCTTTGCTTCCAAAACGTATATTAGCACTTAAGGTGAAGTCTTGTAAGTGTCAGTGTTTTCCCAGTTAAGGAAAGTATATAGAACAGGGCCTGACTCTAGGCACGTTGTAGCCTCTGAGTTAAGTGCTCGCCAATGCGCTTTTGCGTCCAAAACATATAATCGCACTTAAGGTGAAGTCCCATAAGCGGCCGGGTGTTCCCATTTCAGGAAAGAACTTAGAACCAGGCCAGACTAGAAGCCAGCTGGATACTCTGAGTTTAGTGCAAGTCCAGTCCCTTATGCTTCCAAAACCTATAATCGCCCTTAAGCTTAAGTCTCAATAGTGGCAGTGTTTACCCAGAAAGGAAAGGAGATTGAACAAGGGCGGACTGGACTCTTGGACGGTGAGAGACTCCGAGTTAAGTGCCCACCAATGCGCTTTTGCTTCCAAAACGTAGAATAGCACTTAAGGTGAAGTCTTGTAAGTGTCAGTGTTTTCCCAGTTAAGGAAAGTATATAGAACAGGGCCTGATTCTAGGCACGTTGGAGACTCTGAGTTAAGTGCTCGCCAATGCGCTTTTGCTTCCAAAACATATAATCGTAGTTAAGGTGAAGTCTTGTAAGTGTAAGTGTTTTCCCAGTTAAGGAAAGTATATAGAACAGGGGCTGACTCTATGCAGGTTGGAGACACTGAGTTACGTGCGCGCCAATGCGCTTTTGCTTCCAAAACGTATAGTAGCACTTAAGGTGCAGTCCCATAAGCGGCCGGGTGTTCCCATTTCAGGAAAGAACTTAGAACCAGGCCAGACTAGAAGCCAGCTGGATACTCTGAGTTTAGTGCAAGTCCAGTCCCTTATGCTTCCAAAACGTATAATCGCCCTTAAGGTGAAGTCTCAATAGTGGCAGTGTTTACCCAGAAAGGAAAGGAGATTGAACAAGGCTGGACTGGATTCCTGGACGGTGAGAGACACCGAGTTAAGTGCCCACCAATGCGCTTTTGCTTCCAAAACGTAGAATAGCACTTAAGGTGAAGTCTTTTAAGTGGCAGTGTGTTCCCAGTTAAGGAAAGTATATAGAACAGGGGCTGACTCTAGGCAGGAAGGAGACACTGAGTTACGTGAGCACCAATGCGCTTTTGCTTCCAAAACGTATAGTAGCACTTAAGGTGAAGTCTTGTAAGTGTCAGTGTTTTCCCAGTTAAGGAAAGTATATAGACAGGGGCTGAATCTAGGCAGGTTGGAGACACTGAGTTACGTGCGCGCCAATGCGCTTTTGCTTCCAAAACGTATAGTAGCACTTAAGTTGAAGTCTTGTAAGTGTCAGTGTTTTCCCAGTTAAGGAAAGTATATAGAACAGGGGCTGACTCTTGGCATGTTGCAGACACTGAGTTACGTGCGCGCCAATGCGCTTTTGCTTCCAAAACATGTAATCGCACTTAAGGTGAAGTCTTGTGAGTGTCAGTGTTTTCCCTGTTAAGGAAAGTATATAGAAGAGGGGCTGACTCTAGGCAGGTTGGAGACACTGAGTTACGTGAGCGCCAATGCGCTTTTGCTTCCAAAACATGTAATCGCACTTAAGGTGAAGTCTTGTGAGTGTCAGTGTTTTCCCTGTTAAGGAAAGTATATAGAAGAGGGGCTGACTCTAGGCAGGTTGGAGACACTGAGTTACGTGAGAGCCAATGCGCTTTTGCTTCCAAAACGTATAGTAGCACTTAAGGTGAAGTCTTGTAAGTGTCAGTGTTTTCCCAGTTAAGGAAAGTATATAGAACTGGGCTGACTCTAGGCACGTTGGAGACTCTGAGTTAAGTGCTCGCCAATGCGCTTTTGCTTCCAAAACATATAATCGCACTTAAGGTGAAGTCCCATAAGCGTCCGGGTGTTCCCATTTCAGGAAAGAACTTAGAACCAGGCCAGACTTGAAGCCAGCTGGATACTCTGAGTTTAGTGCAATTCCAGTCCCTTATGCTTCCAAAACGTATAATCGCCCTTAAGGTGAAGTCTCAATAGTGGCAGTGTTTACCCAGAAAGGAAAGGAGATTGAACAAGGGGGAATGGACTCTTGGACGGTGAGTGTCTCCGAGTTAAGTGAGCACCAATGCGCTTTTGCTTCCAAAACGTAGAATAGCACTTAAGGTGAAGTCTTGTAAGTGTCAGTGTTTTCCCAGTTAAGGAAAGTATATAGAACAAGGGCTGACTCTAGGCAAGTTGGAGACTCTGAGTTACGTGCGCGCCAATGCGCTTTCACTTCCAAAACGTATACTAGCTCTTAAGGTGAAGTCTTGTAAGTGGCAGTGTGTTCCCAGTTAACTAAATTATATAGAACAGGGGCTGACTCTAGGCAGGTTGGAGACACTGAGTTAAGTGAGCGCCAATGCGCTTTTGCTTCCAAAACATATAAGCCGCCATGTGTTCCCATTTCAGGAAACAACTTAGAACCAGGGCGGAGTAGAAGCCAGTTGGATACTCTGAGTTTAGTGCAAGTTCAGTATCTATGCTTCCAAAAAGTATAATCGCACTTAAGGTGAAATCTCCTAAGTGCCAGTGTTTACCCAGAAAGGAAGGGATATAGAACAAGGGTGGTCTGGACTCTAAGCCTGTGGGAGAATGAGTTAAGTGCCCGCCAATGCGCTTTTACTTCCAAAACTTATAATGGCACTTAAGGTGAAATCTTGTAAGTGGCAGTGTGTTCCCAGTTAAGGAAAGTGTATACAACAGTGGCTGACTCTAGAGAGGTTGGAGACACTGAGTTACGTGCGTGCCAATACGCTTTTGCTTCCAAAACGTATAGTAGCACTTAAGGTGAAGTCTTGTAAGTGTCAGTGTTTTCCCAGTTAAGGAAAGTATATAGAACAGGGGCTGACTCTAGGCAGGTTGGAGACACTGAGTTACGTGAGAGGCAATGTGCTTTTGCTTCCAAAACGTATAGTAGCACTTAAGGTGAAGTCTTGTAAGTGTCAGTGTTTTCCCAGTTAAGGAAAGTATATAGAACAGGGGCTGACTCTAGGCATGTTGGAGACACTGAGTTACGTGCGTGCCAATGCGCTTTTGCTTCCAAAACATATAGTAGCAATTAAGGTGAAGTCTTGTAAGTGCCAGAGTTTTCCAAGTTAAGGAAAGTATATAGAACAGGGGCTGACTCTAGGCAGGTTGGAGACACTGAGTTAAGTGAGCGCCAATGCGCTTTTGCTTCCAAAACATATAAGCGGCCATGTGTTCCCATTTCACGAAACAACTTAGAACCAGGGCAGACTAGAAGCCAGTTGGATACTCTGAGTTTAGTGCAAGTTCAGTCCCTTATGCTTCCAAAACGTATAATCGCACTTAAGATGAAATCTCCTAAGTGCCAGTGTTTATCCAGAAAGGAAGGGATATTGAACAAGGGTGGTCTGAACTCTAAGCCTGTGGGAGACTGAGTTAAGTGCCCGCCAATGCGCTTTTGCTTCCAAAACGTAGAATAGCACTTAAGGTGAAGTCTTGTAAGTGCCAGTGTTTTCCCAGTTAAGGAAAGTATATAGAACAGGGGCTGACTCTAGGCAGGTTGGAGACACTGAAGTACGTGCGTGCCAATGCGCTTTTGCTTCCAAAACGTATAGTAGCACTTAAGGTGAAATCTTGTAAGTGTCAGTGTTTTCCGAGTTAAGGGAAGTATATAGAACAGGGGCAGACTCTAGGCACGTTGGAGACTCTGAGTTAAGTGCTCGCCAATGCACTTTTGCTTCCAAAACATATAATCGCACTTAAGGTGAAGTCCCATAAGCGGCCGGGTGTTCCCATTTCAGGAAAGAACTTAGAAACAGGCCAGACGAGAAGCCAGCTGGATACTCTGAGTTTAGTGCAAGTCCAGTCCCTTATGCTTCCAAAAAGTATAATCGCCCTTACGGTGAAGTCTCAATAGTGGCAGTGTTTACCCAGAAAGGAAAGGAGATTGAACAAGGGTGGACTGGATTCCTGGACGGTGAGAGACACCGAGTTAAGTGCCCACCAATGCGCTTTTGCTTCCAAAACGTAGAATAGCACTTAAGGTGAAGTCTTGTAAGTGTCAGTGTTTTCCCAGTTAAGGAAGGTATATAGAACAGGGGCTGACTCTAGGCAGGTTGGAGGCACTGAGTTACGTGCGCGCCAATGCGCTTTCGCTTCCAAAACGTATAGTAGCACTTAAGGTGAAGTCTTATAAGTGGCAGTGTGTTCCCAATTAAGGAAAGTGTATACAACAGGGGCTGACTCTAGGCAGGTTGGAGACACTGAGTTACGTGAGCGCCAATGCGCTTTTGCTTCCAAAACATATAGTCGCACTTAACGTGAATTCTTGTAAGTGTCAGTGTTTTCCCAGTTAAGGAAAGTATATAGAACAGGGGCTGACTCTAGGCAGGTTGGAGACACAGAGTTACGTGAGAGCCAATGCGCTTTTGCTTCCAAAACGTATAGTAGCACTTAAGGTGAAGTCTTGTAAGTGTCAGTGTTTTCCCAGTTAAGGAAAGTATATAGAACAGGGCCTGACTCTAGGCACGTTGTAGCCTCTGAGTTAAGTGCTCGCCAATGCGCTTTTGCGTCCAAAACATATAATCGCACTTAAGGTGAAGTCCCATAAGCGGCCGGGTGTTCCCATTTCAGGAAAGAACTTAGAACCAGGCCAGACTAGAAGCCAGCTGGATACTCTGAGTTTAGTGCAAGTCCAGTCCCTTATGCTTCCAAAACCTATAATCGCCCTTAAGCTTAAGTCTCAATAGTGGCAGTGTTTACCCAGAAAGGAAAGGAGATTGAACAAGGGCGGACTGGACTCTTGGACGGTGAGAGACTCCGAGTTAAGTGCCCACCAATGCGCTTTTGCTTCCAAAACGTAGAATAGCACTTAAGGTGAAGTCTTGTAAGTGTCAGTGTTTTCCCAGTTAAGGAAAGTATATAGAACAGGGCCTGATTCTAGGCACGTTGGAGACTCTGAGTTAAGTGCTCGCCAATGCGCTTTTGCTTCCAAAACATATAATCGTAGTTAAGGTGAAGTCTTGTAAGTGTAAGTGTTTTCCCAGTTAAGGAAAGTATATAGAACAGGGGCTGACTCTATGCAGGTTGGAGACACTGAGTTACGTGCGCGCCAATGCGCTTTTGCTTCCAAAACGTATAGTAGCACTTAAGGTGCAGTCCCATAAGCGGCCGGGTGTTCCCATTTCAGGAAAGAACTTAGAACCAGGCCAGACTAGAAGCCAGCTGGATACTCTGAGTTTAGTGCAAGTCCAGTCCCTTATGCTTCCAAAACGTATAATCGCCCTTAAGGTGAAGTCTCAATAGTGGCAGTGTTTACCCAGAAAGGAAAGGAGATTGAACAAGGCTGGACTGGATTCCTGGACGGTGAGAGACACCGAGTTAAGTGCCCACCAATGCGTTTTTGCTTCCAAAACGTAGAATAGCACTTAAGGTGAAGTCTTGTAAGTGTCAGTGTTTTCCCAGTTAAGGAAGGTATATAGAACAGGGGCTGACTCTAGGCAGGTTGGAGGCACTGAGTTACGTGCGCGCCAATGCGCTTTCGCTTCCAAAACGTATAGTAGCACTTAAGGTGAAGTCTTATAAGTGGCAGTGTGTTCCCAATTAAGGAAAGTGTATACAACAGGGGCTGACTCTAGGCAGGTTGGAGACACTGAGTTACGTGAGCGCCAATGCGCTTTTGCTTCCAAAACATATAATCGCACTTAACGTGAATTCTTGTAAGTGTCAGTGTTTTCCCAGTTAAGGAAAGTATATAGAACAGGGCCTGACTCTAGGCAGGTTGGAGACACAGAGTTACGTGAGAGCCAATGCGCTTTTGCTTCCAAAACCTATAGTAGCACTTAAGGTGAAGTCTTGTAAGTGTCAGTGTTTTCCCAGTTAAGAAAAGTATATAGAACAGGGCTGATTCTAGGCACGTTGGAGACTCTGAGTTAAGTGCTCGCCAATGCGCTTTTGCTTCCAAAACATATAATCGCACTTAAGGTGAAGTCCCATAAGCGGCCGGGTGTTCCCATTTCAGGAAAGTACTTAGAACCAGGCCAGACTAGAAGCCAGCTGGATACTCTGAATTTAGAGCAAGTCCAGTCCCTTATGCTTCCAAAACGTATAATCGCACTTAAGGTGAAATCTCCTAAGTGCCAGTGTTTACCCAGAAAGGAAGGGATATTGAACAAGGGTGGTCTGGACTCTAAGCCTGTGGGAGACTGGGTTAAGTGCCCGCCAATGCGCTTTTGCTTCCAAAACGTAGAATAGCACTTAAGGTGAAGTCTTGTAAGTGGCAGTGTGTTCCCAGTTAAGGAAAGTATATAGAACAGGGGCTGACTCTAGGCAGGTTGGAGACACTGAGTTACGTGAGCGACAATGCGCTTTTGCTTCCAAAACATATAATCGCACTTAAGGTGAAGTCCCATAAGCCGCCGGGTGTTCCCATTTCAGGAAACAACTTAGAACCAGGGCAGACTAGAATCCAGTTGGATACTCTGAGTTTAGTGCAAGTGCAGTCCCTTATACTTCCAAAACGTATAATCGCACTTAAGGTGAAATCTCCTAAGTGCCAGTGTTTACCCAGAAAGGAAGTGATATTGAACAAGGGTGGTCTGGTCTCTAGGCCGGTGGGAGACTGAGTTAAGTGCCCGCCAATGCGCTTTTGCTTCCAAAACGTAGAATAGCACTTAAGGTGAAGTCTTTTAAGTGGCAGTGTGTTCCCAGTTAAGGAAAGTATATAGAACAGGGGCTGACTCTAGGCAGGAAGGAGACACTGAGTTACGTGAGCACCAATGCGCTTTTGCTTCCAAAACGTATAGTAGCACTTAAGGTGAAGTCTTGTAAGTGTCAGTGTTTTCCCAGTTAAGGAAAGTATATAGACAGGGGCTGAATCTAGGCAGGTTGGAGACACTGAGTTACGTGCGCGCCAATGCGCTTTTGCTTCCAAAACGTATAGTAGCACTTAAGTTGAAGTCTTGTAAGTGTCAGTGTTTTCCCAGTTAAGGAAAGTATATAGAACAGGGGCTGACTCTTGGCATGTTGCAGACACTGAGTTACGTGCGCGCCAATGCGCTTTTGCTTCCAAAACATGTAATCGCACTTAAGGTGAAGTCTTGTGAGTGTCAGTGTTTTCCCTGTTAAGGAAAGTATATAGAAGAGGGGCTGACTCTAGGCAGGTTGGAGACACTGAGTTACGTGAGCGCCAATGCGCTTTTGCTTCCAAAACATGTAATCGCACTTAAGGTGAAGTCTTGTGAGTGTCAGTGTTTTCCCTGTTAAGGAAAGTATATAGAAGAGGGGCTGACTCTAGGCAGGTTGGAGACACTGAGTTACGTGAGAGCCAATGCGCTTTTGCTTCCAAAACGTATAGTAGCACTTAAGGTGAAGTCTTGTAAGTGTCAGTGTTTTCCCAGTTAAGGAAAGTATATAGAACTGGGCTGACTCTAGGCACGTTGGAGACTCTGAGTTAAGTGCTCGCCAATGCGCTTTTGCTTCCAAAACATATAATCGCACTTAAGGTGAAGTCCCATAAGCGTCCGGGTGTTCCCATTTCAGGAAAGAACTTAGAACCAGGCCAGACTTGAAGCCAGCTGGATACTCTGAGTTTAGTGCAATTCCAGTCCCTTATGCTTCCAAAACGTATAATCGCCCTTAAGGTGAAGTCTCAATAGTGGCAGTGTTTACCCAGAAAGGAAAGGAGATTGAACAAGGGGGAATGGACTCTTGGACGGTGAGTGTCTCCGAGTTAAGTGAGCACCAATGCGCTTTTGCTTCCAAAACGTAGAATAGCACTTAAGGTGAAGTCTTGTAAGTGTCAGTGTTTTCCCAGTTAAGGAAAGTATATAGAACAAGGGCTGACTCTAGGCAAGTTGGAGACTCTGAGTTACGTGCGCGCCAATGCGCTTTCACTTCCAAAACGTATACTAGCTCTTAAGGTGAAGTCTTGTAAGTGGCAGTGTGTTCCCAGTTAACTAAATTATATAGAACAGGGGCTGACTCTAGGCAGGTTGGAGACACTGAGTTAAGTGAGCGCCAATGCGCTTTTGCTTCCAAAACATATAAGCCGCCATGTGTTCCCATTTCAGGAAACAACTTAGAACCAGGGCGGAGTAGAAGCCAGTTGGATACTCTGAGTTTAGTGCAAGTTCAGTATCTATGCTTCCAAAAAGTATAATCGCACTTAAGGTGAAATCTCCTAAGTGCCAGTGTTTACCCAGAAAGGAAGGGATATAGAACAAGGGTGGTCTGGACTCTAAGCCTGTGGGAGAATGAGTTAAGTGCCCGCCAATGCGCTTTTACTTCCAAAACTTATAATGGCACTTAAGGTGAAATCTTGTAAGTGGCAGTGTGTTCCCAGTTAAGGAAAGTGTATACAACAGTGGCTGACTCTAGAGAGGTTGGAGACACTGAGTTACGTGCGTGCCAATACGCTTTTGCTTCCAAAACGTATAGTAGCACTTAAGGTGAAGTCTTGTAAGTGTCAGTGTTTTCCCAGTTAAGGAAAGTATATAGAACAGGGGCTGACTCTAGGCAGGTTGGAGACACTGAGTTACGTGAGAGGCAATGTGCTTTTGCTTCCAAAACGTATAGTAGCACTTAAGGTGAAGTCTTGTAAGTGTCAGTGTTTTCCCAGTTAAGGAAAGTATATAGAACAGGGGCTGACTCTAGGCATGTTGGAGACACTGAGTTACGTGCGTGCCAATGCGCTTTTGCTTCCAAAACATATAGTAGCAATTAAGGTGAAGTCTTGTAAGTGCCAGAGTTTTCCAAGTTAAGGAAAGTATATAGAACAGGGGCTGACTCTAGGCAGGTTGGAGACACTGAGTTAAGTGAGCGCCAATGCGCTTTTGCTTCCAAAACATATAAGCGGCCATGTGTTCCCATTTCACGAAACAACTTAGAACCAGGGCAGACTAGAAGCCAGTTGGATACTCTGAGTTTAGTGCAAGTTCAGTCCCTTATGCTTCCAAAACGTATAATCGCACTTAAGATGAAATCTCCTAAGTGCCAGTGTTTATCCAGAAAGGAAGGGATATTGAACAAGGGTGGTCTGAACTCTAAGCCTGTGGGAGACTGAGTTAAGTGCCCGCCAATGCGCTTTTGCTTCCAAAACGTAGAATAGCACTTAAGGTGAAGTCTTGTAAGTGCCAGTGTTTTCCCAGTTAAGGAAAGTATATAGAACAGGGGCTGACTCTAGGCAGGTTGGAGACACTGAAGTACGTGCGTGCCAATGCGCTTTTGCTTCCAAAACGTATAGTAGCACTTAAGGTGAAATCTTGTAAGTGTCAGTGTTTTCCGAGTTAAGGGAAGTATATAGAACAGGGGCAGACTCTAGGCACGTTGGAGACTCTGAGTTAAGTGCTCGCCAATGCACTTTTGCTTCCAAAACATATAATCGCACTTAAGGTGAAGTCCCATAAGCGGCCGGGTGTTCCCATTTCAGGAAAGAACTTAGAAACAGGCCAGACGAGAAGCCAGCTGGATACTCTGAGTTTAGTGCAAGTCCAGTCCCTTATGCTTCCAAAAAGTATAATCGCCCTTACGGTGAAGTCTCAATAGTGGCAGTGTTTACCCAGAAAGGAAAGGAGATTGAACAAGGGTGGACTGGATTCCTGGACGGTGAGAGACACCGAGTTAAGTGCCCACCAATGCGCTTTTGCTTCCAAAACGTAGAATAGCACTTAAGGTGAAGTCTTGTAAGTGTCAGTGTTTTCCCAGTTAAGGAAGGTATATAGAACAGGGGCTGACTCTAGGCAGGTTGGAGGCACTGAGTTACGTGCGCGCCAATGCGCTTTCGCTTCCAAAACGTATAGTAGCACTTAAGGTGAAGTCTTATAAGTGGCAGTGTGTTCCCAATTAAGGAAAGTGTATACAACAGGGGCTGACTCTAGGCAGGTTGGAGACACTGAGTTACGTGAGCGCCAATGCGCTTTTGCTTCCAAAACATATAGTCGCACTTAACGTGAATTCTTGTAAGTGTCAGTGTTTTCCCAGTTAAGGAAAGTATATAGAACAGGGGCTGACTCTAGGCAGGTTGGAGACACAGAGTTACGTGAGAGCCAATGCGCTTTTGCTTCCAAAACGTATAGTAGCACTTAAGGTGAAGTCTTGTAAGTGTCAGTGTTTTCCCAGTTAAGGAAAGTATATAGAACAGGGCCTGACTCTAGGCACGTTGTAGCCTCTGAGTTAAGTGCTCGCCAATGCGCTTTTGCGTCCAAAACATATAATCGCACTTAAGGTGAAGTCCCATAAGCGGCCGGGTGTTCCCATTTCAGGAAAGAACTTAGAACCAGGCCAGACTAGAAGCCAGCTGGATACTCTGAGTTTAGTGCAAGTCCAGTCCCTTATGCTTCCAAAACCTATAATCGCCCTTAAGCTTAAGTCTCAATAGTGGCAGTGTTTACCCAGAAAGGAAAGGAGATTGAACAAGGGCGGACTGGACTCTTGGACGGTGAGAGACTCCGAGTTAAGTGCCCACCAATGCGCTTTTGCTTCCAAAACGTAGAATAGCACTTAAGGTGAAGTCTTGTAAGTGTCAGTGTTTTCCCAGTTAAGGAAAGTATATAGAACAGGGCCTGATTCTAGGCACGTTGGAGACTCTGAGTTAAGTGCTCGCCAATGCGCTTTTGCTTCCAAAACATATAATCGTAGTTAAGGTGAAGTCTTGTAAGTGTAAGTGTTTTCCCAGTTAAGGAAAGTATATAGAACAGGGGCTGACTCTATGCAGGTTGGAGACACTGAGTTACGTGCGCGCCAATGCGCTTTTGCTTCCAAAACGTATAGTAGCACTTAAGGTGCAGTCCCATAAGCGGCCGGGTGTTCCCATTTCAGGAAAGAACTTAGAACCAGGCCAGACTAGAAGCCAGCTGGATACTCTGAGTTTAGTGCAAGTCCAGTCCCTTATGCTTCCAAAACGTATAATCGCCCTTAAGGTGAAGTCTCAATAGTGGCAGTGTTTACCCAGAAAGGAAAGGAGATTGAACAAGGCTGGACTGGATTCCTGGACGGTGAGAGACACCGAGTTAAGTGCCCACCAATGCGTTTTTGCTTCCAAAACGTAGAATAGCACTTAAGGTGAAGTCTTGTAAGTGTCAGTGTTTTCCCAGTTAAGGAAGGTATATAGAACAGGGGCTGACTCTAGGCAGGTTGGAGGCACTGAGTTACGTGCGCGCCAATGCGCTTTCGCTTCCAAAACGTATAGTAGCACTTAAGGTGAAGTCTTATAAGTGGCAGTGTGTTCCCAATTAAGGAAAGTGTATACAACAGGGGCTGACTCTAGGCAGGTTGGAGACACTGAGTTACGTGAGCGCCAATGCGCTTTTGCTTCCAAAACATATAATCGCACTTAACGTGAATTCTTGTAAGTGTCAGTGTTTTCCCAGTTAAGGAAAGTATATAGAACAGGGCCTGACTCTAGGCAGGTTGGAGACACAGAGTTACGTGAGAGCCAATGCGCTTTTGCTTCCAAAACCTATAGTAGCACTTAAGGTGAAGTCTTGTAAGTGTCAGTGTTTTCCCAGTTAAGAAAAGTATATAGAACAGGGCTGATTCTAGGCACGTTGGAGACTCTGAGTTAAGTGCTCGCCAATGCGCTTTTGCTTCCAAAACATATAATCGCACTTAAGGTGAAGTCCCATAAGCGGCCGGGTGTTCCCATTTCAGGAAAGTACTTAGAACCAGGCCAGACTAGAAGCCAGCTGGATACTCTGAATTTAGAGCAAGTCCAGTCCCTTATGCTTCCAAAACGTATAATCGCACTTAAGGTGAAATCTCCTAAGTGCCAGTGTTTACCCAGAAAGGAAGGGATATTGAACAAGGGTGGTCTGGACTCTAAGCCTGTGGGAGACTGGGTTAAGTGCCCGCCAATGCGCTTTTGCTTCCAAAACGTAGAATAGCACTTAAGGTGAAGTCTTGTAAGTGGCAGTGTGTTCCCAGTTAAGGAAAGTATATAGAACAGGGGCTGACTCTAGGCAGGTTGGAGACACTGAGTTACGTGAGCGACAATGCGCTTTTGCTTCCAAAACATATAATCGCACTTAAGGTGAAGTCCCATAAGCCGCCGGGTGTTCCCATTTCAGGAAACAACTTAGAACCAGGGCAGACTAGAATCCAGTTGGATACTCTGAGTTTAGTGCAAGTGCAGTCCCTTATACTTCCAAAACGTATAATCGCACTTAAGGTGAAATCTCCTAAGTGCCAGTGTTTACCCAGAAAGGAAGTGATATTGAACAAGGGTGGTCTGGTCTCTAGGCCGGTGGGAGACTGAGTTAAGTGCCCGCCAATGCAATTTAACTTCCAAAACTTATAATAGCACTTAAGGTGAAGTCTTGTAAGTGTCAGTGTTTTCCCAGTTAAGGAAAGTATATAGAACAGGGGCTAACTCTAGGCAGGTTGGAGACACTGAGTTACGTGCGGGCCAAGGCGCTTTTGCTTCCAAAACGTATAGTAGCACTTAAGGTGAAGTCTTGTAAGTGTCAGTGTTTTCCCAGTTAAGGAAAGTACATAGAACAGGGCCTGACTCTAGGCACGTTGGAGACTCTGAGTTAAGTGCTCGCCATTGCGCTTTTGCTTCCAAAACGTATAGTAGCACTTAAGGTGAAGTCTTGTAAGTGTCAGTGTTTTCCCAGTTAAGGAAAGTACATAGAACAGGGCCTGACTCTAGGCACGTTGGAGACTCTGAGTTAAGTGCTCGCCATTGCGCTTTTGCTTCCAAAACATATAATCGCACTTAAGGTGAAGTCCCATAAGCGGCCGGGTGTTCCCATTTCAGGAAAGAACTTACAACCAGGCCAGACAAGAAGCCTGCTGGATACTCTGAGTTTAGTGCAAGTCCAGTAAATTATGCTTCCAAAACATATAATCGCCCTTAAGGTGAAGTCACAATAGTGGCAGTGTTTACCCAGAAAGGAAAGGAGATTGAACAAGGGCGGACTGGACTCTTGGCCGGTGAGAGACTCCGAGTTACGTGCCCACCAATGCGCTTTTGCTTCCAAAACGTATAGTAGCACTTAAGGTGAAGTCTTGTAAGTGTCAGTGTTTTCCCAGTTAAGGAAAGTATATAGAACAGGGCCTGACTCTACCACGTTGGAGACTCTGAGTTAAGTGCTCGCCAATGCGCTTTTGCTTCCAAAACATATAATCGCACTTAAGGTGAAGTCCCATAAGCGGCCGGGTGTTCCCATTTCAGGAAAGAACTTAGAACCAGGCCAGACAAGAAGCCTACTGGATACTCTGAGTTTAGTGCAAGTCCAGTAACTTATGCTTCCAAAACGTATAATCGCCCTTAAAGTGAAGTCTCAATAGTGGCAGTGTTTACCCAGAAAGGAAAGGAGATTGAACAAGGGCGGACTGGACTCTTGGCCGGTGAGAGACTCCGAGTTAAGTGCCCACTAATGCGCTTTTGCTTCCATAACGTAGAATAGCACTTAAGGTGAAGTATTGTAAGTGGCAGTGTGTTCCCAGTTAAGGAAAGTATATAGAACAGGGGCTGACTCTAGGCAGGTTGGAGACACTGAGTTACGTGAGCACCAGTGCGCTTTTGCTTCCAAAACATATAATCGCACTTAAGGTGAAGTCCCATAAGCGGCCATGTGTTCCCATTTCAGGAAACAACTTAGAACCAGGGCAGACTAGAAGCCAGTTGGATACTTTGAGTTTAGTGCAAGTTCAGTCCCTTATGCTTCCAAAACGTATAATCGCACTTAAGGTGAAATCTCCAAAGTGCCAGTGTTTACCCAGAAAGGAAGGGATATTGAACAAGGGTGGTCTGGACTCTAAGCCTGTGGGAGACTGAGTTAAGTGCCCTCCAATGCACTTTTACTTCCAAACTTATAATAGCACTTAAGGTGAAGTCTTGTAAGTGTCAGTGTTTTCCCAGTTAAGGAAAGTATATAGAATAGGGGCTTACTCTAGGTAGGTTGGAGACACTGAGTTACGTGCGCGCCAATGCGCTGTTGCTTCCAAAACGTATAGTAGCACTTAAGGTGAAGTCTTGTAAGTGTCAATGTTTTCCCAGGTAAGGAAAGTATATAGAACAGGGGCTGACTCTAGGCAGGTAGGAGACAATGAGTTACGTGCGCGTCAATGCGCTTTTGCTTCCAAAACATATAATCGCACTTAAGGTGAAGTCCCATAAGCGGCCGGGTGTTCCCATTTCAGGAAAGAACTTAGAACCAGGCCAGACAAGAAGCCTACTGGATACTCTGAGTTTAGTGCAAGTCCAGTAACTTATGCTTCCAAAACGTATAATCGCCCTTAAAGTGAAGTCTCAATAGTGGCAGTGTTTACCCAGAAAGGAAAGGAGATTGAACAAGGGCGGACTGGACTCTTGGCCGGTGAGAGACTCCGAGTTAAGTGCCCACCAATGCGCTTTTGCTTCCAAAACGTATAGTAGCACTTAAGGTGAAGTCTTGTAAGTGTCAGTGTTTTCCCAGTTAAGGAAAGTACATAGAACAGGGCCTGACTCTAGGCACGTTGGAGACTCTGAGTTAAGTGCTCGCCAATGCGCTTTTGCTTCCAAAACATATAATCGCACTTAAGGTGAAGTCCCATAAGCGGCCGGGTGTTCCCATTTCAGGAAAGAACTTAGAACCAGGCCAGACTAGAAGCCAGCTGGATACTCTGATTTAAGTGCAAGTCCAGTCCCTTATGCTTCCAAAACGTATAATCGCCCTTAAGTTGAAGTCTCAATACTGGCAGTGTTTACCTAGAAAGGAAAGGAGATTGAACAAGGGCGGACTGGATTCTTGGCCGGTGAGAGATTCCGAGTTAAGTGCCCACCAATGCGCTTTTGCTTCCATAACGTAGAATAGCACTTAAGGTGAAGTCTTGTAAGTGGCAGTGTGTTCCCAGTTAAGGAAAGTATATAGAACAGGGGCTGACTCTAGGCCGGTTGGAGACACTGAGTTACGTGCGCACCAATGCGCTTTTGCTTCCAAAACGTATAGTAGCACTTAAGGTGAAGTCTTGTAAGTATCAGTGTTTTCCCAGTTTAGGAAAGTGTATAGAACAGGGGCTGACTTTAGGCACGTTGGAGACTCTGAGTTAAGTGCGCACCAATGCGCTTTTGCTTCCAAAACATATAATCGCACTTAAGGTGAAGTCCCATAAGCGGACGGGTCTTCCCATTTCAGGAAAGAACTTACAACCAGGCCAGACAAGAAGCCTGCTGGATACTCTGAGTTTAGTGCAAGTCCAGTAAATTATGCTTCCAAAACGTATAATCGCCCTTAAGGTGAAGTCACAATAGTGGCAGTGTTTACCCAGAAAGGAAAGGAGATTGAACAAGGGCGGACTGGACTCTTGGCCGGTGAGAGACTCCGAGTTAAGTGCCCACCAATGCGCTTTTGCTTCCAAAACGTATAGTAGCACTTAAGGTGAAGTCTTGTAAGTGTCAGTGTTTTCCCAGTTAAGGAAAGTATATAGAACAGGGCCTGACTCTACCACGTTGGAGACTCTGAGTTAAGTGCTCGCCAATGCGCTTTTGCTTCCAAAACATATAATCGCACTTAAGGTGAAGTCCCATAAGCGGCCGGGTGTTCCCATTTCAGGAATGAACTTAAAACCAGGCCAGACTAGAAGCCAGATGGATACTCTGAGTTAAGTGCAAGTCCAGTCCCTTATGCTTCCAAAACGTATAATCGCCCTTAAGGTGAAGTCTCAATAGTGGCAGTGTTTACCTAGAAAGGAAAGGAGATTGAACAAGGGCGGACTGGACTCTTGGCCGGTGAGAGACTCCGAGTTAAGTGCCTACCAATGCGCTTTTGCTTCCAAAACGTATAATAGCACTTAAGGTGAAGTCTTGTAAGTGTCATTGTGTTCCCAGTTAAGGAAAGTATATAGAACAGGGGCTGACTCTAGGCAGGTTGGAGACACAGAGTTACGTGCACGCCAATGCGCTTTTGCTTCCAAAACATATAATCGCACTTAAGGTGAAGTCTTGTATGTGTCAGTGTTTTCCCAGTTAAGGAAAGTATATAGAACAGGGCCTGATTCTAGGCACGTTGGAGACTCTGAGTTAAGTGCTCGCCAATGCGCTTTTGCTTCCAAAACATATAATCGTAGTTAAGGTGAAGTCTTGTAAGTGTCAGTGTTTTCCCAGTTAAGGAAAGTATATAGAACAGGGGCTGACTCTAGGCAGGTTGGAGACACTGAGTTACGTGAGCGCCAATGCGCTTTTGCTTCCAAAACGTATAGTAGCACTTAAGGTGAAGTCCCATATGCGGCCGGGTGTTCCCATTTCAGGAAAGAACTTAGAACCAGGCCAGACTAGAAGCCAGCTGGATACTCTGAGTTTAGTGCAAGTCCAGTCCCTTATGCTTCCAAAACGTATAATCGCCCTTAAGGTGAAGTCTCAATAGTGGCAGTGTTTACCCAGAAAGGAAAGGAGATTGAACAAGGGCGGACTGGACTCTTGGCCGGTGAGAGACTCCGAGTTAAGTGCCCACCAATGCGCTTTTGCTTCCAAAACGTATAATAGCACTTAAGGTGAAGTCTTGTAAGTGGCAGTGTGTTCCCAGTTAAGGAAAGTATATAGAACAGGGGCTGACTCTAGGCAGGTTGGAGACACTGAGTTACGTGAGCGCCAATGCGCTTTTGCTTCCAAAACGTATAGTAGCACTTAAGGTGAAGTCCCATATGCGGCCGGGTGTTCCCATTTCAGGAAAGAACTTAGAACCAGGCCAGACTAGAAGCCAGCTGGATACTCTGAGTTTAGTGCAAGTCCAGTCCCTTATGCTTCCAAAACGTATAATCGCCCTTAAGGTGAAGTCTCAATAGTGGCAGTGTTTACCCAGAAAGGAAAGGAGATTGAACAAGGGCGGACTGGACTCTTGGCCGGTGAGAGACTCCGAGTTAAGTGCCCACCAATGCGCTTTTGCTTCCAAAACGTATAATAGCACTTAAGGTGAAGTCGTGTAAGTGGCAGTGTGTTCCCAGTTAAGGAAAGTATATAGAACAGGGGCTGACTCTAGGCAGGTTGGAGACACTGAGTTACGTGAGCGCCAATGCGCTTTTGCTTCCAAAACATATAATCGCACTTAAGGTGAAGTCCCATAAGCGGCCATGTGTTCCCATTTCAGGAAACAACTTAGAACCAGGGCAGACTAGAAGCCAGTTGGATACTTTGAGTTTAGTGCAAGTTCAGTCCCTTATGCTTCCAAAACGTATAATCGCACTTAAGGTGAAATCTCCAAAGTGCCAGTGTTTACCCAGAAAGGAAGGGATATTGAACAAGGGTGGTCTGGACTCTAAGCCTGTGGGAGACTGAGTTAAGTGCCCTCCAATGCACTTTTACTTCCAAACTTATAATAGCACTTAAGGTGAAGTCTTGTAAGTGTCAGTGTTGTCCCAGTTAAGGAAAGTATATAGAACAGGGGCTTACTCTAGACAGGTAGGAGACAATGAGTTACGTGCGCGTCAATGCGCTTTTGCTTCCAAAACGTATAGTAGCACTTAAGGTGAAGTCTTGTAGGTGTCAGTGTTTTCCCAGGTAAGGAAAGTATATAGAACAGGGGCTGACTCTAGACAGGTAGGAGACAATGAGTTACTGCGCGTCAATGCGCTTTTGCTTCCAAAACGTATAGTAGCACTTAAGGTGAAGTCTTGTAGGTGTCAGTGTTTTCCCAGTTAAGGAAAGTATATAGAACAAGGCCTGACTCTAGGCACGTTGGAGACTCTGAGTTAAGTGCTCGCCAATGCGCTTTTGCTTCCAAAACATATAATCGTACTTAAGGTGAAGTCCCATAAGCGGCCGGGTGCTCCCATTTCAGGAAAGAACTTAGAACCAGGCCAGACTAGAAGCCAGCTGGATACTCTGAGTTTAGTGCAAGTCCAGTCCCTTATGCTTCCAAAACTTATAATCTCCCTTAAGGTGAAGTCTCAATAATGGCAGTGTTTACCCAGAAAGGAAAGGAGATTGAACAAGGGCGGACTGGACTCTTGGCCGGTGAGAGACTCCGAGTTAAGTGCCCACCAATGCGCTTTTGCTTCCAAAACGTATAATAGCACTTAAGGTGAAGTCTTGTAAGTGGCAGTGTGTTCCCAGTTAAGGAAAGTATATAGAACAGGGGCTGACTCTAGGCAGGTTGGAGACACTGAGTTACGTGAGCGCCAATGCGCTTTTGCTTCCAAAACATACAATCGCACTTAAGGTGAAGTCCCATAAGCGGCCGGGTATTCCCATTTCAGGAAACAACTTAGAACCAGGGCAGACTAGAATCCAGTTGGATACTCTGAGATTAGTGCAAGTGCAGACCCTTATACTTCCAAAACGTATAATCGCACTTAAGGTGAAATCTCCTAAGTGCCAGGGTTTACCCAGAAAGGAAGGGATATTGAACAAGGTTGGTCTGGACTCTAGGCCGGTGGGAGACTGATTAAGTGCCCGCTAATGCAATTTTACTTCCAAAACTTATAATAGCACTTAAGGTGAAGTCTAGTAAGTGTCAGTGTTTTTCCAGTTAAGGAAAGTATATAGAACAGGGGCTGACTCTAGGCACGTTGGAGACTCTGAGTTAAGTGCGCGCCAATGCGCTTTTGCTTCCAAAACATATAATCGCACTTAAGGTGAAGTCCCATAAGCGGCCGGGTGTTCCCATTTCAGGAAAGAACTTAGAACCAGGCCAGACAAGAAGCCTACTGGATACTCTGAGTTTAGTGCAAGTCCAGTAACTTATGCTTCCAAAACGTATAATCGCCCTTAAAGTGAAGTCTCAATAGTGGCAGTGTTTACCCAGAAAGGAAAGGAGATTGAACAAGGGCGGACTGGACTCTTGGCCGGTGAGAGACTCCGAGTTAAGTGCCCACTAATGCGCTTTTGCTTCCATAACGTAGAATAGCACTTAAGGTGAAGTATTGTAAGTGGCAGTGTGTTCCCAGTTAAGGAAAGTATATAGAACAGGGGCTGACTCTAGGCAGGTTGGAGACACTGAGTTACGTGAGCACCAGTGCGCTTTTGCTTCCAAAACATATAATCGCACTTAAGGTGAAGTCCCATAAGCGGTCATGTGTTCCCATTTCAGGAAACAACTTAGAACCAGGGCAGACTAGAAGCCAGTTGGATACTTTGAGTTTAGTGCAAGTTCAGTCCCTTATGCTTCCAAAACGTATAATCGCACTTAAGGTGAAATCTCCTAAGTGCCAGTGTTTACCCAGAAAGGAAGGGATATTGAACAAGGGTGGTCTGGACTCTAAGCCTGTGGGAGACTGAGTTAAGTGCCCTCCAATGCACTTTTACTTCCAAACTTATAATAGCACTTAAGGTGAAGTCTTGTAAGTGTCAGTGTTGTCCCAGTTAAGGAAAGTATATAGAACAGGGGCTTACTCTAGGTAGGTTGGAGACACTGAGGTACGTGCGCGCCAATGCGCTGTTGCTTCCAAAACATATAGTAGCACTTAAGGTGAAGTCTTGTAAGTGTCAATGCTTTCCCAGGTAAGGAAAGTATATAGAACAGGGGCTGACTCTAGGCAGGTAGGAGACAATGAGTTACGTGCGCGTCAATGCGCTTTTGCTTCCAAAACGTATAGTAGCACTTAAGGTGAAGTCTTGTAGGTGTCAGTGTTTTCCCAGTTAAGGAAAGTATATAGAACAAGGCCTGACTCTAGGCACGTTGGAGACTCTGAGTTAAGTGCTCGCCAATGCGCTTTTGCTTCCAAAACATATAATCGTACTTAAGGTGAAGTCCCATAAGCGGCCGGGTGCTCCCATTTCAGGAAAGAACTTAGAACCAGGCCAGACTAGAAGCCAGGTGGATACTCTGAGTTTAGTGCAAGTCCAGTCCCTTATGCTTCCAAAACTTATAATCGCCCTTAAGGTGAAGTCTCAATAATGGCAGTGTTTACCCAGAAAGGAAAGGAGATTGAACAAGGGCGGACTGGACTCTTGGCCGGTGAGAGACTCCGAGTTAAGTGCCCACCAATGCGCTTTTGCTTCCAAAACGTATAATAGCACTTAAGGTGAAGTCTTGTAAGTGGCAGTGTGTTCCCAGTTAAGGAAAGTATATAGAACAGGGGCTGACTCTAGGCAGGTTGGAGACACTGAGTTACGTGAGCGCCAATGCGCTTTTGCTTCCAAAACATACAATCGCACTTAAGGTGAAGTCCCATAAGCGGCCGGGTATTCCCATTTCAGGAAACAACTTAGAACCAGGGCAGACTAGAATCCAGTTGGATACTCTGAGATTAGTGCAAGTGCAGACCCTTATACTTCCAAAACGTATAATCGCACTTAAGGTGAAATCTCCTAAGTGCCAGGGTTTACCCAGAAAGGAAGGGATATTGAAAAAGGTTGGTCTGGACTCTAGGCCGGTGGGAGACTGATTAAGTGCCCGCTAATGCAATTTTACTTCCAAAACTTATAATAGCACTTAAGGTGAAGTCTAGTAAGTGTCAGTGTTTTTCCAGTTAAGGAAAGTATATAGAACAGGGGCTGACTCTAGGCACGTTGGAGACTCTGAGTTAAGTGCGCGCCAATGCGCTTTTGCTTCCAAAACATATAATCGCACTTAAGGTGAAGTCCCATAAGCGGCCGGGTGTTCCCATTTCAGGAAAGAACTTAGAACCAGGCCAGACAAGAAGCCTACTGGATACTCTGAGTTTAGTGCAAGTCCAGTAACTTATGCTTCCAAAACGTATAATCGCCCTTAAAGTGAAGTCTCAATAGTGGCAGTGTTTACCCAGAAAGGAAAGGAGATTGAACAAGGGCGGACTGGACTCTTGGCCGGTGAGAGACTCCGAGTTAAGTGCCCACTAATGCGCTTTTGCTTCCATAACGTAGAATAGCACTTAAGGTGAAGTATTGTAAGTGGCAGTGTGTTCCCAGTTAAGGAAAGTATATAGAACAGGGGCTGACTCTAGGCAGGTTGGAGACACTGAGTTACGTGAGCACCAGTGCGCTTTTGCTTCCAAAACATATAATCGCACTTAAGGTGAAGTCCCATAAGCGGCCATGTGTTCCCATTTCAGGAAACAACTTAGAACCAGGGCAGACTAGAAGCCAGTTGGATACTTTGAGTTTAGTGCAAGTTCAGTCCCTTATGCTTCCAAAACGTATAATCGCACTTAAGGTGAAATCTCCAAAGTGCCAGTGTTTACCCAGAAAGGAAGGGATATTGAACAAGGGTGGTCTGGACTCTAAGCCTGTGGGAGACTGAGTTAAGTGCCCTCCAATGCACTTTTACTTCCAAACTTATAATAGCACTTAAGGTGAAGTCTTGTAAGTGTCAGTGTTTTCCCAGTTAAGGAAAGTATATAGAATAGGGGCTTACTCTAGGTAGGTTGGAGACACTGAGTTACGTGCGCGCCAATGCGCTGTTGCTTCCAAAACGTATAGTAGCACTTAAGGTGAAGTCTTGTAAGTGTCAATGTTTTCCCAGGTAAGGAAAGTATATAGAACAGGGGCTGACTCTAGGCAGGTAGGAGACAATGAGTTACGTGCGCGTCAATGCGCTTTTGCTTCCAAAACATATAATCGCACTTAAGGTGAAGTCCCATAAGCGGCCGGGTGTTCCCATTTCAGGAAAGAACTTAGAACCAGGCCAGACAAGAAGCCTACTGGATACTCTGAGTTTAGTGCAAGTCCAGTAACTTATGCTTCCAAAACGTATAATCGCCCTTAAAGTGAAGTCTCAATAGTGGCAGTGTTTACCCAGAAAGGAAAGGAGATTGAACAAGGGCGGACTGGACTCTTGGCCGGTGAGAGACTCCGAGTTAAGTGCCCACCAATGCGCTTTTGCTTCCAAAACGTATAGTAGCACTTAAGGTGAAGTCTTGTAAGTGTCAGTGTTTTCCCAGTTAAGGAAAGTACATAGAACAGGGCCTGACTCTAGGCACGTTGGAGACTCTGAGTTAAGTGCTCGCCAATGCGCTTTTGCTTCCAAAACATATAATCGCACTTAAGGTGAAGTCCCATAAGCGGCCGGGTGTTCCCATTTCAGGAAAGAACTTAGAACCAGGCCAGACTAGAAGCCAGCTGGATACTCTGATTTAAGTGCAAGTCCAGTCCCTTATGCTTCCAAAACGTATAATCGCCCTTAAGTTGAAGTCTCAATACTGGCAGTGTTTACCTAGAAAGGAAAGGAGATTGAACAAGGGCGGACTGGATTCTTGGCCGGTGAGAGATTCCGAGTTAAGTGCCCACCAATGCGCTTTTGCTTCCATAACGTAGAATAGCACTTAAGGTGAAGTCTTGTAAGTGGCAGTGTGTTCCCAGTTAAGGAAAGTATATAGAACAGGGGCTGACTCTAGGCCGGTTGGAGACACTGAGTTACGTGCGCACCAATGCGCTTTTGCTTCCAAAACGTATAGTAGCACTTAAGGTGAAGTCTTGTAAGTATCAGTGTTTTCCCAGTTTAGGAAAGTGTATAGAACAGGGGCTGACTCTAGGCACGTTGGAGACTCTGAGTTAAGTGCGCACCAATGCGCTTTTGCTTCCAAAACATATAATCGCACTTAAGGTGAAGTCCCATAAGCGGACGGGTCTTCCCATTTCAGGAAAGAACTTACAACCAGGCCAGACAAGAAGCCTGCTGGATACTCTGAGTTTAGTGCAAGTCCAGTAAATTATGCTTCCAAAACGTATAATCGCCCTTAAGGTGAAGTCACAATAGTGGCAGTGTTTACCCAGAAAGGAAAGGAGATTGAACAAGGGCGGACTGGACTCTTGGCCGGTGAGAGACTCCGAGTTAAGTGCCCACCAATGCGCTTTTGCTTCCAAAACGTATAGTAGCACTTAAGGTGAAGTCTTGTAAGTGTCAGTGTTTTCCCAGTTAAGGAAAGTATATAGAACAGGGCCTGACTCTACCACGTTGGAGACTCTGAGTTAAGTGCTCGCCAATGCGCTTTTGCTTCCAAAACATATAATCGCACTTAAGGTGAAGTCCCATAAGCGGCCGGGTGTTCCCATTTCAGGAAAGAACTTAAAACCAGGCCAGACTAGAAGCCAGATGGATACTCTGAGTTAAGTGCAAGTCCAGTCCCTTATGCTTCCAAAACGTATAATCGCCCTTAAGGTGAAGTCTCAATAGTGGCAGTGTTTACCTAGAAAGGAAAGGAGATTGAACAAGGGCGGACTGGACTCTTGGCCGGTGAGAGACTCCGAGTTAAGTGCCCACCAATGCGCTTTTGCTTCCAAAACGTAGAATAGCACTTAAGGTGAAGTCTTTTAAGTGGCAGTGTGTTCCCAGTTAAGGAAAGTATATAGAACAGGGGCTGACTCTAGGCAGGAAGGAGACACTGAGTTACGTGAGCACCAATGCGCTTTTGCTTCCAAAACGTATAGTAGCACTTAAGGTGAAGTCTTGTAAGTGTCAGTGTTTTCCCAGTTAAGGAAAGTATATAGACAGGGGCTGAATCTAGGCAGGTTGGAGACACTGAGTTACGTGCGCGCCAATGCGCTTTTGCTTCCAAAACGTATAGTAGCACTTAAGTTGAAGTCTTGTAAGTGTCAGTGTTTTCCCAGTTAAGGAAAGTATATAGAACAGGGGCTGACTCTTGGCATGTTGCAGACACTGAGTTACGTGCGCGCCAATGCGCTTTTGCTTCCAAAACATGTAATCGCACTTAAGGTGAAGTCTTGTGAGTGTCAGTGTTTTCCCTGTTAAGGAAAGTATATAGAAGAGGGGCTGACTCTAGGCAGGTTGGAGACACTGAGTTACGTGAGCGCCAATGCGCTTTTGCTTCCAAAACATGTAATCGCACTTAAGGTGAAGTCTTGTGAGTGTCAGTGTTTTCCCTGTTAAGGAAAGTATATAGAAGAGGGGCTGACTCTAGGCAGGTTGGAGACACTGAGTTACGTGAGAGCCAATGCGCTTTTGCTTCCAAAACGTATAGTAGCACTTAAGGTGAAGTCTTGTAAGTGTCAGTGTTTTCCCAGTTAAGGAAAGTATATAGAACTGGGCTGACTCTAGGCACGTTGGAGACTCTGAGTTAAGTGCTCGCCAATGCGCTTTTGCTTCCAAAACATATAATCGCACTTAAGGTGAAGTCCCATAAGCGTCCGGGTGTTCCCATTTCAGGAAAGAACTTAGAACCAGGCCAGACTTGAAGCCAGCTGGATACTCTGAGTTTAGTGCAATTCCAGTCCCTTATGCTTCCAAAACGTATAATCGCCCTTAAGGTGAAGTCTCAATAGTGGCAGTGTTTACCCAGAAAGGAAAGGAGATTGAACAAGGGGGAATGGACTCTTGGACGGTGAGTGTCTCCGAGTTAAGTGAGCACCAATGCGCTTTTGCTTCCAAAACGTAGAATAGCACTTAAGGTGAAGTCTTGTAAGTGTCAGTGTTTTCCCAGTTAAGGAAAGTATATAGAACAAGGGCTGACTCTAGGCAAGTTGGAGACTCTGAGTTACGTGCGCGCCAATGCGCTTTCACTTCCAAAACGTATACTAGCTCTTAAGGTGAAGTCTTGTAAGTGGCAGTGTGTTCCCAGTTAACTAAATTATATAGAACAGGGGCTGACTCTAGGCAGGTTGGAGACACTGAGTTAAGTGAGCGCCAATGCGCTTTTGCTTCCAAAACATATAAGCCGCCATGTGTTCCCATTTCAGGAAACAACTTAGAACCAGGGCGGAGTAGAAGCCAGTTGGATACTCTGAGTTTAGTGCAAGTTCAGTATCTATGCTTCCAAAAAGTATAATCGCACTTAAGGTGAAATCTCCTAAGTGCCAGTGTTTACCCAGAAAGGAAGGGATATAGAACAAGGGTGGTCTGGACTCTAAGCCTGTGGGAGAATGAGTTAAGTGCCCGCCAATGCGCTTTTACTTCCAAAACTTATAATGGCACTTAAGGTGAAATCTTGTAAGTGGCAGTGTGTTCCCAGTTAAGGAAAGTGTATACAACAGTGGCTGACTCTAGAGAGGTTGGAGACACTGAGTTACGTGCGTGCCAATACGCTTTTGCTTCCAAAACGTATAGTAGCACTTAAGGTGAAGTCTTGTAAGTGTCAGTGTTTTCCCAGTTAAGGAAAGTATATAGAACAGGGGCTGACTCTAGGCAGGTTGGAGACACTGAGTTACGTGAGAGGCAATGTGCTTTTGCTTCCAAAACGTATAGTAGCACTTAAGGTGAAGTCTTGTAAGTGTCAGTGTTTTCCCAGTTAAGGAAAGTATATAGAACAGGGGCTGACTCTAGGCATGTTGGAGACACTGAGTTACGTGCGTGCCAATGCGCTTTTGCTTCCAAAACATATAGTAGCAATTAAGGTGAAGTCTTGTAAGTGCCAGAGTTTTCCAAGTTAAGGAAAGTATATAGAACAGGGGCTGACTCTAGGCAGGTTGGAGACACTGAGTTAAGTGAGCGCCAATGCGCTTTTGCTTCCAAAACATATAAGCGGCCATGTGTTCCCATTTCACGAAACAACTTAGAACCAGGGCAGACTAGAAGCCAGTTGGATACTCTGAGTTTAGTGCAAGTTCAGTCCCTTATGCTTCCAAAACGTATAATCGCACTTAAGATGAAATCTCCTAAGTGCCAGTGTTTATCCAGAAAGGAAGGGATATTGAACAAGGGTGGTCTGAACTCTAAGCCTGTGGGAGACTGAGTTAAGTGCCCGCCAATGCGCTTTTGCTTCCAAAACGTAGAATAGCACTTAAGGTGAAGTCTTGTAAGTGCCAGTGTTTTCCCAGTTAAGGAAAGTATATAGAACAGGGGCTGACTCTAGGCAGGTTGGAGACACTGAAGTACGTGCGTGCCAATGCGCTTTTGCTTCCAAAACGTATAGTAGCACTTAAGGTGAAATCTTGTAAGTGTCAGTGTTTTCCGAGTTAAGGGAAGTATATAGAACAGGGGCAGACTCTAGGCACGTTGGAGACTCTGAGTTAAGTGCTCGCCAATGCACTTTTGCTTCCAAAACATATAATCGCACTTAAGGTGAAGTCCCATAAGCGGCCGGGTGTTCCCATTTCAGGAAAGAACTTAGAAACAGGCCAGACGAGAAGCCAGCTGGATACTCTGAGTTTAGTGCAAGTCCAGTCCCTTATGCTTCCAAAAAGTATAATCGCCCTTACGGTGAAGTCTCAATAGTGGCAGTGTTTACCCAGAAAGGAAAGGAGATTGAACAAGGGTGGACTGGATTCCTGGACGGTGAGAGACACCGAGTTAAGTGCCCACCAATGCGCTTTTGCTTCCAAAACGTAGAATAGCACTTAAGGTGAAGTCTTGTAAGTGTCAGTGTTTTCCCAGTTAAGGAAGGTATATAGAACAGGGGCTGACTCTAGGCAGGTTGGAGGCACTGAGTTACGTGCGCGCCAATGCGCTTTCGCTTCCAAAACGTATAGTAGCACTTAAGGTGAAGTCTTATAAGTGGCAGTGTGTTCCCAATTAAGGAAAGTGTATACAACAGGGGCTGACTCTAGGCAGGTTGGAGACACTGAGTTACGTGAGCGCCAATGCGCTTTTGCTTCCAAAACATATAGTCGCACTTAACGTGAATTCTTGTAAGTGTCAGTGTTTTCCCAGTTAAGGAAAGTATATAGAACAGGGGCTGACTCTAGGCAGGTTGGAGACACAGAGTTACGTGAGAGCCAATGCGCTTTTGCTTCCAAAACGTATAGTAGCACTTAAGGTGAAGTCTTGTAAGTGTCAGTGTTTTCCCAGTTAAGGAAAGTATATAGAACAGGGGCTGACTCTAGACATGTTGGAGACACTGAGTTACGTGCGTGCCAATGTGCTTTTGCTTCCAAAACATATAGTAGCACTTAAGGTGAAGTCTTGTAAGTGCCAGTGTTTTCCCATTTAAGGAAAGTATATAGAACACGGGCTGACTCTAGGCAGGTTGGAGACACTGAGTTACGTGAGCGCCAATGCGCTTTTGCTTCCAAAACATATAAGCGGCCATGTGTTCCCATTTCACGAAACAACTTAGAACCAGGGCAGACTAGAAGCCAGTTGGATACTCTGAGTTTAGTGCAAGTTCAGTCCCTTATGCTTCCAAAACGTATAATCGCACTTAAGATGAAATCTCCTAAGTGCCAGTGTTTATCCAGAAAGGAAGGGATATTGAACAAGGGTGGTCTGAACTCTAAGCCTGTGGGAGACTGAGTTAAGTGCCCGCCAATGCGCTTTTGCTTCCAAAATGTAGAATAGCACTTAAGGTAAAGTCTTGTAAGTGCCAGTGTTTTCCCAGTTAAGGAAAGTATATAGAACAGGGGCTAACTCTAGGCAGGTTGGAGACACTGAATTACGTGCGTGCCAATGCGCTTTTGCTTCCAAAACGTATAGTAGCACTTAAGGTGAAATCTTGTAAGTGTCAGTGTTTTCCGAGTTAAGGGAAGTATATAGAACAGGGGCAGACTCTAGGCACGTTGGAGACTCTGAGTTAAGTGCTCGCCAATGCGCTTTTGCTTCCAAAACATATAATCGCACTTAAGGTGAAGTCCCATAAGCGGCCGGGTGTTCCCATTACAGGAAAGAACTTAGAAACAGGCCAGACGAGAAGCCAGCTGGATACTCTGAGTTTAGTGCAAGTCCAGTCCCTTATGCTTCCAAAAAGTATAATCGCCCTTAAGGTGAAGTCTCAATAGTGGCAGTGTTTACCCAGAAAGGAAAGGAGATTGAACAAGGGTGGACTGGATTCCTGGACGGTGAGAGACACCGAGTTAAGTGCCCACCAATGCGTTTTTGCTTCCAAAACGTAGAATAGCACTTAAGGTGAAGTCTTGTAAGTGTCAGTGTTTTCCCAGTTAAGGAAGGTATATAGAACAGGGGCTGACTCTAGGCAGGTTGGAGGCACTGAGTTACGTGCGCGCCAATGCGCTTTCGCTTCCAAAACGTATAGTAGCACTTAAGGTGAAGTCTTATAAGTGGCAGTGTGTTCCCAATTAAGGAAAGTGTATACAACAGGGGCTGACTCTAGGCAGGTTGGAGACACTGAGTTACGTGAGCGCCAATGCGCTTTTGCTTCCAAAACATATAATCGCACTTAACGTGAATTCTTGTAAGTGTCAGTGTTTTCCCAGTTAAGGAAAGTATATAGAACAGGGCCTGACTCTAGGCAGGTTGGAGACACAGAGTTACGTGAGAGCCAATGCGCTTTTGCTTCCAAAACGTATAGTAGCACTTAAGGTGAAGTCTTGTAAGTGTCAGTGTTTTCCCAGTTAAGAAAAGTATATAGAACAGGGCTGATTCTAGGCACGTTGGAGACTCTGAGTTAAGTGCTCGCCAATGCGCTTTTGCTTCCAAAACATATAATCGCACTTAAGGTGAAGTCCCATAAGCGGCCGGGTGTTCCCATTTCAGGAAAGTACTTAGAACCAGGCCAGACTAGAAGCCAGCTGGATACTCTGAATTTAGAGCAAGTCCAGTCCCTTATGCTTCCAAAACGTATAATCGCACTTAAGGTGAAATCTCCTAAGTGCCAGTGTTTACCCAGAAAGGAAGGGATATTGAACAAGGGTGGTCTGGACTCTAAGCCTGTGGGAGACTGGGTTAAGTGCCCGCCAATGCGCTTTTGCTTCCAAAACGTAGAATAGCACTTAAGGTGAAGTCTTGTAAGTGGCAGTGTGTTCCCAGTTAAGGAAAGTATATAGAACAGGGGCTGACTCTAGGCAGGTTGGAGACACTGAGTTACGTGAGCGACAATGCGCTTTTGCTTCCAAAACATATAATCGCACTTAAGGTGAAGTCCCATAAGCCGCCGGGTGTTCCCATTTCAGGAAACAACTTAGAACCAGGGCAGACTAGAATCCAGTTGGATACTCTGAGTTTAGTGCAAGTGCAGTCCCTTATACTTCCAAAACGTATAATCGCACTTAAGGTGAAATCTCCTAAGTGCCAGTGTTTACCCAGAAAGGAAGTGATATTGAACAAGGGTGGTCTGGTCTCTAGGCCGGTGGGAGACTGAGTTAAGTGCCCGCCAATGCAATTTAACTTCCAAAACTTACAATAGCACTTAAGGTGAAGTCTTGTAAGTGTCAGTGTTTTCCCAGTTAAGGAAAGTATATAGAACAGGTGCTGACTCTAGGCAGGTTGGAGACACTGAGTTACGTGCGGGCCAAGGCGCTTTTGCTTCCAAAACGTATAGTAGAACTTAAGGTGAAGTCTTGTAAGTGTCAGGGTTTTCCTAGTTAAGGAAAGTATATAGAACAGGTGCTGACTCTAGGCAGGTTGGAGACACTGAGTTACGTGCACGCCAATGCGCTTTTGCTTCCAAGACATATAGTATCACTTAAGGTGAAGTCTTGTAAGTGTCAGTGTTTTACCAGTTAAGGAAAATATACAGAACAGGGGTGACTCTAGGCACGTTGGAGACTCTGAGTTAAGTGCTCTCCAAAGCGCTTTTCCTTCCAAAACTTATAATCGCACTTAAGGTGAAGTCCCAAAAGCGGCCGGGTGTTCCCATTTCAGGAAAGAACTTAGAACCAGGCCAGAGTAGAAGCCAGCTGGATACTCTGAGTTTAGTGCAAGGGCAGTCCCTTATGCTTCCAAAACGTATAATCGCCCTTAAGGTGAATTCTCAATAGTGGCAGTGTTTACCCAGAAAGGAAAGGAGATTGAACAAGGGCGGACTGGACTCTTGGACGGTGAGAGACTCCGAGTTAAGTGCCCACCAATGCGCTTTTGCTTCCAAAACGTAGAGTAGCCCTTAAGGTGAAGTCTTGTAAGTGTCAGTGTTTTCCCAGTTAAGGAAAGTATATAGAACAGGGGCTGACTCTAGGCAGGTTGGAGACACTGAGTTACGTGCGCGCCAGTGTGCTTTCACTTCCAAAACATATAGTAGCACTTAAGGTGAATTCTTGTAAGTGTCACTGTGTTCCCAGTTAAGGAAAGTGTATACAACAGGGGCTGACTCTAGGCAGGTTGGAGACACTGAGTTACGTGAGCGCCAATGCGCTTTTGCTTCCAAAACATATAATCGCACTTAAGGTGAAGTCCCATAAGCGGCCATGTGTTCCCATTTCAGGAAACAACTTAGAACCAGGGCAGACTAGAAGCCAGTTGGATACTTTGAGTTTAGTGCAAGTTCAGTCCCTTATGCTTCCAAAACGTATAATCGCACTTAAGGTGAAATCTCCAAAGTGCCAGTGTTTACCCAGAAAGGAAGGGATATTGAACAAGGGTGGTCTGGACTCTAAGCCTGTGGGAGACTGAGTTAAGTGCCCTCCAATGCACTTTTACTTCCAAACTTATAATAGCACTTAAGGTGAAGTCTTGTAAGTGTCAGTGTTGTCCCAGTTAAGGAAAGTATATAGAACAGGGGCTTACTCTAGACAGGTAGGAGACAATGAGTTACGTGCGCGTCAATGCGCTTTTGCTTCCAAAACGTATAGTAGCACTTAAGGTGAAGTCTTGTAGGTGTCAGTGTTTTCCCAGGTAAGGAAAGTATATAGAACAGGGGCTGACTCTAGACAGGTAGGAGACAATGAGTTACGTGCGCGTCAATGCGCTTTTGCTTCCAAAACGTATAGTAGCACTTAAGGTGAAGTCTTGTAGGTGTCAGTGTTTTCCCAGTTAAGGAAAGTATATAGAACAAGGCCTGACTCTAGGCACGTTGGAGACTCTGAGTTAAGTGCTCGCCAATGCGCTTTTGCTTCCAAAACATATAATCGTACTTAAGGTGAAGTCCCATAAGCGGCCGGGTGCTCCCATTTCAGGAAAGAACTTAGAACCAGGCCAGACTAGAAGCCAGCTGTATATTCTGAGTTTAGTGCAAGTCCAGTCCCTTATGCTTCCAAAACTTATAATCTCCCTTAAGGTGAAGTCTCAATAATGGCAGTGTTTACCCAGAAAGGAAAGGAGATTGAACAAGGGCGGACTGGACTCTTGGCCGGTGAGAGACTCCGAGTTAAGTGCCCACCAATGCGCTTTTGCTTCCAAAACGTATAATAGCACTTAAGGTGAAGTCTTGTAAGTGGCAGTGTGTTCCCAGTTAAGGAAAGTATATAGAACAGGGGCTGACTCTAGGCAGGTTGGAGACACTGAGTTACGTGAGCGCCAATGCGCTTTTGCTTCCAAAACATACAATCGCACTTAAGGTGAAGTCCCATAAGCGGCCGGGTATTCCCATTTCAGGAAACAACTTAGAACCAGGGCAGACTAGAATCCAGTTGGATACTCTGAGATTAGTGCAAGTGCAGACCCTTATACTTCCAAAACGTATAATCGCACTTAAGGTGAAATCTCCTAAGTGCCAGGGTTTACCCAGAAAGGAAGGGATATTGAACAAGGTTGGTCTGGACTCTAGGCCGGTGGGAGACTGATTAAGTGCCCGCTAATGCAATTTTACTTCCAAAACTTATAATAGCACTTAAGGTGAAGTCTAGTAAGTGTCAGTGTTTTTCCAGTTAAGGAAAGTATATAGAACAGGGGCTGACTCTAGGCACGTTGGAGACTCTGAGTTAAGTGCGCGCCAATGCGCTTTTGCTTCCAAAACATATAATCGCACTTAAGGTGAAGTCCCATAAGCGGCCGGGTGTTCCCATTTCAGGAAAGAACTTAGAACCAGGCCAGACAAGAAGCCTACTGGATACTCTGAGTTTAGTGCAAGTCCAGTAACTTATGCTTCCAAAACGTATAATCGCCCTTAAAGTGAAGTCTCAATAGTGGCAGTGTTTACCCAGAAAGGAAAGGAGATTGAACAAGGGCGGACTGGACTCTTGGCCGGTGAGAGACTCCGAGTTAAGTGCCCACTAATGCGCTTTTGCTTCCATAACGTAGAATAGCACTTAAGGTGAAGTATTGTAAGTGGCAGTGTGTTCCCAGTTAAGGAAAGTATATAGAGCAGGGGCTGACTCTAGGCAGGTTGGAGACACTGAGTTACGTGAGCACCAGTGCGCTTTTGCTTCCAAAACATATAATCGCACTTAAGGTGAAGTCCCATAAGCGGCCATGTGTTCCCATTTCAGGAAACAACTTAGAACCAGGGCAGACTAGAAGCCAGTTGGATACTCTGAGTTTAGTGCAAGTTCAGTCCCTTATGCTTCCAAAACGTATAATCGCACTTAAGGTGAAATCTCCTAAGTGCCAGTGTTTACCCAGAAAGGAAGGGATATTGAACAAGGGTGGTCTGGACTCTAAGCCTGTGGGAGACAGAGTTAAGTGCCCTCCAATGCACTTTTACTTCCAAACTTATAATAGCACTTAAGGTGAAGTCTTGTAAGTGTCAGTGTTGTCCCAGTTAAGGAAAGTATATAGAACAGGGGCTTACTCTAGGTAGGTTGGAGACACTGAGTTACGTGCGCGCCAATGCGCTGTTGCTTCCAAAACATATAGTAGCACTTAAGGTGAAGTCTTGTAAGTGTCAATGCTTTCCCAGGTAAGGAAAGTATATAGAACAGGGGCTGACTCTAGGCAGGTAGGAGACAATGAGTTACGTGCGCGTCAATGCGCTTTTGCTTCCAAAACGTATAGTAGCACTTAAGGTGAAGTCTTGTAGGTGTCAGTGTTTTCCCAGTTAAGGAAAGTATATAGAACAAGGCCTGACTCTAGGCACGTTGGAGACTCTGAGTTAAGTGCTCGCCAATGCGCTTTTGCTTCCAAAACATATAATCGTACTTAAGGTGAAGTCCCATAAGCGGCCGGGTGCTCCCATTTCAGGAAAGAACTTAGAACAAGGCCAGACTAGAAGCCAGCTGGATACTCTGAGTTTAGTGCAAGTCCAGTCCCTTATGCTTCCAAAACTTATAATCGCCCTTAAGGTGAAGTCTCAATAATGGCAGTGTTTACCCAGAAAGGAAAGGAGATTGAACAAGGGCGGACTGGACTCTTGGCCGGTGAGAGACTCCGAGTTAAGTGCCCACCAATGCGCTTTTGCTTCCAAAACGTATAATAGCACTTAAGGTGAAGTCTTGTAAGTGGCAGTGTGTTCCCAGTTAAGGAAAGTATATAGAACAGGGGCTGACTCTAGGCAGGTTGGAGACACTGAGTTACGTGAGCGCCAATGCGCTTTTGCTTCCAAAACATACAATCGCACTTAAGGTGAAGTCCCATAAGCGGCCGGGTATTCCCATTTCAGGAAACAACTTAGAACCAGGGCAGACTAGAATCCAGTTGGATACTCTGAGATTAGTGCAAGTGCAGACCCTTATACTTCCAAAACGTATAATCGCACTTAAGGTGAAATCTCCTAAGTGCCAGGGTTTACCCAGAAAGGAAGGGATATTGAACAAGGTTGGTCTGGACTCTAGGCCGGTGGGAGACTGATTAAGTGCCCGCTAATGCAATTTTACTTCCAAAACTTATAATAGCACTTAAGGTGAAGTCTAGTAAGTGTCAGTGTTTTTCCAGTTAAGGAAAGTATATAGAACAGGGGCTGACTCTAGGCACGTTGGAGACTCTGAGTTAAGTGCGCGCCAATGCGCTTTTGCTTCCAAAACATATAATCGCACTTAAGGTGAAGTCCCATAAGCGGCCGGGTGTTCCCATTTCAGGAAAGAACTTAGAACCAGGCCAGACAAGAAGCCTACTGGATACTCTGAGTTTAGTGCAAGTCCAGTAACTTATGCTTCCAAAACGTATAATCGCCCTTAAAGTGAAGTCTCAATAGTGGCAGTGTTTACCCAGAAAGGAAAGGAGATTGAACAAGGGCGGACTGGACTCTTGGCCGGTGAGAGACTCCGAGTTAAGTGCCCACTAATGCGCTTTTGCTTCCATAACGTAGAATAGCACTTAAGGTGAAGTATTGTAAGTGGCAGTGTGTTCCCAGTTAAGGAAAGTATATAGAACAGGGGCTGACTCTAGGCAGGTTGGAGACACTGAGTTACGTGAGCACCAGTGCGCTTTTGCTTCCAAAACATATAATCGCACTTAAGGTGAAGTCCCATAAGCGGCCATGTGTTCCCATTTCAGGAAACAACTTAGAACCAGGGCAGACTAGAAGCCAGTTGGATACTCTGAGTTTAGTGCAAGTTCAGTCCCTTATGCTTCCAAAACGTATAATCGCACTTAAGGTGAAATCTCCAAAGTGCCAGTGTTTACCCAGAAAGGAAGGGATATTGAACAAGGGTGGTCTGGACTCTAAGCCTGTGGGAGACTGAGTTAAGTGCCCTCCAATGCACTTTTACTTCCAAACTTATAATAGCACTTAAGGTGAAGTCTTGTAAGTGTCAGTGTTTTCCCAGTTAAGGAAAGTATATAGAATAGGGGCTTACTCTAGGTAGGTTGGAGACACTGAGTTACGTGCGCGCCAATGCGCTTTTGCTTCCAAAACATATAAGCGGCCATGTGTTCCCATTTCACGAAACAACTTAGAACCAGGGCAGACTAGAAGCCAGTTGGATACTCTGAGTTTAGTGCAAGTTCAGTGCCTTATGCTTCCAAAACGTATAATCGCACTTAAGATGAAATCTCCTAAGTGCCAGTGTTTATCCAGAAAGGAAGGGATATTGAACAAGGGTGGTCTGAACTCTAAGCCTGTGGGAGACTGAGTTAAGTGCCCGCCAATGCGCTTTTGCTTCCAAAACGTAGAATAGCACTTAAGGTGAAGTCTTGTAAGTGCCAGTGTTTTCCCAGTTAAGGAAAGTATATAGAACAGGGGCTGACTCTAGGCAGGTTGGAGACACTGAAGTACGTGCGTGCCAATGCGCTTTTGCTTCCAAAACGTATAGTAGCACTTAAGGTGAAATCTTGTAAGTGTCAGTGTTTTCCGAGTTAAGGGAAGTATATAGAACAGGGGCAGACTCTAGGCACGTTGGAGACTCTGAGTTAAGTGCTCGCCAATGCACTTTTGCTTCCAAAACATATAATCGCACTTAAGGTGAAGTCCCATAAGCGGCCGGGTGTTCCCATTTCAGGAAAGAACTTAGAAACAGGCCAGACGAGAAGCCAGCTGGATACTCTGAGTTTAGTGCAAGTCCAGTCCCTTATGCTTCCAAAAAGTATAATCGCCCTTACGGTGAAGTCTCAATAGTGGCAGTGTTTACCCAGAAAGGAAAGGAGATTGAACAAGGGTGGACTGGATTCCTGGACGGTGAGAGACACCGAGTTAAGTGCCCACCAATGCGCTTTTGCTTCCAAAACGTAGAATAGCACTTAAGGTGAAGTCTTGTAAGTGTCAGTGTTTTCCCAGTTAAGGAAGGTATATAGAACAGGGGCTGACTCTAGGCAGGTTGGAGGCACTGAGTTACGTGCGCGCCAATGCGCTTTCGCTTCCAAAACGTATAGTAGCACTTAAGGTGAAGTCTTATAAGTGGCAGTGTGTTCCCAATTAAGGAAAGTGTATACAACAGGGGCTGACTCTAGGCAGGTTGGAGACACTGAGTTACGTGAGCGCCAATGCGCTTTTGCTTCCAAAACATATAGTCGCACTTAACGTGAATTCTTGTAAGTGTCAGTGTTTTCCCAGTTAAGGAAAGTATATAGAACAGGGGCTGACTCTAGGCAGGTTGGAGACACAGAGTTACGTGAGAGCCAATGCGCTTTTGTTTCCAAAACGTATAGTAGCACTTAAGGTGAAGTCTTGTAAGTGTCAGTGTTTTCCCAGTTAAGGAAAGTATATAGAACAGGGGCTGACTCTAGACATGTTGGAGACACTGAGTTACGTGCGTGCCAATGCGCTTTTGCTTCCAAAACATATAGTAGCACTTAAGGTGAAGTCTTGTAAGTGCCAATGTTTTCCCATTTAAGGAAAGTATATAGAACACGGGCTGACTCTAGGCAGGTTGGCGACACTGAGTTACGTGAGCGCCAATGCGCTTTTGCTTCCAAAACATATAAGCGGCCATGTGTTCCCATTTCACGAAACAACTTAGAACCAGGGCAGACTAGAAGCCAGTTGGATACTCTGAGTTTAGTGCAAGTTCAGTCCCTTATGCTTCCAAAACGTATAATCGCACTTAAGATGAAATCTCCTAAGTGCCAGTGTTTATCCAGAAAGGAAGGGATATTGAACAAGGGTGGTCTGAACTCTAAGCCTGTGGGAGACTGAGTTAAGTGCCCGCCAATGCGCTTTTGCTTCCAAAACGTAGAATAGCACTTAAGGTAAAGTCTTGTAAGTGCCAGTGTTTTCCCAGTTAAGGAAAGTATATAGAACAGGGGCTGACTCTAGGCAGGTTGGAGACACTGAATTACGTGCGTGCCAATGCGCTTTTGCTTCCAAAACGTATAGTAGCACTTAAGGTGAAATCTTGTAAGTGTCAGTGTTTTCCGAGTTAAGGGAAGTATATAGAACAGGGGCAGACTCTAGGCACGTTGGAGACTCTGAGTTAAGTGCTCGCCAATGCGCTTTTGCTTCCAAAACATATAATCGCACTTAAGGTGAAGTCCCATAAGCGGCCGGGTGTTCCCATTTCAGGAAAGAACTTAGAAACAGGCCAGACGAGAAGCCAGCTGGATACTCTGAGTTTAGTGCAAGTCCAGTCCCTTATGCTTCCAAAAAGTATAATCGCCCTTAAGGTGAAGTCTCAATAGTGGCAGTGTTTACCCAGAAAGGAAAGGAGATTGAACAAGGGTGGACTGGATTCCTGGACGGTGAGAGACACCGAGTTAAGTGCCCACCAATGCGTTTTTGCTTCCAAAACGTAGAATAGCACTTAAGGTGAAGTCTTGTAAGTGTCAGTGTTTTCCCAGTTAAGGAAGGTATATAGAACAGGGGCTGACTCTAGGCAGGTTGGAGGCACTGAGTTACGTGCGCGCCAATGCGCTTTCGCTTCCAAAACGTATAGTAGCCCTTAAGGTGAAGTCTTATAAGTGGCAGTGTGTTCCCAATTAAGGAAAGTGTATACAACAGGGGCTGACTCTAGGCAGGTTGGAGACACTGAGTTACGTGAGCGCCAATGCGCTTTTGCTTCCAAAACATATAATCGCACTTAACGTGAATTCTTGTAAGTGTCAGTGTTTTCCCAGTTAAGGAAAGTATATAGAACAGGGCCTGACTCTAGGCAGGTTGGAGACACAGAGTTACGTGAGAGCCAATGCGCTTTTGCTTCCAAAACCTATAGTAGCACTTAAGGTGAAGTCTTGTAAGTGTCAGTGTTTTCCCAGTTAAGAAAAGTATATAGAACAGGGCTGATTCTAGGCACGTTGGAGACTCTGAGTTAAGTGCTCGCCAATGCGCTTTTGCTTCCAAAACATATAATCGCACTTAAGGTGAAGTCCCATAAGCGGCCGGGTGTTCCCATTTCAGGAAAGTACTTAGAACCAGGCCAGACTAGAAGCCAGCTGGATACTCTGAATTTAGAGCAAGTCCAGTCCCTTATGCTTCCAAAACGTATAATCGCACTTAAGGTGAAATCTCCTAAGTGCCAGTGTTTACCCAGAAAGGAAGGGATATTGAACAAGGGTGGTCTGGACTCTAAGCCTGTGGGAGACTGGGTTAAGTGCCCGCCAATGCGCTTTTGCTTCCAAAACGTAGAATAGCACTTAAGGTGAAGTCTTGTAAGTGGCAGTGTGTTCCCAGTTAAGGAAAGTATATAGAACAGGGGCTGACTCTAGGCAGGTTGGAGACACTGAGTTACGTGAGCGACAATGCGCTTTTGCTTCCAAAACATATAATCGCACTTAAGGTGAAGTCCCATAAGCCGCCGGGTGTTCCCATTTCAGGAAACAACTTAGAACCAGGGCAGACTAGAATCCAGTTGGATACTCTGAGTTTAGTGCAAGTGCAGTCCCTTATACTTCCAAAACGTATAATCGCACTTAAGGTGAAATCTCCTAAGTGCCAGTGTTTACCCAGAAAGGAAGTGATATTGAACAAGGGTGGTCTGGTCTCTAGGCCGGTGGGAGACTGAGTTAAGTGCCCGCCAATGCAATTTAACTTCCAAAACTTATAATAGCACTTAAGGTGAAGTCTTGTAAGTGTCAGTGTTTTCCCAGTTAAGGAAAGTATATAGAACAGGGGCTAACTCTAGGCAGGTTGGAGACACTGAGTTACGTGCGGGCCAAGGCGCTTTTGCTTCCAAAACGTATAGTAGCACTTAAGGTGAAGTCTTGTAAGTGTCAGTGTTTTCCCAGTTAAGGAAAGTACATAGAACAGGGCCTGACTCTAGGCACGTTGGAGACTCTGAGTTAAGTGCTCGCCATTGCGCTTTTGCTTCCAAAACATATAATCGCACTTAAGGTGAAGTCCCATAAGCGGCCGGGTGTTCCCATTTCAGGAAAGAACTTACAACCAGGCCAGACAAGAAGCCTGCTGGATACTCTGAGTTTAGTGCAAGTCCAGTAAATTATGCTTCCAAAACATATAATCGCCCTTAAGGTGAAGTCACAATAGTGGCAGTGTTTACCCAGAAAGGAAAGGAGATTGAACAAGGGCGGACTGGACTCTTGGCCGGTGAGAGACTCCGAGTTAAGTGCCCACCAATGCGCTTTTGCTTCCAAAACGTATAGTAGCACTTAAGGTGAAGTCTTGTAAGTGTCAGTGTTTTCCCAGTTAAGGAAAGTATATAGAACAGGGCCTGACTCTACCACGTTGGAGACTCTGAGTTAAGTGCTCGCCAATGCGCTTTTGCTTCCAAAACATATAATCGCACTTAAGGTGAAGTCCCATAAGCGGCCGGGTGTTCCCATTTCAGGAAAGAACTTAGAACCAGGCCAGACAAGAAGCCTACTGGATACTCTGAGTTTAGTGCAAGTCCAGTAACTTATGCTTCCAAAACGTATAATCGCCCTTAAAGTGAAGTCTCAATAGTGGCAGTGTTTACCCAGAAAGGAAAGGAGATTGAACAAGGGCGGACTGGACTCTTGGCCGGTGAGAGACTCCGAGTTAAGTGCCCACTAATGCGCTTTTGCTTCCATAACGTAGAATAGCACTTAAGGTGAAGTATTGTAAGTGGCAGTGTGTTCCCAGTTAAGGAAAGTATATAGAACAGGGGCTGACTCTAGGCAGGTTGGAGACACTGAGTTACGTGAGCACCAGTGCGCTTTTGCTTCCAAAACATATAATCGCACTTAAGGTGAAGTCCCATAAGCGGCCATGTGTTCCCATTTCAGGAAACAACTTAGAACCAGGGCAGACTAGAAGCCAGTTGGATACTTTGAGTTTAGTGCAAGTTCAGTCCCTTATGCTTCCAAAACGTATAATCGCACTTAAGGTGAAATCTCCAAAGTGCCAGTGTTTACCCAGAAAGGAAGGGATATTGAACAAGGGTGGTCTGGACTCTAAGCCTGTGGGAGACTGAGTTAAGTGCCCTCCAATGCACTTTTACTTCCAAACTTATAATAGCACTTAAGGTGAAGTCTTGTAAGTGTCAGTGTTTTCCCAGTTAAGGAAAGTATATAGAATAGGGGCTTACTCTAGGTAGGTTGGAGACACTGAGTTACGTGCGCGCCAATGCGCTGTTGCTTCCAAAACGTATAGTAGCACTTAAGGTGAAGTCTTGTAAGTGTCAATGTTTTCCCAGGTAAGGAAAGTATATAGAACAGGGGCTGACTCTAGGCAGGTAGGAGACAATGAGTTACGTGCGCGTCAATGCGCTTTTGCTTCCAAAACATATAATCGCACTTAAGGTGAAGTCCCATAAGCGGCCGGGTGTTCCCATTTCAGGAAAGAACTTAGAACCAGGCCAGACAAGAAGCCTACTGGATACTCTGAGTTTAGTGCAAGTCCAGTAACTTATGCTTCCAAAACGTATAATCGCCCTTAAAGTGAAGTCTCAATAGTGGCAGTGTTTACCCAGAAAGGAAAGGAGATTGAACAAGGGCGGACTGGACTCTTGGCCGGTGAGAGACTCCGAGTTAAGTGCCCACCAATGCGCTTTTGCTTCCAAAACGTATAGTAGCACTTAAGGTGAAGTCTTGTAAGTGTCAGTGTTTTCCCAGTTAAGGAAAGTACATAGAACAGGGCCTGACTCTAGGCACGTTGGAGACTCTGAGTTAAGTGCTCGCCAATGCGCTTTTGCTTCCAAAACATATAATCGCACTTAAGGTGAAGTCCCATAAGCGGCCGGGTGTTCCCATTTCAGGAAAGAACTTAGAACCAGGCCAGACTAGAAGCCAGCTGGATACTCTGATTTAAGTGCAAGTCCAGTCCCTTATGCTTCCAAAACGTATAATCGCCCTTAAGTTGAAGTCTCAATACTGGCAGTGTTTACCTAGAAAGGAAAGGAGATTGAACAAGGGCGGACTGGATTCTTGGCCGGTGAGAGATTCCGAGTTAAGTGCCCACCAATGCGCTTTTGCTTCCATAACGTAGAATAGCACTTAAGGTGAAGTCTTGTAAGTGGCAGTGTGTTCCCAGTTAAGGAAAGTATATAGAACAGGGGCTGACTCTAGGCCGGTTGGAGACACTGAGTTACGTGCGCACCAATGCGCTTTTGTTTCCAAAACGTATAGTAGCACTTAAGGTGAAGTCTTGTAAGTATCAGTGTTTTCCCAGTTTAGGAAAGTGTATAGAACAGGGGCTGACTCTAGGCACGTTGGAGACTCTGAGTTAAGTGCGCACCAATGCGCTTTTGCTTCCAAAACATATAATCGCACTTAAGGTGAAGTCCCATAAGCGGACGGGTCTTCCCATTTCAGGAAAGAACTTACAACCAGGCCAGACAAGAAGCCTGCTGGATACTCTGAGTTTAGTGCAAGTCCAGTAAATTATGCTTCCAAAACGTATAATCGCCCTTAAGGTGAAGTCACAATAGTGGCAGTGTTTACCCAGAAAGGAAAGGAGATTGAACAAGGGCGGATTGGACTCTTGGCCGGTGAGAGACTCCGAGTTAAGTGCCCACCAATGCGCTTTTGCTTCCAAAACGTATAGTAGCACTTAAGGTGAAGTCTTATAAGTGGCAGTGTGTTCCCAATTAAGGAAAGTGTATACAACAGGGGCTGACTCTAGGCAGGTTGGAGACACTGAGTTACGTGAGCGCCAATGCGCTTTTGCTTCCAAAACATATAGTCGCACTTAACGTGAATTCTTGTAAGTGTCAGTGTTTTCCCAGTTAAGGAAAGTATATAGAACAGGGGCTGACTCTAGGCAGGTTGGAGACACAGAGTTACGTGAGAGCCAATGCGCTTTTGTTTCCAAAACGTATAGTAGCACTTAAGGTGAAGTCTTGTAAGTGTCAGTGTTTTCCCAGTTAAGGAAAGTATATAGAACAGGGGCTGACTCTAGACATGTTGGAGACACTGAGTTACGTGCGTGCCAATGCGCTTTTGCTTCCAAAACATATAGTAGCACTTAAGGTGAAGTCTTGTAAGTGCCAATGTTTTCCCATTTAAGGAAAGTATATAGAACACGGGCTGACTCTAGGCAGGTTGGAGACACTGAGTTACGTGAGCGCCAATGCGCTTTTGCTTCCAAAACATATAAGCGGCCATGTGTTCCCATTTCACGAAACAACTTAGAACCAGGGCAGACTAGAAGCCAGTTGGATACTCTGAGTTTAGTGCAAGTTCAGTCCCTTATGCTTCCAAAACGTATAATCGCACTTAAGATGAAATCTCCTAAGTGCCAGTGTTTATCCAGAAAGGAAGGGATATTGAACAAGGGTGGTCTGAACTCTAAGCCTGTGGGAGACTGAGTTAAGTGCCCGCCAATGCGCTTTTGCTTCCAAAACGTAGAATAGCACTTAAGGTAAAGTCTTGTAAGTGCCAGTGTTTTCCCAGTTAAGGAAAGTATATAGAACAGGGGCTGACTCTAGGCAGGTTGGAGACACTGAATTACGTGCGTGCCAATGCGCTTTTGCTTCCAAAACGTATAGTAGCACTTAAGGTGAAATCTTGTAAGTGTCAGTGTTTTCCGAGTTAAGGGAAGTATATAGAACAGGGGCAGACTCTAGGCACGTTGGAGACTCTGAGTTAAGTGCTCGCCAATGCGCTTTTGCTTCCAAAACATATAATCGCACTTAAGGTGAAGTCCCATAAGCGGCCGGGTGTTCCCATTTCAGGAAAGAACTTAGAAACAGGCCAGACGAGAAGCCAGCTGGATACTCTGAGTTTAGTGCAAGTCCAGTCCCTTATGCTTCCAAAAAGTATAATCGCCCTTAAGGTGAAGTCTCAATAGTGGCAGTGTTTACCCAGAAAGGAAAGGAGATTGAACAAGGGTGGACTGGATTCCTGGACGGTGAGAGACACCGAGTTAAGTGCCCACCAATGCGTTTTTGCTTCCAAAACGTAGAATAGCACTTAAGGTGAAGTCTTGTAAGTGTCAGTGTTTTCCCAGTTAAGGAAGGTATATAGAACAGGGGCTGACTCTAGGCAGGTTGGAGGCACTGAGTTACGTGCGCGCCAATGCGCTTTCGCTTCCAAAACGTATAGTAGCCCTTAAGGTGAAGTCTTATAAGTGGCAGTGTGTTCCCAATTAAGGAAAGTGTATACAACAGGGGCTGACTCTAGGCAGGTTGGAGACACTGAGTTACGTGAGCGCCAATGCGCTTTTGCTTCCAAAACATATAATCGCACTTAACGTGAATTCTTGTAAGTGTCAGTGTTTTCCCAGTTAAGGAAAGTATATAGAACAGGGCCTGACTCTAGGCAGGTTGGAGACACAGAGTTACGTGAGAGCCAATGCGCTTTTGCTTCCAAAACCTATAGTAGCACTTAAGGTGAAGTCTTGTAAGTGTCAGTGTTTTCCCAGTTAAGAAAAGTATATAGAACAGGGCTGATTCTAGGCACGTTGGAGACTCTGAGTTAAGTGCTCGCCAATGCGCTTTTGCTTCCAAAACATATAATCGCACTTAAGGTGAAGTCCCATAAGCGGCCGGGTGTTCCCATTTCAGGAAAGTACTTAGAACCAGGCCAGACTAGAAGCCAGCTGGATACTCTGAATTTAGAGCAAGTCCAGTCCCTTATGCTTCCAAAACGTATAATCGCACTTAAGGTGAAATCTCCTAAGTGCCAGTGTTTACCCAGAAAGGAAGGGATATTGAACAAGGGTGGTCTGGACTCTAAGCCTGTGGGAGACTGGGTTAAGTGCCCGCCAATGCGCTTTTGCTTCCAAAACGTAGAATAGCACTTAAGGTGAAGTCTTGTAAGTGGCAGTGTGTTCCCAGTTAAGGAAAGTATATAGAACAGGGGCTGACTCTAGGCAGGTTGGAGACACTGAGTTACGTGAGCGACAATGCGCTTTTGCTTCCAAAACATATAATCGCACTTAAGGTGAAGTCCCATAAGCCGCCGGGTGTTCCCATTTCAGGAAACAACTTAGAACCAGGGCAGACTAGAATCCAGTTGGATACTCTGAGTTTAGTGCAAGTGCAGTCCCTTATACTTCCAAAACGTATAATCGCACTTAAGGTGAAATCTCCTAAGTGCCAGTGTTTACCCAGAAAGGAAGTGATATTGAACAAGGGTGGTCTGGTCTCTAGGCCGGTGGGAGACTGAGTTAAGTGCCCGCCAATGCAATTTAACTTCCAAAACTTATAATAGCACTTAAGGTGAAGTCTTGTAAGTGTCAGTGTTTTCCCAGTTAAGGAAAGTATATAGAACAGGGGCTAACTCTAGGCAGGTTGGAGACACTGAGTTACGTGCGGGCCAAGGCGCTTTTGCTTCCAAAACGTATAGTAGCACTTAAGGTGAAGTCTTGTAAGTGTCAGTGTTTTCCCAGTTAAGGAAAGTACATAGAACAGGGCCTGACTCTAGGCACGTTGGAGACTCTGAGTTAAGTGCTCGCCATTGCGCTTTTGCTTCCAAAACATATAATCGCACTTAAGGTGAAGTCCCATAAGCGGCCGGGTGTTCCCATTTCAGGAAAGAACTTACAACCAGGCCAGACAAGAAGCCTGCTGGATACTCTGAGTTTAGTGCAAGTCCAGTAAATTATGCTTCCAAAACATATAATCGCCCTTAAGGTGAAGTCACAATAGTGGCAGTGTTTACCCAGAAAGGAAAGGAGATTGAACAAGGGCGGACTGGACTCTTGGCCGGTGAGAGACTCCGAGTTAAGTGCCCACCAATGCGCTTTTGCTTCCAAAACGTATAGTAGCACTTAAGGTGAAGTCTTGTAAGTGTCAGTGTTTTCCCAGTTAAGGAAAGTATATAGAACAGGGCCTGACTCTACCACGTTGGAGACTCTGAGTTAAGTGCTCGCCAATGCGCTTTTGCTTCCAAAACATATAATCGCACTTAAGGTGAAGTCCCATAAGCGGCCGGGTGTTCCCATTTCAGGAAAGAACTTAGAACCAGGCCAGACAAGAAGCCTACTGGATACTCTGAGTTTAGTGCAAGTCCAGTAACTTATGCTTCCAAAACGTATAATCGCCCTTAAAGTGAAGTCTCAATAGTGGCAGTGTTTACCCAGAAAGGAAAGGAGATTGAACAAGGGCGGACTGGACTCTTGGCCGGTGAGAGACTCCGAGTTAAGTGCCCACTAATGCGCTTTTGCTTCCATAACGTAGAATAGCACTTAAGGTGAAGTATTGTAAGTGGCAGTGTGTTCCCAGTTAAGGAAAGTATATAGAACAGGGGCTGACTCTAGGCAGGTTGGAGACACTGAGTTACGTGAGCACCAGTGCGCTTTTGCTTCCAAAACATATAATCGCACTTAAGGTGAAGTCCCATAAGCGGCCATGTGTTCCCATTTCAGGAAACAACTTAGAACCAGGGCAGACTAGAAGCCAGTTGGATACTTTGAGTTTAGTGCAAGTTCAGTCCCTTATGCTTCCAAAACGTATAATCGCACTTAAGGTGAAATCTCCAAAGTGCCAGTGTTTACCCAGAAAGGAAGGGATATTGAACAAGGGTGGTCTGGACTCTAAGCCTGTGGGAGACTGAGTTAAGTGCCCTCCAATGCACTTTTACTTCCAAACTTATAATAGCACTTAAGGTGAAGTCTTGTAAGTGTCAGTGTTTTCCCAGTTAAGGAAAGTATATAGAATAGGGGCTTACTCTAGGTAGGTTGGAGACACTGAGTTACGTGCGCGCCAATGCGCTGTTGCTTCCAAAACGTATAGTAGCACTTAAGGTGAAGTCTTGTAAGTGTCAATGTTTTCCCAGGTAAGGAAAGTATATAGAACAGGGGCTGACTCTAGGCAGGTAGGAGACAATGAGTTACGTGCGCGTCAATGCGCTTTTGCTTCCAAAACATATAATCGCACTTAAGGTGAAGTCCCATAAGCGGCCGGGTGTTCCCATTTCAGGAAAGAACTTAGAACCAGGCCAGACAAGAAGCCTACTGGATACTCTGAGTTTAGTGCAAGTCCAGTAACTTATGCTTCCAAAACGTATAATCGCCCTTAAAGTGAAGTCTCAATAGTGGCAGTGTTTACCCAGAAAGGAAAGGAGATTGAACAAGGGCGGACTGGACTCTTGGCCGGTGAGAGACTCCGAGTTAAGTGCCCACCAATGCGCTTTTGCTTCCAAAACGTATAGTAGCACTTAAGGTGAAGTCTTGTAAGTGTCAGTGTTTTCCCAGTTAAGGAAAGTACATAGAACAGGGCCTGACTCTAGGCACGTTGGAGACTCTGAGTTAAGTGCTCGCCAATGCGCTTTTGCTTCCAAAACATATAATCGCACTTAAGGTGAAGTCCCATAAGCGGCCGGGTGTTCCCATTTCAGGAAAGAACTTAGAACCAGGCCAGACTAGAAGCCAGCTGGATACTCTGATTTAAGTGCAAGTCCAGTCCCTTATGCTTCCAAAACGTATAATCGCCCTTAAGTTGAAGTCTCAATACTGGCAGTGTTTACCTAGAAAGGAAAGGAGATTGAACAAGGGCGGACTGGATTCTTGGCCGGTGAGAGATTCCGAGTTAAGTGCCCACCAATGCGCTTTTGCTTCCATAACGTAGAATAGCACTTAAGGTGAAGTCTTGTAAGTGGCAGTGTGTTCCCAGTTAAGGAAAGTATATAGAACAGGGGCTGACTCTAGGCCGGTTGGAGACACTGAGTTACGTGCGCACCAATGCGCTTTTGTTTCCAAAACGTATAGTAGCACTTAAGGTGAAGTCTTGTAAGTATCAGTGTTTTCCCAGTTTAGGAAAGTGTATAGAACAGGGGCTGACTCTAGGCACGTTGGAGACTCTGAGTTAAGTGCGCACCAATGCGCTTTTGCTTCCAAAACATATAATCGCACTTAAGGTGAAGTCCCATAAGCGGACGGGTCTTCCCATTTCAGGAAAGAACTTACAACCAGGCCAGACAAGAAGCCTGCTGGATACTCTGAGTTTAGTGCAAGTCCAGTAAATTATGCTTCCAAAACGTATAATCGCCCTTAAGGTGAAGTCACAATAGTGGCAGTGTTTACCCAGAAAGGAAAGGAGATTGAACAAGGGCGGATTGGACTCTTGGCCGGTGAGAGACTCCGAGTTAAGTGCCCACCAATGCGCTTTTGCTTCCAAAACGTATAGTAGCACTTAAGGTGAAGTCTTGTAAGTGTCAGTGTTTTCCCAGTTAAGGAAAGTATATAGAACAGGGCCTGACTCTACCACGTTGGAGACTCTGAGTTAAGTGCTCGCCAATGCGCTTTTGCTTCCAAAACATATAATCGCACTTAAGGTGAAGTCCCATAAGCGGCCGGGTGTTCCCATTTCAGGAAAGAACTTAAAACCAGGCCAGACTAGAAGCCAGATGGATACTCTGAGTTAAGTGCAAGTCCAGTCCCTTATGCTTCCAAAACGTATAATCGCCCTTAAGGTGAAGTCTCAATAGTGGCAGTGTTTACCTAGAAAGGAAAGGAGATTGAACAAGGGCGGACTGGACTCTTGGCCGGTGAGAGACTCCGAGTTAAGTGCCCACCAATGCGCTTTTGCTTCCAAAACGTAGAATAGCACTTAAGGTGAAGTCTTTTAAGTGGCAGTGTGTTCCCAGTTAAGGAAAGTATATAGAACAGGGGCTGACTCTAGGCAGGAAGGAGACACTGAGTTACGTGAGCACCAATGCGCTTTTGCTTCCAAAACGTATAGTAGCACTTAAGGTGAAGTCTTGTAAGTGTCAGTGTTTTCCCAGTTAAGGAAAGTATATAGACAGGGGCTGAATCTAGGCAGGTTGGAGACACTGAGTTACGTGCGCGCCAATGCGCTTTTGCTTCCAAAACGTATAGTAGCAGTTAAGTTGAAGTCTTGTAAGTGTCAGTGTTTTCCCAGTTAAGGAAAGTATATAGAACAGGGGCTGACTCTTGGCATGTTGCAGACACTGAGTTACGTGCGCGCCAATGCGCTTTTGCTTCCAAAACGTATAGTAGCACTTAAGGTGAAGTCTTGTAAGTGTCAGTGTTTTCCCACTTTAGGAAAGTATATACAACAGGGGCTGACTCTAGGCAGGTTGGAGACACTGAGTTACGTGAGCGCCAATGCGCTTTTGCTTCCAAAACATGTAATCGCACTTAAGGTGAAGTCTTGTGAGTGTCAGTGTTTTCCCTGTTAAGGAAAGTATATAGAAGAGGGGCTGACTCTAGGCAGGTTGGAGACACTGAGTTACGTGAGAGCCAATGCGCTTTTGCTTCCAAGACGTATAGTAGCACTTAAGGTGAAGTCTTGTAAGTGTCAGTGTTTTCCCAGTTAAGGAAAGTATATAGAACAGGGGCTGACTCTAGGCACGTTGGAGACTCTGAGTTAAGTGCTCGCCATTGCGCTTTTGCTTCCAAAACATATAATCGCACTTAAGGTGAAGTCCCATAAGCGTCCGGGTGTTCCCATTTCAGGAAAGAACTTAGAACCAGGCCAGACTTGAAGCCAGCTGGATACTCTGAGTTTAGTGCAATTCCAGTCCCTTATGCTTCCAAAACGTATAATCGCCCTTAAGGTGAAGTCTCAATAGTGGCAGTGTTTACCCAGAAAGGAAAGGAGATTGAACAAGGGGGAATGGACTCTTGGACGGTGAGTGTCTCCGAGTTAAGTGAGCACCAATGCGCTTTTGCTTCCAAAACGTAGAATAGCACTTAAGGTGAAGTCTTGTAAGTGTCAGTGTTTTCCCAGTTAAGGAAAGTATATAGAACAAGGGCTGACTCTAGGCAAGTTGGAGACTCTGAGTTACGTGCGCGCCAATGCGCTTTCACTTCCAAAACGTATACTAGCTCTTAAGGTGAAGTCTTGTAAGTGGCAGTGTGTTCCCAGTTAACTAAATTATATAGAACAGGGGCTGACTCTAGGCAGGTTGGAGACACTGAGTTAAGTGAGCGCCAATGCGCTTTTGCTTCCAAAACATATAAGCCGCCATGTGTTCCCATTTCAGGAAACAACTTAGAACCAGGGCAGAGTAGAAGCCAGTTGGATACTCTGAGTTTAGTGCAAGTTCAGTATCTTATGCTTCCAAAACGTATAATCGCACTTAAGGTGAAATCTCCTAAGTGCCAGTGTTTACCCAGAAAGGAAGGGATATAGAACAAGGGTGGTCTGGACTCTAAGCCTGTGGGGGAATGAGTTAAGTGCCCGCCAATGCGCTTTTACTTCCAAAACTTATAATGGCACTTAAGGTGAAGTCTTGTAAGTGGCAGTGTGTTCCCAGTTAAGGAAAGTGTATACAACAGGGGCTGACTCTAGACAGGTTGGAGACACTGAGTTACGTGCGTGCCAATACGCTTTTGCTTCCAAAACGTATAGTAGCACTTAAGGTGAAGTCTTGTAAGTGTCAGTGTTTTCCCAGTTAAGGAAAGTATATAGAACAGGGGCTGACTCTAGGCAGGTTGGGGACACTGAGTTACGTGAGAGGCAATGTGCTTTTGCTTCCAAAACGTATAGTAGCACTTAAGGTGAAGTCTTGTAAGTGTCAGTGTTTTCCCAGTTAAGGAAAGTATATAGAACAGGGGCTGACTCTAGGCATGTTGGAGACACTGAGTTACGTGCGTGCCAATGCGCTTTTGCTTCCAAAACATATAGTAGCAATTAAGGTGAAGTCTTGTAAGTGCCAGAGTTTTCCAAGTTAAGGAAAGTATATAGAACAGGGGCTGACTCTAGGCAGGTTGGAGACACTGAGTTAAGTGAGCGCCAATGCGCTTTTGCTTCCAAAACATATAAGCGGCCATGTGTTCCCATTTCACGAAACAACTTAGAACCAGGGCAGACTAGAAGCCAGTTGGATACTCTGAGTTTAGTGCAAGTTCAGTCCCTTATGCTTCCAAAACGTATAATCGCACTTAAG